>NW_022111300.1:53013467-53023023 GCF_000313985.2 Echinops telfairi
ATAGTGGGGTTGGCCATGTGGTCCTCTCTGTGGACTGGCTGCTCTATTTGGCCTAGTGGGTCAGGATGTGCTCCAGTCTCTCCTCCTCCCCCGTCATCTGTTCCTGTGTGCTCTGGTCAGATATATCCTTCTCCCGAAGCTGCAGATTCAGTGCCATTCGGATTATATCTTAAAGCAAGACAAATGCAAAATGTGTGATACCCATATATCTCCATACATGTACACATGACAACATGAATAAGACTGTGATAGGTCACAAGGGGACCTCAAACCTCTATGACTCGGAGACCAGAAGAACTAGATGGTGCCCAGCTACCGTTGACAATAGTTCTGAAAGATATCATGATGTAAGGCCCTAGATAGAGTGGGAGAAATTTTGGAACAAAAGTAAGATGCGTAAATAAGGTCAATATACTGGTCTAATGTAAACTGGCATAACGCCCATCTACTAAAGCCCGGAGTCATTCTGCAGTCCTAGAGGTAAACTCATACCCAGGCTTCATTTTCAGCTGAATAATGAACAGATCTGCCAGGTAAATTGTTACATGAATGAGTTGTGCTCTTCTCGGAACAATCAATCATGTAAAGTCAAAAGGGTAGCATTTTCCCCAGGATCAAGCTCAGAAGGAAAACATGTATGGAAAAGAAGGAAGAATGGCAACACTCAACACAGTGAATGCTGTTACCTTGTGGGTCTAGCAAGCAATGTCATGAAATATGTATGACTTATTGATTGTAAAACCAGTGGAACTCTAAATTTTATCCAAACCAAAATAAAATGTTTTTTAAAAGATGGTTAATATTGTTTGATATTCTTATGAATATAAAGAAGGTGACAGACACAATGCTGGTATAGGTTGCATATCAGTTAAGAGTGCTAATATTGTATGTCTAAATCGCCAAGAGTTTTGAAGTAAGCTAATGAACGATTTTTTTTGGAGGGGTGCACATGGGAGGAAGCATGTTCTTCATGTCTTAACAAATCCACCTTCAAATAAAAAAAATTAAAAACCATAAATATACACGACTGAAAGTTAGCTTGACAAGATAAAAGAAATGCTTGGTTATTATTGTACATATTAGTGGTTCTATAATATAGCTAGATGAGTAATAAATATAGACATGCATAATTCTTAAATTCTATGCATTTGTACAAAATTCTGTCCAGGTTAATCAAAATGATTAATCATATCATTACAAATATTTTCATATAACATTAAGAGCGTTGACAAATTATGTCATTCCTCTTGTGTCATGGTCAATTTCAGTTTGTTGCGATTGTTGTTGTTATTTTGTTTCAGTTTCACAGCAACCTCCTTTAGTAGCCCTTAGGTTTGTCCACACAATTCTGATTTATATTCAGTTAATATAGTCCTTCTAGTCATAATCCCTTATAAGATATACTGAAATATTCCATTTTAGAGGCCATTTTATATTCTACTAACAAACAGGAATTAGGGTGGGATTAAAACCTGAATTTAGTACAGGGTGTGAACCTTTGTTTACTTGAGGGCAGCTTTAAGATCCCACCTTAGTACAGGATGTGAACCCAGACATACCTTTTGTTTCCTTGGGGACATCTTTGGCTTCACTATAGTAGATGGTGTAGCTAAAGATACCATCCTTTGTGGAGTATATATACTGATTCTAACACATATCAGCTCACCTGGAAAACTACATCCCGTTTCCTGATGGAGCTTTGGTAGATGAAAGAGAATCTGCTGTAACTTTTGGACATTTTTTGATTTCTGCCTCTGGACCTTGCATTTGGCTCACCTCTGCGTGACCTTCAGATCCGGGACTGAACAGCCCCCACCACCACATGAGACATTTTCTCAAAGTTTTGTGAGTTTCTGTGGAATCTTGGAGCAAATCACAGAACCCAGGGACATGTGGGAATATACTTAAGGGAAGTGGGGGTGGAGGTGGAGCAGAACAGCATCCTGGAAGAGCTGTATATTTGAGATATCTTTAACTCCCAATGCTTTGTGACTAATTTGGCATTAAGTCTTCTAAAAGAGATGATTACCACATATTATTAAAGCAATATATTGATGCAGAACAGACCATAATTTATATAACATTTTCAATTACTTAGTGGGTTATATAGTGGGACATATTTCACAATAAATTCATGTCATCCTATAAGTCCAGCACCAATTTTACTCTTCACTATATCCTAAGGAATATCTAAATGCATATATAGATGTGTGTGTGTGTGTGTGTGTGTGTGTTATATAAGGGAGTTTCACAATAAGCTCATGGAAACATTCCATAATCTGTTCATTCCATTTGTCCATGAACATTGTAAAGACCCCTCATACATATGTCTTTCAAATTAATATGAACTATTTAACATGACAAAATATTTGTCAACATCCACTTGAAAAATATTGTGAAGAATGCAGCAAAAGAAGCCAAGTAAAGGTTGCTTGGCAACACAGGGTGAGAGGGTGAGGATTATGAGATAAACTGAGACACGTGGGCTGATAGCAAGGATGTGGCAAATAGTTCGTCATGTTTCTCACCCAAATGTTCCCATTGAAATCCTCTCCACAATCCTGTAAAGGACTTGTGTAGCATTGGCAACAAAACCCAACGGAAGTCTTCGCCACATACTGATGTAGTATCCATTCATTTTCTGAAGAAGACCAAGCAGTGTTTCCTTGGGGCCTGAAAGTTGCTCATTATGAGAGTGTATATTTATGGGTATCTTTTTTTCTTCCTGTCAGTGTGCTGGTTCTCAAAAGAGAGAAGCATTCTGAGGTTCGTTAAAACATTTATTTTTGTGTTTAGTAATTGTGATAGTCAGGGTTCACTCTAAAATTGGGCTCAGTAGCATGAAGAGTGGAAATGCCAGTCAACAGCTGAGGATGGCCAGTAAGTTTGGAGATGACTGCAGCTTTGAAGGGTGGGTATGGGGCTCATACTGAAGGAAATACAACTTCAAACTGGGGAGTACTGTAGTTCAAGGAATATGTGTGTTAAAGAGAATAGATTTTGCTACTTATAAGTGTACAAAACCCAACAAATACCCAAACCCATTGCCATGGGGTTGATTCGGACTCATAGCAACCCCAGAGGGCAGGCTAAAACTTCCCTCCAGGGTTTCCACAGCTGTAAATCTGAACAAGAGCCGTCTGCCCGCTCATGCTGCGAAAGAGTGAATAGGTGCTGATTTTCACACCTCTTATATTTTTCTAATATGTGCCAACTATTTATATAGGCTTTTGATTTCATATCTGCTTCCCATCTGAGTAAAAAGCAGAGGAAACGTATACTAAGGGACAGCATTTCACAGTGTCCTCTTCTACAAATTATTGCTCTATGAGCTTATTTAGAGTAGGTGGATGGCTTTCATTCAACATGCCTGTCTCTGAACAGATGGAAATAACTCAAAATACAACCATTAGCATAAAATATTGATAGTGTCATGGGGGTACTGATTGATTTGTATCATCCATGGTAAATCAATTTGGACTGTTGATTAAGCGATTTTTGTTTTTAATTCTTATAATAAAAGGCATTCAATCATTCTCTGTGCATTGATCACACATGTATCTAGGGCCATACACAAAATTCAAAACAGCAAGCCTTCACACATGCTGCCAAACCACATTATTAGGTTTAGTAACTTTAGTGGGATATAGAAAGAGTTTGTTACTCAAACTTCAAGTTCAAGTATTCTCGATAAATTCTTCCCACTCTCCTCTGAGCATCTTTATCCCAGTCTTTCCCTAGTAATTGTCATTCAGCATCAAGCCTCCATATTCATTGACACAAATCTGCATTCTGAATCCGTAATTCCCTTTGTGCTCTCACGTCCAAATTGCATCGCGGGGTGAAGCTGTTGGAAATGGTCTTGATTCTGACTCATGGCAGCCCCATTGGTCAGAGTAGATCCATGCTCCACAGGGTTTCAACACGGTTTTGTTTGTTTTTTGTCGAGCAGATCACCAGGTCTTTCTTTCTAGGTAACTAAATCCTTGAACCTTTGGGTGTCTAAATCCATTGAGTGACTAAATCCTTGAACCTTGCAATCAGCAGCCACGCACTTTTGCCTGTTCCACTGTACTAGGACTCCGGATTACATGCTCCATCATCACTGCATGAATAATGTATTTTCAAAGGCTCAACACAAAAATAGTCCCTATGAGATGGAAGTTAAAGATGTTCCAAATCTCCAACTTTACTTAAATGCTGGAACATGCCCTCATCCCTCCTATCAACTACACCACCACCTCTCGGTATGCTCCCTCCATCTGAGGAGTTCTCTCCTTCACTGCAGTGTCTCAAGGAACTCACAGGGCACCAAGCAAATGGCTCACGGGGCTGTGAAGACTTACAAATATGAAATCCATAGCTCAGATGTCAGTCTGTAGGACGCTCCTCCTTTATGTGCTTGTAGAAGCTGAAGAACCCAATGCACAGCTAATATGACAAGCTGCTTAATCATCCTGCTGTGGATCCTGGTCAGGCTATAGACTTCTGCTCAAGCCCCAAGAACCAGTGGTCAGATATCCATGATTCAGACACTGGATCTAGAGCAGGAGTGTGAATTTGATGAAGTCACTGTGTCTTCCTGGTCTCTTCCAGTGTGATTACAGAGACACAAAACAGCCAGGTGTAAAAGGAGTGGCTCTTACGTAGTTGGCCAAGCAAAGGAGTGCACCAGCACTCATGGTAGCAAGATGCCTTCTGAGTCTTGGGCAGAGGTCTTATTTTAGGGATGTCTAGTGTGAGGGTAAAGTTGTTTGCTCCTTAGGCAAACAAGACAGGACCGCCACCTTCCACAGTTCACGGCCCATGGGAGAATGCTGATGGCTCAGCCATGGGAGCAGATGAGATAATGACTGGCCTGTCTCTACACGTGAGATAAATGGACATTTGCATCCTGTTCCCCAACTAAAGCAGTCTGCAGAGTTATCTGTTACTTTACGTTCCCAACACTATCCTCGCCTCCTGTCTATGAATCACTTGGCTGATGTGTTAATGTTTCTTTGTATGTCTTCAAAGAATTGTGAACTGTCTCTTTGTGTAAAACTTGCCATGTGTTGCAGGCTACATGCCGGGGATGTATTTAAGCCTGTCACTAGCAAAGTTAGTGGCCCTGGAAGGTCTAGTCCCCTGTGCCTCAACTCTGGCTATACCTTTTATATGTAAGTTTTCTCCTTGCAGATTGTACATACCCCCTTGAATCTGTTTGATTTGGAAGATATGAGCTAGCTCTATATTATTTATCTTAAAGCCTAGCATGTAACTCAAGCATAGGAATAATTGGGAGGATGGCACAGAACTGGGCAGTGTTTTGTTCATCGTGCATGAGGTTGCAATTGGTTGAAACCAACCCAGTGGCACCCACCAGCAATAACAGCATGGTAACTGATTGGTGGCTGAATGAGTTCACAGCAGAAATAGCCTTCTGTGCATGTTTAGCCAGGTAGGCCACTCATAAAAATGGTGTTTTGTGTTGGCAGCCTCACGATGTGAAAAGGTCAGGTTGAACACACGTTGCTTAGTATTGTGTATGTTAGGTGGGTCAGATCTAGTCTTAGCCTGTTCTGTGATCCCAACCTCTTATTTTTGTTAATTAATGAGGAAGCTGGAAATTTTCCGAATATGAGCCAGCTTAAAACAAGATGTTAGTTCTTGTTTTAACACAGATATTAAAGATAATTTCTATTTTTCAGATTTCAAAGGCTTTCCCATATTTTAGATGCAGATCACACCCCCAAGAAAACTAAGGGTAATGACTGGAGTCACTTCAACTAATAGGGTGGGGACTCAAAATGCAATCCACCTTAATCCTGTCTCACTAACATGACAGCCAAGTCACTCTAAAAGGAGACCATCACCGGATACCTAGAAGCTAGAACTTAGCAATGCATCCCAGCATGGAGGACAATGGCTAGGTGGGCCCTATTGTCATTCACCGCACTGGAATTATGAAAATCATTCACTGGCAAATGCCATTAACTTACTTCTTGCCTTCCCTATGATGTATGTTTGACTTTTGTCCTCAACCTAGTGACATTCATATACTTAATGTCTGCCCAATTGACCTCCCTGAGGGAATATGGGGCTGTGAGCCATGAAGAGCTCTTTTCCAGAGTAAGAAGGCGTCAAGAGTTAGTGTTATATTGATAGATAATGGTTCTTCAAAGATAAAGCAACCGTGTTTCAGAGGATGTAGAACACCTGGTTAAAGTTAGCTTAGTATTTGAGTGGTTTTTGTTTTGTTTTGTTTGGGCAATAACAGAGTTTGGGCTGTGTGGTAAATCATTAATATTAGAAGATACCATAGAACTAACCCCACTGAAGTTTCACTGGTTCCTGATTTCTGGAGATCTCAGAAGAGATGAAAAGGTGAAACAAATGGCTAAAAGATGACAGTTCTCAGATGATTTCCCTGCAATTAATGCAGTATTAATAGAGCCAATACTTATTGTTCATTGGAGGGGAAAAAAGGAAATTTGGGAATTTAGATGCATGGGAACAAATAGATATAACAGACATTTCTAATCTTGGTCCTTAAACAAACCTGCTTATTTTGTTTATAAAAATATTAGGTCATTGGAATATATTTATACTAGCAGAGTCCTTATAAGATTTTAAAACAGTGAACATGTTACAGTGATTTACTTGATATGGCTCTTTTACCTACCATCTTCACAACTTCCCCCTCTTGTTTTCTGATTGGTTGGAGTAGGAGAAAATGGGGGGAGATGCTGATAGGATTATAGGATTCCATTGTGAGTGATTGCCAACAAAATTAATTTGTCTGTGTATTTCGTTAGGGGCCATGGAGTCAGAGGTGACCCAGAGCAACCCTAAATACAACAGAAACATCACATGGTCCTGCACCAGTCTCACAATCGTGCCTAGGACTGAGCCCATTGATGCAGCTGCTATGTCAATCCATCTTGTCAAGGGTCTTCCTCTTTTGATCGCTCCTCCACGTTACCAACCATGATGCCCTCCTCCAGGAACTGGTCTTTCCTGATACTTGCTATTAACAAGACTGGTAAGAATTATAAAAACTCAGAAGTGTAACGTGGGTGTTGGTCAATTTTATTATCATACTGTGTATAAAAGGAGTCATCTCAGTAGCATAAGGGGGCTTTTACTGCCATCGAGAAAGAAGACCTGGTAGAGTGTGTCCTTTGGCCCCCAAGAGTCCCTATGGATCACATTTCTTCCACACAAGGACAGAGAGCTCTGACCCCAGAGGACCTGCAGCAGCAGAAACAGAGCCAGAGCATTAAACATAGCAGTTGGCTTCCCCACCTACGACTGAGCATAGCTTGTGAGCAGAAGGCTCCCTTGTGGTGCTGGGGTTCCTTTAGGCACTTAATTGTGGGGCTGAGGTCTGCTGGTCCACACAGCTAGAACTGAACACCTTCAGACTGAGTCTTAGGGTAGGGTGCATTTGGGGGATTGAGTGGTGGTAGTAAAAGAAATTTGTCACATTGGCCAGGAAGGGCAGAGGCCAAGTGACTGTGTGACTGAGGAGGGCAGAAAGAGAAATAGATGTACCTACTGACACAGCTAAGAGGCTGCTCTGACTGGAAGAACTGTATCCAGACCATTTCCAATCTTGAATTGTAACCTGTTAACTTCCTCAATAAACATCACAATTGTGACATTGCCTGTGAGCATAAGCACTGGGTGGCTATAGCAGTAAATGTTAAAACTCGGCATAGATCTAGAGTGATCTGTGAGGGGCTGCTGGTGCCAGAGGGGGGAGGCGTGTCTAACGACTGCCTCACAGAAGTCAGCCTGGCTGGATGGTGAGATGATTAATCTCCTTTCCCCTGATGTCATCAAAGGAGGTCAGATACGATTTTTGCAGTGACTACGGCAAATTTCTCCAGAAGATACCCATTGGAGAAACCTCATGACTCTTCAGCCCTTGGATCTGGTTTGACTAAAGGCCTAAGGGGCCCCTGTCCATCTCTTAGTACAGACTTTCCCTCCTATGCACAAACAGTGCTTAAGACACCGAACTAGCAGGACCCAAGAGCAGGCGTTGGAAGCTAGAAAACAATTCCCCCAAGGAAAAATAGAAACCTGTTTAGATAACAGCAAGCACAGACCCCTGGGGCCTCATCCCTCAGAAAGCACACACACAAAAATGAAATGCCTCAGAGAAAAAATCCAAACACATATATTGAATTTATACCTGATAAGTTTTGCTACAATATAATGAAGGGCAGTAGAGAGCATTATTGCAAAATGAAAAAAAAATCTGCAAGTTTATATAATTTATGAGATCTTGATCTTCTGTATTTTTCTAAAATTTCCTAAATTGTACGTCACACTTACCTAACATATTTAGAATAAAAATAATTTATGAATGCTCCCACAAAATCTATTAATCAACTATAAAAATAAAAATAATAGCTCTAATACAACAAAGTTTATTATAGTACCAAAAATAAGGAAATAAATCCCAAAGAATTTTACTGCATAATAAATGGGGGGGAGGAATCACGGACAGGATTTTGTTCAGCTGGCGACAATTTCAAACAAATGCGTTGAATCCACTCGATGGTGATTTCGGTTTGGCTTGCTCTCTGAATGAGTAGCACCTACACCACCGGAGAAGGGAGGCTCAGCGCACTAACGGGGGCCAGACTTCAGAACTCCTAAAGAGGAAGCAGGGGTGCTTATCATCAGCTGGTCTTTTCAAAAACCCTCCGCGCTTACGTTGGAGAGCCACGCCTCTACAGCAGGAGCTTGGGTGGGGTAGTGAGTAAGATACCGCGCTGGTGCCCACAAGTCAGCAAAAGAAAGATAAGGCTTTGCCATTTCCGCTTCTGGGATGGTTAGGTATTATGTCAACTAGACACTTCTGGCTAAAGTTAAAGGTGGAGCACAACCATTCAATCAGGTCCCACTTGGGGGCTGGGGGTGTCCTCTTGTGTAACAGTCATAGAGACCCAATATAGGGTTTCTGTCGTGCATGTGAGATGCGCTCAAATCAGTTCCAATGCATAGTGACCCTGGGTACACCAGAACAAAATACCACTCAGTCTGCGCCACCCTCACCATCGTTGTTACGTTTGAGCCCATCAATACAGCCGCTGGGCCAATCTATCTGGGCAGACTCTTACCTCTTTGTCACTGCACCACTACTTTACCAAGCATGATGGTCTTCTCCAGTGACTGGCCACTCCTGACAACACGTCCAAAGTATGTGGCATGGAGTCTGACCATTGCTACCTCTCAGGAACATTCTGGCTGTCCTTCTTTCAGGGCAGTTTTGGTTGTTCTTTTGGTGGTCCATGGTACTTTCGATATTCATTGCCAACACCATAATTCAAATGCTTTGATCCTTCCTTGGTCTTACTTCTTCAACGTTCACGTGCATATGAGGCGATTACAAATGAGATGGCTTGGGTTAGGCACACGTCAGTGCTGAAAGGAACTTTGCTTTCCAACATTTTTTTGTTGTTGAGGTTTTTGTTTTATTTTTTGTATTTATTTATTTTAAACATTTTATTAGGGGCTCATACAACTGTCATCGCAATCCATACACACATCAATTGTGTAA
>NW_022111300.1:53024197-53029929 GCF_000313985.2 Echinops telfairi
AAATGCCCAACATTTTAAAGAGATCTCCTGCCTCAGATTTACAGTGGGATGCACTGTTGGATCTCTTGGTTTGGGTTATGGATCCAAGCAAGATAAAATCCCTGACAAGTTGAATCATGTCTCATGCCATTACCGACTGGTCCAAACTGGACCGGTCGTTAACAGCTTGATACAGTTTCTGAGACTGAAAATATCTAAGGACTAAGGCAGACAAATTTTCCTCTTGTGCAGCGATTAGCGGATTTGAATCATGGACCCTGTGGTTTGGAGTCCAGTGTTAACAACACCATGCCACCTGCATGCCATCATTCACTGCAATATCTCAAAATATATGAATATGTGAGACACTGTCTCTCTAGACACTATCAAAATATTGCATGAAATAAAAATCGATCCATTTTCATTTGGTTAACAAATAAAATTCTTTAGGGTAATTGAGTATAAATTGTCTACCCTATAAAAATAAGATTTGCAGGTAGTTTTATTAATGTTCCACATTATATTAACAGTAACGGAAATAAAGTTTACATTTAATATTAACTTAAAAATTCACAATATCCAAATGTTTTTATTCCGAACTAAAAAAATGCACCATTTGATAATTTAACTTATGAATTGATAAGAAGCTCTGATGACCCTAGCTGGGTTGTGTTGGCAACTACAAGGTTGGTTGTTCAAACCCCCCAGCCACTTTTGTGCTATAAAGATTTATAGTTTTGGAAATCCCAAAAAGGGTCAGAGTGAATTGAAATAAGCTCAATGACAGTGGTTTGGTGGATATATGTATTCATAAATAATGGAATTGAAATGTGAAAGAGGAAAACAGAAACAATTTGATAGACAATATGACCTTGAGATACACATGGCGCTGGTAGAGTTTTTAAAGTCCTATGACTTAAGCATTACAAATACCTTTATTGAACAACAATATGATGACCATATACATGAATCAAGTGGGTGCAGTACACAGGAATTAAATGGACTATATGTCAGGAAAAAGCCAATGGAGAAGGTCACTATCATCAGTTAGAACAGAACCAAGGGCTGACTGAAGTTGAAGATCATGAATAAGTTCAAATCAAAGTGAAGAAAATTTAAACAAGTCCACAAGAGCCAAAATATGAACTTGTATATATCTAATCTAAATTTGAAGATCAGATCAAACATGGATTTGATGCATTTAACATTCATGACCAAAGACCAGGGAAGCTGACATCAAAACATCATACCCAAAGACAGCAAAAGTTTATTAATAAAACAGGAGTGGAAGAAAAGCAAAATGGATATCAGAAGGTATTCTTAAACTTTCTCTTGAATGTTGGGAAGTTACAGCCAGTGGGATGATGAAATAAAAGAGCTAAAGCAAAATTCTCAAGAAGCAGCTTGAGAAGGCAGATTCAACATTATAGCGAAATGTTGAAAAGCTATGCATAAGGTTTTCAGTATGCCCAGAGTGCTCCTTAGAGGATCGGATGACCAGAATTCATCTTGCATACTTAGGGCATGTTGTCAGGAGACACAAGTCCCTGGAGAAGGGCATCATGCTTGATAACGTGGAGGGGCAGCAGAAAAGAGGAAGACCCTCAATGAGTAGGATTGACAGAGTGGCTGCAACATTGGGCTCAGGAATCGGAGCAATTGGGAGGATGGGGCAGGACTGGGCAGTGGTTCATTCCCAGAAAGAGTTACAGTCTCGGAAACCCACAGGGGCAGTTCTACCCTGCCCTATAGGGTTGCTATGGGTCAGAATTTACTCCATGGCAGTGACTTTGTGTTTGTTTTCTTATTGTTTATACCACACACAAGTGCAATATTTTCAAATTGCGTTGAAAATATTTCTAAAGTGGTTGCATCAGTATTTCTATAAGGAACTGTCAGTCATTTAACTGCCAGATATTTCTGCATTTGGATTATGATACCACCAAAGAATATTGTAAGTACCATGGACTGCCAGAGAGCACACACATCTGTCTTTGAAGTAGGCCATTCAGAATGCTCATTTGAACCTAGAATAGGGACATTTCATCCCGTGCATTTTGGGTTCATTATAACATGGGATTAGTCATGGAGACCACAGCGTGCTTGGTAAAGTAGATGGATAGCAAGAAAAGAAGGACCTTCACTGAGATGGTTTGACACAGTGGCTATAATAGCAGGCTCAAACATAACAATGATTTTGCAGTTGGTACAGGACTGGGAAGTGCTTAATTTTTAAAATTTTCTTTATCTTTCCCTATGTTTTATTGTAGGGGTAGGGAAACTTGTTTCTGCTAAGGAGTATTTCAGTATCTATAATATCCTTCATGGGCCATACTGGTCAAACATTTAATAATTTCACCCCTAATGTGATTGCTGGAAATGCTTCTCTTAGGTATATGTATGTGATGCTGACTGATTTTGCTGATTTCAGAATCCTCAGACAGCCATCAGGCAGGACATTCGCCAACCCATTGTATATAATCATTTTAAGTTAGAAACACCTAACAATACCATGTGACTTTAATGTATCTTTCTCAAGTCTAATGACATTTCAAATAAGATTAAATGTAAATTAAATTTACTCTACAATAATTCTTACTTTGCCAAATGGTTTCAATTTTCCTTAATACATAATTTGATCTCTCTTTCTCTTTACACACTCACGCACACAATACATACTTAGACTGGGTTAGGCTGGGCTCTCTAGAGATGCAAAACAAGTGATGCTTAAAATGTCTCACACATATGTAGGAGCTCATAAGTCTAACCGGTTCAAGTCTTTAGGTCAGAAGTTAAGAGACAACTTCCTGAACCAAGCAGTTCCTGGGGCCACCAGACTAGGAAGCAGGTGGATAACGCACAGGGAAAACCACAGTCTGGTGGACATCAGTAGACCAGGCTCACGGTTGGCAGAGTTGAATAAGTTCCCAGTGAGCTAGCTCTAATGGCTCACAAATAATAGCTCCCAGGGTCAATAGGCAAGATGGCAGGTTTTTAGCTCATGAAATGGTGATTTGTGCAGGATCCAGGCGAGCAAGAAGAAGTGAGACTTTCCACAGTTCTCTACTTAATTACCAAGTGTTCCACATCCCTAAGAAGATATCAGGGTTATGATATCTTCACAACAGATCCTGCCAGGGAGGTGATTACATTAGGCTAGATTATATTATCAGGGAGGCCTCACCTGCCAAACCACTGAGACTCACGGTCCATCTCAGGTAACACAAAACCTAACGATCACACATATGAATTAGCCCATTGATGCATAGCTGGTGTTGCTTTAAGACAAGTGTTAGACTACTAACCACTAGGTTAGTGGGTGAAACCCACATCAGCTTTTCCGGGAAAAGATGAAGCTATCGATTTCTGTACAGATTTACACTCTCAGTTTGCCTGAAGTCAGAAGGAGCTCAGTGGCAACGGCTCTATGGGTAGCTGAGCTACAATTCCAGAACTGGCGTATTCTGAAGTTAAGTTCTTGTCAGTGTATGGCTACAAGATAATATTTTTGTGTGCATGCAATATTGCAAATAGCTCTTCTCAGACAGACAGATTGTGAACAGGCTAACCTATCTCTTGGAGGTAACGAGTGAGATTGATTTAGTGCAGCAGTTTAGTAATTTCTGTTTGCACCAATCAAATGAAAGGGCACAAGCAACATTGACAACCAGGATGAGGCTCAGCTCTAACTAACGTAAAGTCTATCAGCACATGAATAATGTCTGTCTGCTAAGGATGGAAATTGACAAACACAGGAAACTCTCAGAATAAGCATTAAACTTGTCTGTTGAATGGCAGACAGCAAAACTGTTGTGATAGTCAATTGGAACACTCCAAATATAGGTTTGAAGGGTACAATGTGTGTGTGTTCCCAATATAAGTAAAAGTAGAAAAAATGAGGAAGTTGTTTACAATGGTCTTTGTAAAATAGCATAAGATCTTAGATGCCCAGTCACTGAAAAAGCTGAAGAAATCATTTGGGTTAAATGATAAAATGTGCTTACTTCATTATAATAAAACTCTCTCCATCCAGTCAATTCCAACACATGGCGACCTTCTATTCCCGTTGAGTACTGCCCTATGGGTTTCCAAGATTGTTACTCTGTACGGGAGTAGAAAGCTTCATCTTTCTCTCATGGAGCAGCAGGTGTTTTCAAACTGTTGATCTTGTGGTTCACAGCTGAACTCATAATCTCTATGCTATCAGGTCCCCCCCTAATTATTATAAGCATATACATTTACAACATTAAGAGAATGAATGCCATTCTAGATTTCTCAGTCTATTCCTAATAAGGAGTGCCTGGCTGGTGCAATTCAACCTGTTGTCTACACAGCTAGAGATGGGAGTCCAGCCAGAGGCACATAGGAAGAAATGCCCGGTAATCACCTTCTACAAAGCCCGCTCTTGGAGATTCTACGGAGCTCAGTTATACAAGAATGTATATGAAATTCCCAATGAAACAGCAGTCAAGAGATCCAATCATATGCTTCACTGCACAAATCTGCTGCCAAAGACCTCTTGAAATTCTGAAAAGCAAAGATGTCGATTTGATGACTAAAGTCCACCTGACTCTGGCCATGTTTTTTTTTAATCACCTAAGTTACCTCATATGAATACAAACTTTGTACAATAAAACAAAACAAAGCAAAAAATAAAAACGGAGTCGAAAGAACTGATAGAATTGAGTGGTGGGCTTAGAGAAGGAGGCTGAACACACCATGGCCTGAGAGAAGAACTAACAGATCTAATTTACCACATATACTCCAGTATAAGCCGACCCCAATATCAGCGGAGGCACCTAACCACCACCACCAACTCTTGAGATCAATGGGAAAGCCAAGATAATCATAAGAAAGTCATTTTTAATATATATATTTTTAAACCCTTTTGATAAATAACTTGTGGTAATAGCTGATCTTAGATTGAGTGAATCCATTCTAATTGATTCAGGGTATGATTACTAAGCTACCAGTATATTGAAAACAAAGGAAGAGATCATCTTTGAGACAATAACTTTTATAGGCATGTGTGGCAGTGCCTAATAAAAATTAGACGACATTCACAACTGCTTTCAGGCAGCCTTGTGAAGGAGTAAGAAGTCAAGAGTTGCTTTCTGTCTCCTCAATGCCATGCACACTCTGTATGTTCCTGTGCGGTGATACAATTAGGGAAGCTGGATTCCTGAGCAACTCCTGCCGGTGGCTATATTAAAGGACCTCACAGTCACCTTTGAGGGCTTCATCTGAAATATCATTTCAGAAGTAGGAGAGTAGATGGAGCATTGGCACTGGGGAAAGGTGAGTCCACGGCCCTGAATAATTATGTGGGATCTGGAAGAAACTGGCAGCTGCAGAGGAGCTGCGGGGTGACCGCTTGTTGTACCGGGTTCACTTCAGAGGCTTCAACGCTTCAAGGGCTGGAGTCATTTTAGCCTCACAAGATTCACA
The DNA here is from genome assembly GCF_000313985.2 of Echinops telfairi. NCBI lineage: Eukaryota > Metazoa > Chordata > Mammalia > Afrosoricida > Tenrecidae > Echinops > Echinops telfairi. The sequence goes on from NW_022111300.1 coordinate 53,029,625, forward strand.
GATTCGTGCTGTGAAAAGGTCCAAAGTTCATCTCTAAATCACCTCAAGGACAGAGCATTTTTGTATTCATTCTTCTCCCTGCTCCTCATAAAAGGGAAATATCAGAGCTGTGGAAAAATGGGATCGGACTGGAAAAAAAGTTTGGATTTTACCAGCTGCACTAAAACAGTGAGATTGGAAGCCAAAGTAATTCCTTTGGAGATAAGTATGACGCGCGCGCGCGCGCGCACACACACACACACACACACACACACACACACACACAGCTACTGTGTCAAGAAGTGTAAACTGTAGCAACCACAGAG
>NW_022111300.1:53030029-53038774 GCF_000313985.2 Echinops telfairi
ATATATATATATATATATATATATATATATATATATATATATAGTGGGGAGGGGCACAACTGTATTTTAGAAGATAAACCATATATGTGCTATTGATTACAGTTTAGTGTCTTCATTGAGCAAAGGAGAAATTCCTAAAACTAGCTCTACATATTTCAGTTTCATATCTTCCTTTCCCAACCTGATTTTCTCCTTCCTCAGACCTTACAAAAGCTCGTGGAATGCCACAGATTTTTAATCTACACTCCCCTTCCAATTCATTGCTATCCTGTAGGTCAGAATAGAAATGTCCAATGGGGTTTTCAAAGCTGAAATCTTTTCTGAAGCAGACTGATGCCCGGTTCTCCCATGAAGCATCTGGTGGGTTGGAATTGTAGACCTTTTCCTTAGCAGCTCACCCCTCAAGCCCTCCTCCACTGTGATTTTTGGACTGGCCGCTCCGCAGAGGCTCAGCTGGTGCCACTCTTGCACTTCGGTTCCACGTGGACAGAAGCAGTGGCAAAGCAGAAAAAGCATGGATGACTCCAAATTCCACATCTGAAACATTGAAACCATATGCTTCTTGGCTTCTCCAATGCAAGAGAATCTTAATTTATAATTAAGATGATGGATTGCTGAGAGGATATGTGTACAATTCACAGACAATTTAAGGAAAACAATACAAGGAGTTATAGAGTTTGTAATAAAATTTCTAAAATTACATGAGGAGCTGGGTTTTGCAATAAAGAATGAATCATAGCCCAAATGATGACAAATGCTGTAGAAGAGCTCCAAAAAGGAGAATCGAATGTGATGCTGAGAAAGGAGGATCATCTGAAGATTTGAAAGACAGAATCGCTGGTGTCTGGCAAGAACTTCTTCAATATGAAAGTAAGTAGAAAAAGATCTTGAGGGAGATGAGCCAGTCAAGGTGCAGGGTAGCAATGATGAAACATACAACTTTCCTCTAGTTCTTTAATGCTTCTTCCCCCCACTATCATAATCAAAATTCTACCTTACAAATCCAGCTGGACGAGAGGATGTACACTGGTACAGATAGGAACTGGAAGCATAGGGAATCCAGGGTGGATAAACCCTTCAGGACCAGTGGTGAGATTGGTAATACCGGGAGGGTGGAGGGAAGGTGGGTGTAGAAAAGGGGAACCGATTACAAAAATCTACACATAACCCCCTTCCTAAGGGACGGACAGCAGAAAAGTGGGTGAAGGGAGACATTGGACAGTATAAGACATGACAAAATAATATGAGGAGCTGATACCAAGGGCTCAAGTGGAAAGCAAATGTTTTGAGAATTATGGTGGCAACAGATTACAAATGTGCTTGACACAATGGATGGATGGATGGATTGTGATAAACGTTGCATGAGCCACCAATATAATGATTAAAAAGAAAGCAAGCAAAGGATCTTGAGGGCTCCAGGTCATGCGTTCATTCCCAATCGAATATACGTCCAACCATGTGTCTGCGATCAGTGGTCAGCTGCAAATAAATTCTTTCACTAATACCTTTGTCTTACTCTCATTAAAACCCAAACTCTCCGCCACCCCTTCAAGGCCCACTCCTTACAGGGGTAGAAAGTTCTCAGGGAACAGCTGGTGGTTTTGAACTCCAGACCACATGCAGATTCCAGCCCAACACGTAACCACTACTCCACCAAGGCCCCTAGTCTCCTGAAGGTACCTCTCCTGCCCCGCCCCCACTGCCCCCTCTCACTATCATGACCCCAGTTATGCCTCACAACTGGTGCACACACACTTGTTACAGAGAAAAGTCATGCGAGTAGTGAGACCATGAAGGTAGGGGTAGGTGAGGGGAGAAGGGAGAGAAATGGGAACTGATTGTAATGATAAATGTATAACAACCCCCCCCAACACACACACACCAAAGGGGACGAATGACAGAAACGTGGGTGAAGGGAGACAGCAAAGGTGTAAGATATGAAAATATTAATAATTTATCATTTATCTAGGGTTCAGGAGGGTGGCGGAGGGAGGGGGATAAATATCTGATACTGAAATCTCAAACAGAAAACGTTTTGAACAGGACAATGGCAACATATGTATAAATGTACTTAATACAATTGATGTATGGATCATTGTAAGAGCTGTACGAGCCCCCAATGAAATGATTTATTAAAAATAAAAGAAAACAATGGCTACTGAGGATATCTTCTGGTCTACTTAAATTTAAGGCAGGGAGGTCAGCTCAAAAGGTTTTGGTGATTTTTTTTGGTACGGGAGGGTAGGGGGGAGTAGGAGGAAGGGGCAGGGGTTGGTGGAGTCAGAAACTCCAAAAGGCAAATGATAATAAATGTTGGAAGATCTCAGTGTACTTAATACAAAGAAGGTTATTTTTTTGTTTTATATAAAGATGTTTTAAGACAATGGAAAGGGGCACCGCTGAGAAAAGGCCAGGGAATTTCCAGGGAGTTTTTGTTTCCCTTCATGATAATGCTTATTTTTCAAAGGTAGTAATGGCTGTCCTAGGAGAATTTCACTGGAAACCTTACCTTATCCACCCTCAACCTGATCTTGCTCTTTCTGGTTTATTTTTCCTCCAAACACTAAGAAAAAAAAAGAAGAAAGAAAGAAACAGAACATAAAGCGAGTCCTCTCAGAATGCCCAAACTGCCCTTCTGATGTGGTGTCAATCATAGAGTGCAGAATTCTTCCAGGAGAGGTTACCAAGATGGAAACACTGCCTTTTGAATTGCATAGAACCACACCTAGATGGAGGATACATGGAGAAACAATAACCCCCGTTTTGATTCTTTTGTCTCATAAAGGTTTCTATGATTTTGTAGCTTTTCCACATACATATGTCAATACATACATACGATTTGCTGGGATAGGCTTAAGAACTTGAGAGTCTTTGGCTGGAAAGGTCTGGCTTAAAGGGACCCTTGCCAATCCCAAAAGGAGCCTGTCAGTACTGAAATTTCCACAGTTAAGGATTATTTCCTTTGGGTGAAGAGGCATTTTCTGCAATACTTATTTAAATTGTAAATAACCTGAAGGGAATAAATTATTCAAGCAGTAACATTTCATCTTCATGAGATTGACAGAGATTAAGAAAGCAATTACTTTCTAGGCCATTAGGGAAATATCCCCTGAAAAGGTGGTTTTGTTTGGGCAGCAAAGGAAGAGGGTGTTTGTTAGAGTGAAGCAGAGTGGCTGTGGATCAAGACATGGGGAAGATGAGGGCTCTGGAAGAAGAGAAATAACAAGGGCCAACAGATCAATAGTTCTTGCCTTATACATTTGCTTATCCAGAAGAAAATACAAACAATCCTGGGAGCTGCAGCCGCAGTCCGGTATTTTTTGTTTAGTCATGATCTTAGAAAAATATTTTGAAGCCATTTATACAGGCAACAAAGAGAAACAGCTCTTTTCAAACATATTTCACCCCCGACCACCACACTGACTGAGCATTTGGATCTGTCCATCTGTAATTCTTGGATGCCCATTTCGATCTAAGTTCTGTGTGTTTCCTGATTGCATGCATTTCGCTCTCTACAGCTCAGCTGATGGAGCACCATCCCTTCCTTCCTTTCTCTTCCTGGATGAGGCCATGTCCTCTCTTGTTTCTTCCCCCAAATCACACTTCTAATGCTGAGTCACAAACCATTGAGGAGCTCAGGCTGCTTATTGACGCATAAGCAATAAGGAATGAATTAAAAGGACAAATAAAAGTCAGATGGTGTTGCTAAGGGGTGGCCTCTCCTCCTGATGTCACTTCTTTCTCCTGCTACCTGCCAGGTGGCCTTTAGCACTGGGAGCCTTTGGTGATGCTGACTGTTCATTCTAAGAATACCAGCAGGCTTCCTTGTTTTGCTGATGAAGGACATTGATCTTTCTGCAACATTGGCTTTCTCTCTATCAACAGGCAACATGCCATTGTTTCCCAGGGGAGGGCTTACCTGCCAATCAGGGCACTTTGGAAAATCTGTTTCTCACAACTGGGCTGCACAGGCCCCTCCCCTAACCTATATGAATAGCCTCAGAGTTAATGCAAAATGACTTAAAAATGCAGGCTCAAAACTGTCATTGACTTTTAGGATAAATCCATGTAGATTCCTACCCATGTTTAGCAGACACTGCCCCTGGGTGTTGGTATTGATGGCCTTGGAGTCAACTCTCACGCCCACTGACCCTATGCACAAAAGAAAGACAAACTGTTCTGTCCCCCGCCATCCTCACCGCCATTCCTTCCTAGGCTTGAGCCCATTTTTGCAGCCACTGGGTGAATCCATCTCATTGAAGGCCTTCCTCTTTTGCTGCACCTATATTTTATCAAACATGATATCCTCCAGGGACTGGTCTTTCCTGACAACGTGTCCAAAGCATGTAAGATGAAGTTTTGCCATCCTTGCCTCGAAAGAACACCTTGGCTGGACTTCTTCCAAGACAGATTTTTTGTCTTCTTAGCAGTCCATGGTACTTTCAATATTCAACATATCTCTTAGCAACTCCCATGTAGAATAGTTATAGCACACCAGTTTCCTTACTCTCCATTTCACAGGCATCATAGCAGCTAAGCTGGCTCAAAACTGCCTGGGTTGGTCCATCAACTCAGATGTAGATAGTTGTCCAAACAAGTTAGGCAACCAATGATATTCAGCCCTGAACACTTTTGGAACCACTGGGGGGAGGAGGGGGTCTCATCCTCACAAGTCTGCTAGACTGATGGAAGGCAGTCACTTGGGCTTCCTTCTGCAGCAGATGGAGCATGTCTGTGAATGCAGCTAACGTAGATGAAAAGAGACCTAAAGAAGTATGGACAGATATCTAATAAGTATCATCAGAGCATCTATGCATTGTAATTCCTGAAGCGAGTCTATCACAGCCTACATTGATAAAAATATCAATAAAGCCTACTTTATTTACATCATCACGATGATATGAATTTTAGTCATGGGCAACAAGGATCTTGTTCAATGGAGATCAAAACTTGTAACTAAAAATCCTACAGGTTAGATATACTTTGGAAGTGGTTACTAATTAAAGTTCAGTTCATTATCTATGCAAGGAAATGCAAATTAATTGCTCTACTGCTAACGCAAAGGTCAACACTTAGAACTCAGGAGCCACTCTCCAGGAGAAAGATGTGGCATAAACACGAACAACTTGGGAAATCTTACGGGGTAGTCCACTCTGTCCTATAGGGAAATTAGGAATTGGACTCCGCTCAACGGCAATGTTTTTTGTTTTTGTTTTGTATTTTACCTAGTTAGAACCCATGGGCAGAGTACCATAGGGTACAAACAATTCCTTTTCATCCTCAAGTCATTATAAATATAACTGAGACAGCAAGGGTAACATACAGGGAAAATGTAACAGTAACAAAAAATGACAAATAAAAAAAGGTTGACTAATGTTCGTTGTTGGGGCTGTTGTGTCAGTTCTGACATATGTACGTACAACACTGCAATGCCTTAGCTGGTCCTACATTTAAGGGCATTGCTGCTGTCACTGCGTCAGTCTATCTCACTGAGAGTGTTTCTTTTTGTCTCCATCCCGCTAATAAGTATTAGGTCCTTCTCCTGCATCTGGTCCCTCTTTATCTGTGAGATGGGGTTTTACCTCCCTCGTTTCTAAGGAGCATTTTGGCTGGGCTTCTCCTGAGACAGAGTTGTTTGTTCTTCCGGAAGCACATATTATAGCCAATCATCTTCAGAAACACCGTAATTCAAAGACATCAATTCTTCTTCATCCTTCTTTATTATGTACTGTCCAGATTTCACATGCATTTGAACCAATTGGTAAAGCCATCTAGCTTGGATCAGGTATAGCTTAGTTAGATATCATTGCTTTTGAACACTTAAAAAGGTCTTTTGCAGAAAATTTGCCCAACAAAATTCATAACTTGATTTTGTGACTCCTGCTTTATGGCAAAATCAGACTATCAAACACAACAATAAAAATGCACAAACAGAAGATTAAAAAAATGCCTGGATTTCTAGAAATTAAATACTTATGCACACCAAAAGACTTCTCCAGAGGAATATAACGAGAAACAGCAGATAGGGGGGAAAAGATATTCGGCAATGAAATGTCTGACAGAGACTCAACTCGCTGCCATCAAGTCAAATCCAACATAACCATCTCAAACAGAGCGGAATGCCCTTTGGGTTTCTGAGACGTTAAGTCTTTACAGCATCAGACAGCCTTGCTTTTCTCCTGCAGAGCAGCTGATGAGATCAACCACGGCTTTTGTAGTTAACAGTTCTATGCTTAACTCACTACACCATTGGATCTCCTTGAAAAAGGTGCTAAACCTATAGCATTTATAGAATTCTTCCTCACATCAGCAACAAAAATAAAAACAGTTCAAATAAAATATGGGCAAAAGACAAGAACATTTACTTTATCAGAGAAGATGTTCAGGCAGCCAACAAACACATGACAAAATGCTCCCTGTCATTAGTCATTAGAGAGATGCAAATCAAAGCAGTGATTTATCATCTTTCTCCAGCATAAATAACAAAGTTCAATAACAGAGCATGCAGGTTAGCTTGTGTAGAGACATTGCATAGCTTGTACATTACTGGTGGGACTTTAAATGGTTCATCCACGGTGGAAAATGGTATGGTATTTCCTTAAAGAGTTGGAAATAGAAATCAAATGACGTGCATCTGATCCAGACACCCCATTAATAGTTGCATACCCTAAAGGAATTAGAACCAGGATATGTATAGTTATATGTACATACATGTCATTTGCAGCATTAATCACAGTAGCAAAGAGATAGAAACAGTTAAGCAGCTACCATTGGATGAGTAAGCTATGGTACATCCACAAAGTAATAACATGCAATGTTAATGACTAACAAAGAACCCACAAAGCACCTTGTAACTTGAATCACCATGGAGGACTCTCTGTTGACAGAAAGAAGTCAATCACAAAGGGATAACTATTGTATGAGTTCACTAGTATAAAAAATCAAGGAAAGGTTTACACCAAGAAAGAAATACTCTTTGATGATTACCAGAGATGGAGTGGGAAGTTAAACAAATAAGACATTAATTTGGGTGAAGAGAAAGGGCACACACAGTAAGAGTGAGGAGGACAATATCACTAAGTCAAAGGAAGGCACACAGAGGAGTGCAAGAGGCGCAGTCCTGCATCACCACTCATAACAGATGTTACCTCAGAGTAGCCAAGCAAAATGTCTAGATATGGGTAGCTGGACAGATAATATCTCTTCATATTGATATCGTGGTTATATTCAGGGGTATAGTAGTGCACACACGATACAAAGTTTTGAAAATTTCCTGGACATAATCAAACACTTTACGTGAATTAGTCCCTGGGCCTGAGGGCTCACAAACACAGTCTCAGGAGACAGCAAGGTCAATTGGCCTGATGGAGTCCACTAAGACATCCGACAATGGCCAGTAGCCTGGAGAGTAGCAAAAGCTTTCAAATAGACATCTCATCTGGTACTGTCTTTTCCAATTTATAGCAAAGAGTGAAGAAAATCAGATATGCATAGAAATAATCCGTCCAAAGAACTAATAACACCACCGGAACCTCAGCATCCATGATCTGCAGACCCCCAAATTAGAAGGTCCCATGGTTTCCACCAGTGGTGACTCTGAAAGTATTCACAGTGAGATTACGAAATAGAAATGTTTATGGAGATCCTAAAGAGAGTGGGTTGCCTTTTTGAAACAAAACTCATAAAACTGCCAAATTTAGTGGTTGAATAGAGATTGGTGGAACCCCCAAGACTATGGTGTTTAGATATTCTTCAAGCTTGAACTAACCATATCCTCATGGCTCAGCTTTCAACCCAATGATAGATAAGCCATAACGTGGGCAATAATACCATAGAGGCAGGCACTCGTTAGAATGATAAGGCCTTCTCGATCAAAAGGGTCACATTTGCCTCGGGATAAAGCTCTGAAGCCAGTCGGGATAGGACAGAAAGTCCACAGAACCCGTTGACACAGTGAGCACCTGCAAGGAAATCACACGAGAACCTTACGCATACAGATCATCTGCTGGCAAAATCTGACTTTAAAGCATATGACATCAAACCCAATTCCTATTGTATATTGAATGTGTGTGATTATGTGCTATGAGAGTCTGCTATTCAAATCGTTGTGTAAGTGTAAGAATAAAGTGACATAATGAGAAAGCTGGATATATATAGCTAGATAGTGAATCCAAAATCAAGTAGAAGAAAATTTGTAATGCTAAGTGATAGGACTTTAGATATCAGACCTGTCTGGATGAGAAATAGTGTCCCAATGAGAAGAAAATTTTGTTTCAACAATACTCCAATGGCATAGACCAAATGAAAGGCTTTTCTTACTTCTATTTTTCTATATAATAATTAAAACTGGTTAATTATTTCAGACAACTAGGACCTTGGTTTGAGTAATTTACACTGCTCTGGTCTCAAGGACAGCATTTATGAAGCTGGTTAACATTTTTTTTTGGTGTTGTTTTAAATTCCTTTCACTTCTCTTACTCCCATCACTGAACTTGGAGCCTCCGGGTCCCCTTCGGGAAACTTGGTGGTGGTGAGGGTTAGGAATTGGGCTGTTAACTTCAAGAAGAGTGGTTCAAATCTACAACGCTCCCCAGGGAAAATGTGAGAGTTTGCTCTTGTAAAGATGTAGTCTTGGAAACCCTAAAGACTATGTGGCAGCAGTTCTAGATTAGCTTGCTTCTTTCTTTTAAGGTCCTAGTGCTCCATCCTAGCTTAGTTGGTTGCGTATTTGCTAAAATAAAGTTT
>NW_022111300.1:53039502-53040324 GCF_000313985.2 Echinops telfairi
TTACTTGTGTTTTATTGACTACACTAAGGCATTCAACTGTGTGGATCATAACAAACTATGGATAACATTGAGAAGAATGGGAATTCCAAAGCACTTCCTTGTGCTGATACAGAATGTGTATGTAGATCAAGAGACAGTTGTGTGAACAGAACAAGGGAATTATTTTTCTGATTGTATTTTTATGAGCTTGACACTTTTCAGGAGTACACTCCAAGTACTGTATAGCATATTCCTCACTTGTAATGTTTATGATTTTTTCCCCTCATGAGTCCATGAAGGTTATGGGCTTTGGGGAGAAAATTCGGGGAAGTGAAAATCCATAATCATTGGATCATATCAAAAGTATATTCAGTCAGTAGGATCTGTCCCTTTTAACTTTGATCACATGTCTAAACTGATGTTTCTCAGACTTGGTTGTTGTATTGTTCCTTTTCATATCGCGACTTTGGAAAGACACTTACGACTAACATTGGATCTGTAGCTGGTGGTGGAACTGATAAGAACACTAACATTAAGACAATATGATAAGAAATGAAGGACCTTGAATGAAATGACCTTATGTCACATCATTTGAACACAAATTGGGGAATATGATTAACTCAGCTCTGGGAAAAATCACAAACCCCCTCCAAAAACCCAATTATTTCTGCTATTATATCTAATCCTACCTCTGGTTAACACATTTTTAAAAATTCTTACAGAATATTGGGAATTTGCTTTTTAAAAACCAAACAATATTTACTTAATGTGAACTTTTCCTGTGCTCTGTGTAGGAGGGAATGTAGGAAGAAATGCATGGAAGAGGAGGAGGAGGAGGAGGAG
>NW_022111300.1:53040861-53042011 GCF_000313985.2 Echinops telfairi
GCGTAGAAATGCTGCCATTATTAATGACAGGTTCTACTTAGCAACTCTTGCCCAAAGTCGGATCTGGGCTCTTTATACCTGAAGCATTTCTTTGATTCACTGGGTGTACATTTTCTCATCACTCTGATGTAAGCTCCTTCCATTAGCCACTAAATATATATTTGTCAAAAGCCTCAGGGATGGGCCGCTGTCAGATAATACTTCCCAGAGCTTCTTTTTCATCACATTTCTTTACTGATTCTCCTCTCGAGTGGCTTTTGTTCAGCCTCTGCACCTTGTGGCAGCGGTTCCAATTCACAATCGAATACCCAGACAACTGCAGCTCTGCTTCCCAGCTCTCATACACTATGAATCCCACGCTTGGGTGTGCAGTGTTTTGATTTGCATGTTGGCGAGCACAATTGTCTTTCCACTTTGTTGGATTCAAACACTGGCATTTGTGACATAGTTGAGCTACCTTAAAAGTGAGATTGTGTTTTATTAATTTCCTCATTTACAGAACCTGCTCATGTGTCTGACACCAGATATTCTGACACCATCCATTATATCTAACCATGTAGGTTTGGATCATTCGTGACAATTTTCAAATGAAAAAAAAAGAAGCTTAATAATCATTACAGTGAAATAGCAAATAATTAATTACAGTCCTCTGTGCCGTACTATATTACGTAAACTGAATGGTGTTCTATGCAATCATATAAAATCAAATAGATAGGATGTTAACAATGTTGCTTCATTAGTACATCTAAAGAGTTGTTTCTTTTTGCCCTCATTAGATGCGTATTCCCATGGAGATTCATTAACGTATGTAACTGAGTCTTTGGTTTAGAACTAGTGTTAGGACAATGTCTTCAGAAATGGCGTGCTTTTCAAGAGGCTGAGTAGCTCTCAGCAAGTATTCCCTGCAAGGTCTCCAATGTAATTCTTCATATCTGGTTATTTTCTTTATCTTCTTTTCTTTGCCATTCAGTAGTCTCTTCCCACCTTCTTTCCTTCCCCAATCTGATCCTAACCGAGGCAATCTTCCTTGAAAAAATGAGTCAAATGTTACAAAAAGGAAGTCTGAAGACATAAGAGGAAGTTTGCACTTATGGGTTCATTATATGAATTTGACCTACAGGTACCCTATGTAATCTTTCTAAAGGAACAA
>NW_022111300.1:53042445-53044844 GCF_000313985.2 Echinops telfairi
TTTGTCAGTCAGTGTGTCACATTGTGTTGGCTTGTGTGTGACTGTGGTACTGAAAGCTGTGTCACCATTATTGTAAATACCTCCAAGATCATCAAAGGTGGATAGGTTCTATGGGTGCTTACAGACTAAGAACAAACTATGAAGAAGGAATAGACTGTCCACTTCTGAGGGATTTGCCCTCAGTATCTATAATATCAGAACACTGCACTGTCAGATATAGTGCCTAAAGATGGAATGTAGGGTCTTCAGTTGGAGGGATTAGCCACGGAAACCCTTCTCTTAGTAGCAAAGCACCGTCAGCTGTGGTGCTGGAAGAGGAACTGCTCATGTTGGAAGGAACTCAAATAATGACTGGGAAAGAACTGCCTCCTTAAAGTAGAGCAGGCGCCATCATGCTGCTGATGGAGTCATTGCTGGGACCTTCATTTGCTGATGGGGCATGACTCAAAATATGAAGAAAGCACTGCAAACATCCATTAATAATCTAAAGATGGAATGTATGATTTATGAATCCAGGAAAATGTGAGGTTATCATAAAAGAAATAAAGGACATAAAGATTGATGTCTGAGGCATAAGTCAACTGAAATGAATTGATATTGGTCATTTCAAATCAGATAATCATATGGTTTACTATGCTGGAAATTAAAAATTCAAGAGGAATGGCATTTCAAATGTTAAAAAGAACATTTCAAACTCTGGATTACAACTCAGTTTAAAAAAAACCAAAATTGTTGTAAATGGACCGATGTACAACATCATGATGTATTGCATTAGGAAAATCTGCTGCACAAGACCCCTTTAATGGGTTGAAGAGTAAGGATGTCACTTTGAGGATAGGGATGCGCTTGACTCAAACTGTATTTTCAATGGTCTCATCTGCCAGTGAAAGAGAGAAAATGAGTCACAAGATTGACGTATTTGAATTATGGTGTCGGCAAAGAATAGCTGTAATAATGTGGACAGCTAGAAGGACAAAGGTGGTTGTCCTGAACGATGTAGCAACTAGATTATTCCTTAGAAGTGAGACTGCCTCACACACTTTGGTCATGTTACCAGGAGAGACCAGCCCCTAGAAAAGGACATCATGCTTGATCATGTGGAGGGTGAACAAAAAGGAGGAGGCCTCTCGATGAGATGCATTGACACAGTGGCTGCACCAATAGGCTCAAGCATAACCTTTGTGAGGATGGCTCAAGACCATGCAGGGCTTTATTCGGTTGTACAGAGGGTCACTGTGTGTGGGAGCTGATGGAAGGGCACCTACCAACAATTAAAACGGGTCTGAAAAGAAATCCAAGTCTTTCAAAATCTATTCAAGTGCTAAACAAAAGGAAGCATAATGGCTCAATGAGCTGCTTCACAGGATTTCAGTGAGGACATTCCACTATAACATAGACCTTACCCGTAATAACTTGATAAAGGTGATCCACTCTTACATTTCCTAAATCTGTGATTATTCTCTCTCAATTTTCTCTGCTGCTCCTTTTGTTTCTAAGCCAAGCATTTCAAAAGACTGATGCCTTGTTCTACTATTGCTTTTTCCCTTCATTTCATTCCTTGGAATTAATCCATTGCCATATCCATCCCAACTTTCACATGCATATAATGGAATGGAGCATTGGATCAGGGGCATCTTAGTCTTCAAAGTAACATCCTTGTTTCAATACTCTAATGCAATACATCTTTTGATCTCTTGACTTTTGCTTCCATGAGCAGTGATTGTGGATCCAAGTAAGACAAAATCCTTGACAACTTCAACTTTTTCTCCATTCATCATGTTTCCTACTGTTCCAGTTGTGAGGATTGTTGCCGCCTTCACATTGAGCTGTAATCCACTCAAGGCTGCACATCTTGATCTTCATGAGCAAGTGCTTCAATTCATCCTCACTTTCAGCAAGCAAGGTTGTCTCATTTGCATACAGCAGGTTATTAATAAGTCTTCCTCCCATCCTGATGTTGCACTCCTCTCAATTTAAGCCAGCTTTTCTGATAATTCTTGCTCAGCATATACACTGAGCAAGTATGATGAAAGGATACAAGCCTGGCACACATCTTTCCTGATTTTAAACTATGTTGTATCCACTTGTTCTGTTCCCACCAGTGCCTATTAGTCCATGTACAAATTCCGAATGAGCACGATGAAGTGTTCTGGAATTCCTATTCTTTTCTAGGTAATCCACAGTTTAGTATGGTCCACACAGTCAAATGCCTTGCATAGGCAATGAAACATAAGTAATATGTTTCTGGTTTTCTCTGATTTGAGCCAGGATCCCTCTGTGTTAGTCAGGGTTGACTAGAGAAACAAATTCATAGACACTCATATGTGTATAAGAAAGAGTTTTACATACAAGAGCAACTGCATATTGAGAAAACACCCCAGCATAGTCCAGATCTAGTC
>NW_022111300.1:53045654-53055864 GCF_000313985.2 Echinops telfairi
TTGCAATCTGATTTAAATTTTAGGTAGCAACATTGTCTTCTCAGATTTTGGCACAAGTTTGCTTTTTTATGAACATATTCTACTGATTTTAATCTTTTCTTTTTATATTGGAAAATTTCTATAATTCTTTATTTGTTACACAATCATTTTGACTAGGTATTAATTCAATCAAACTGCTTCATTTTTCTTTGTCCTCTCGGCATTCAGTTCAATTCCACATGCATAATGGATGAAAAATGTATTTGGTAAGTGAATGAATAGTTGTTGAATCAGCATTGAATTTGTTTTGAGTTAAATCATTGTGATAACTCTCCCAGGAAGCATTCATTTTCTCTTGGTTAAGGAACTTCAAGGAGCAAAGAAATGAACTCACACAAATGGTGATATCTTTTCCCTGTGTGGGGGGGGAGAGAGAGAAGTTTTGGAATCACGTTAAAGTCAATGGTGGTAGATTTTGAGTAAGCTATCTGTTTAAAGGAACTTGTATACTCCTTCATTCCATGGCAAATTCATGATGAAACTTTAAATGTTATCTACATTAGAAGACAATAGTTCCCCCTGATTCTGCCTTATTTGGATAAGGACCATCAGATAAATGGCATTGACCAGAACTCCCTGAATTTATGGAACCCTCGTGGTATTGTGGATTATGTGACAGGCTGCTAACCTCAAGGTTAGTGGTTCACAATCTACCAATAGCTTCAAAGGAGAAAGATGAGGCTTTCCACTCCCATAACAAATTACAGTCTTAGAAACCCACAAAGCAGTTCTACTCTGTCCTATAGGATCACTATAAATTGGAATAGACTCAATGGCAGTGACTTTGATTTTTTGTGGTTGCATTGTGGCTGTTAACCCCAAGTTCAGTAGTTCAAACCCACAAACTTCTTTGTGGAAAAAAAAGATGAGGCTTTCTAATCCTGTAAGTATTTATAGCCTCAGAAACTCAAAGAGTTCATTGTACTCTGCCCCCGTAGGTTCATTTTTATCAGAACAGATTCAATGGTAGTGAATGACTTTTCCCCTAGATTTTATTAATTTTGTTGTATGAAAGTTGCAGGTTCTGGTTTTGAGTTATTGTAGCTCTTGGTTTCCATATAAACATCTAAATGAAAGGTGAATAAAATTGAAAACGTTTTCTTTTTTTCTAATAGGGTTACAGTTTTTCAACACTTTAAACAAAATCAGACCTAGCTTTTAAACCAAGTATCACCTAAATTCTGTTCCTTAAACCATTATAAATGCAGAATTTCACAAGAAGGGATTCTATGTTAACTTGACACACTGAATAAAGACTTCTCGCACACCTGCAATTAAACTGACAGAAAACAAATTCTGCAGAGTGATTTTTAGGGGATAGTTTCAATTCAGACACTTTAGGCTGTTTCCAACCAACTCCTTGCATTCTTGGTGAATATTTGCAAAATGCATCATGCATAGTAAGTATTTCCACTGTTTCTAATTGCTCATAAATATCTTTTTAACACAACGAAAATGACTACTGCTGACTTTATATGTCTATTCAACTTGAGTTGAAGATGTGCATTAGAATATGTGCCTCTTTTCATGTGTCCTATAGCACTTCTTATGATCCACTTAATTTTTTTAAATGGATGAATTGGGAGTTAATGCATATATCATAACATTCTATAGTTCCATCACATCAAGCAGTATTATACAATTCTTACCATAATCAGTTTCCAAACATTCTTTTTCTTCCAGGACTCCTTGACATTGTCTCACTATTACTGCCCCCCAAACCCCCACACACCATTGTAACCTACTTGCTGTATCTATAGGCTCATCAATTCTGAGTTTCATATGCCCTAACACACACACACACACACACAACATGTAACACAACTTCATGGGGTGACTTCCAATGACATAACACCTCTCAGATATACCCTAATATGAACAAAAATACAGAAAATGTTAAAAACCAAATCAGGTCCAGCATGCATCACAGGGTAGATCAACTGATAAAGTTCTAACCGTTAAAATCAGGTTTATCCCTTTGATCTTCTACACTCATCTCTCCAATGCACTCTGATTAGTATCCACATTACCTCTCAATTATGGATGGGGGGTCACTAGAAGCTTATTTCCTAGGTAGTTTCCACAAATGTATCTTGGACTCCCAGTGTCATCCATAGCCTTCTGCCAACCAAATCCTTATGAGGTAGGCTCTGATACTAATCCGGCCTTCAACTTTGCATTATATGATTTCTAATCCTTCCATGATTGATGCAGGTGTGCTTCTTTCATCTTGACTTAGTTGACATCTCACTTAGATGGCTGCTTGTTTGAAGACAAGTCTTTACGATCCCAGATGCTACTTTATCTGATAGCCAGGAACCATCTGATTTCTTCACCACATTTTGCTATAGCACCCATATCTCTTGTTTTCCCTTCCTGAGGGCAAATATTGAGCAGGGACATGATGCAAAAACTGTTCTTAAGTAGGAGATAGGATTTAGTGGGGTTCAAACCCCATTACTGGATCTATGTTGCTGTATTGTTGTTGTTTTTGTCTGCTTTTGACTCCCTTTCAAGAGCTCCTTGCTTATTTATGGGAGAGAGTTTTAGTTTTACTGCACATGCCCCTGGGGCATAACCATCTTCTGTTAACATTGTCTTTGATTAGCTCCTGGTACTAATTTTTTTTTAAAAGCCCTGTTGAGAGGGATATTGAGCTAATGTAGGCTAATTCCTTTCAGTTTACCGGAATTATTCACTCATACAGAATCAATCCTTTCATGTCTGGATGCTATTTACACAAACAATGGGGACTGATTTTCATGGAAATTTACAATAATAATCACTGAGAAAGTATGTCACAGGTTTGCCAGAATAATCCATATCATAATACAGCACATAGGGCATTGAGGTAGCAAGACCGTGATTGTCTGCCTACCAACAGTTCGACAATGTTTGTGCAGTTATTTTCTGCTTTCTCAGACCCCATGTTTTTTCAGACTTAACTGCTCAGGTTACCATGAGTAATTTGAAGCCATCTTGTGAGAATTTTTCCAACCACACAGGTAAGTATACCTACAGCATAGTAATTCAAACACAACTTTGAGAACATATGAAGTCATATTATTTCACACTATTACACTTTTGGATATGAGAGTTGATCTCAAATCTCACTTTTTCTATGCATTTTCTGCATAAACAGCTTTCCACAGACACATACATTCATGACTCTCTCATCCACTTCTCATTCAGAAATCATGGCTACATATTTTAGTGCGATGAAGTGTTTGAAAATGTAATAGAAGTTGACTATAATGATGTAGACACCCTGGTAGGTCAATGGTGAAATGCTATATATGCTGTTAGTTGAAAGTCAGCCATTTGAACCCACCTGCTCACCTTTATGGCACATGACAACAACTAGAATATCAGACAATGTAGACTTCCAGGGCTAAGGTGTGCTTGACCCAAGCCATGGTATTTTCAATGGCCTCAAATGCATCTGAAACTTGACATTGAATAAGGAAGACTGAACAAGAATCAATGCATTGGAATTGTGGTGCTGACAAAGAATATTGAATGTACCATGGACTTCCAAGGATGAATGAATATATCTTGGAAGGACTACAGCTAGAATGCTCCTCAAAGTCAACCATGACAAGAGTTTGTGTGACATATTTTGGAGATGCTGTCAGGAGAGAACAGTTCCTGAGTGTGTTAGTCTGGGTTGACTAGAGAAACAAATTCATAGACATCCATATGGGTTTATGAGAGAGCTTTATATACAAGAGCAACTGAATATTGGGAAAACATCCCAGCCCAGTTCAGATCAAGTCCGTAAGTCTGATATTAGCCCATTTGTTCAATACCAATCTATAAATTCCTCTTCAGACTCATGTAATGCATGCAATGATGCTGAATGCAGGATGATCAAAGGCCAGTAGGTGGAAAGTCTTGTGGATCCAGTGGTGGGAGAAACATCTCAGCACTGTCATGGGTCTCCATGTGACTCCTCCAGCTCCAGGGCTCTGGCACCATCAGTGTAGCTCCATCAGGCTCTTGGTCAGTAATGTCTCACAGGGAGTGAGAGTGTGTCCTACCTCCAAAGAGTTATTTATCTCCTTAGTGCCTCCAAATTAAGTCATGAATCTTTAACCTGATTGACAGGCTAATGCCATCCGTTGACTCTTAAGTCTCAAATTAACAACAGGTTATATAACTACCACCCTGAGAGAGGTAGTGAAACAGAGGAAGACCCTTGGCAAAAATATTGACACACTGGCTGCATTGATGGGCTTAAGCGTAAAACAATGGTGTGGAGAACACAGGACCGGGAGATGTTTAGTTCTTTTGTCAGCAGTGTTGATATGAGTCAGGTGGACTTAATGCCACCTAGCAACAGCAATAAGAATGCATGTTTAAGAAGAGAAGTTAAAGTTACATATATTTATAGTTAGCAAACTAAGAACTCACTGCCATCCAGTTAATTCTGACTCAGCGCTCCTACAGGACAGAGTAAAATTGCCCCTTTGGTTTTTTGAGGCTGCAAATCTTTACAGGTACAGAAAGCCTCATCTTTCTTCCTTGGAAAGGCTGGTGGGTTTGAACTGCAGACTTCACAGTTAACAGTCCAGCTCATGATCCAGCTCATATACCACTGGGGCTCTGACTTTGTAGTCTTAGAATACCAGAAAAACATCACAATCCTAAATATCAGCAACTAGCATAGCCTCAAATATTTAAGATAAAAGTTAATAAAAGTATATAGTGGAAGGTAAATACCACAGAGCGATAGTACAACATTATAACCTCCCTTTCTCCATAGCTGAGAGGAAATCAGTCAGTAGGAATTTAGAGCAGAGTGTATTTGCCACACTGGATATATTTGAGACATGGGAGTCTGCACCCAACAGTGTACTCTATTTCCTCTGCCTATTACCATGGTTCTCAACCTTCCTCATGCTGTGAACCTTTAATACAGTTCCTCAGGTTGGGATGACCCCATATGTGGCCATATCTACATGTGGGTGGACCCCCCTGAAGATGGATAGAGGAGCAGGATCTCGGTTCCTAAGACCATCGAAAATACGGCCTTAGGCAAACCCTGTGAAAGGTTCGACCTTTCAGGTTGAGAACAGCTGGCCTATGGCAAATGTGACCAAATTAACCATATGGTGGGCAATGAAAAAAATCCTCCACAAATGTAAAAACTTGAAATCACAAAGAAAGTGTTGTACAACAATGGTATTAAGTACAAACAGATATCAGCAGACATACACTTACAATGTCCAACTGCCTGACAATTAAACCACACTCTTTTTCTTAATCCATAGGGTAAAAGAAAAATCACAAGTTCCACTGAGGGAAATGAAGAAAAGGCATATAAAATATATGCAGTGAAGTTAAAGCAAACTTTTAACTTCTGCAGAAATGTTTCCTTATCATGAGTGTGTATTGGAGGTTATATATTATACTTCAATAAAATGTCAAAGAACTAGAAGAATAAGTATTCATTATGCAAAACAAGTCTGTCAGAGAGATATAAACAATTATTCTTGAGTTTGTAATTTTCTCTCTAGCTCCAGAATATGTTACACAAGACACAAAATAATGTAAATATTGATGTTAATTTACCCTAAAATATAATATTTGAAAGCACTGAAATATTGAGTGGCAAAAATTCCATATATAGGATTTGTTAAGGGGATATATTTTTGATTATCAATATGCAAGCCTCTTAAAAATATATAAAATAATTTGTATGATATCTTAGAACACTGATTCTGCTAGCCTTTTGAGCAAAGTTGTTCTTTTTATTCAGTGATATAATTGTGAGAATGAGATTGTAGTAATTAATTCTAATTACTTTAAATGCTCACAGAGGTCATAGTAATTACACATTTTTTAAAGCATAACTTTTATATTAAATGTCAAACAAAGTATTTGTATGGTTGTGTTTTAATGATAAACAGAACTGGACTTTATTCTAGGAAATATGCTTAAGTGATAAGGACAACAATTTTGGCAATATAATTATAATAATTCCCAACATCAAGTTAGAACACACTATGTTAACTTCAGTGGTGGCTCTTTTTATCCATTAGTCCATAGTCATGAATATTGATAGAATTCATTATTGTTTTCAGACGCAAAGATGGCTCTATATTTTTTTGCAAAATCCATGTAATTTCAACGTGATATGCCTGTCATTGAGTAAATTCACGATACATATACACTGAGCATCATGTAGGTACGTGAATGTAAGACAGACTTGGTATAACAGGACTTCTGTCGGACAAACAGGTTTTAATTTCCTAATAAGATTCACTAGTTCTATCATTATGCAATCTACCTGTGAGTGCTTCAAAAACACACTCCTCAAGCAGCAAATTGTATGCGGGAAGGAGGAGGTACAGTGGGTTTATGGGTCGTCTATATCTGATTCCTTTTGTGATGCCTTCAGAGTTGAGAATATTTTGCTCCTAATTGCCAGTCAATAAATCTTGGCAGGATTAATTAATTAATTATGTGTAATTAATTCAGGTTATTGAGCTTAATTAGATGGATGATAGATATAGAATAATAGCTTTGTGAGTGATAGAGAGAGTACACACAAAGTAAAGCTGAACTATAATATCCTGAGAATTTTCCCTGGGGAGCTCAGGAAAGATAAGGAGAAATGAGCTAAAACTTTTTGCTGTGCAAAGGTGAAGAATAGTGTCTGGCATTGACTCAAGGGCAGTGAGTTGGGTTTGGAGAGCAAACATAGAATCTCCCTTCATGGTCAATATTCAACTTCATTGAATGTATAAGGCTGTTTCTAAGTGATGCAAATGGTTTGTACTCAACTGCTAACATAGGTATATATCTAACTTGTAGCATCAGAGACAAATGTCTGATAATCTGTTTCTATATAGATTACAGTCAAGAACACTATGGAGTAATTTTAATCAGTAGCATATGTGGTTGCCAGGAGTCACCATGAAATTAAGGGCAGTGGCTTGGTTTGGTTTGATATGAGTGATTGAATATTTAGTATCCAATCAGCAATTTTCTGCCATTTTTTCTTTAACTTTATACACAAATAAACGTTAATATGCTCTTTGATTTCATCAAGTCAAAGAAAGATCTATAGTTAATTGTTTGTGGTTAACTCAGTGCCCTGAGAGCACTTTTATCAGACAGCTGAACTCAACGGACTCAAAAAAATCTTGATCCAAAACATAAATTAACTATATTTTAGGTTCCTCCCAACATTGCAAAAAATGGGTATTTCAGCCTCTTACTTCTGATCATCAAGAACCTGTATGTAAGCCATGAGAAAGTCTTTTAAACAGAATCCAGGAATACTGCACAGTTTAATATTCGGGACATTGTGTGTCACAATTTTATCCTTTCACCACATCTAATCAATCCCTACACTGAGCAAATTATCCTAGAAATGACTATATAAAGACGTATATAGTATTAGGCCAGGCAAGCAGGTGATATTCAGATACAACTTTGCTTGCTGAAAGCAGAGTACTGGAAATGCTTATTGGTGAAGACCAAAGACTACAGCTTTCAGTATGGAGTATACCTCAACATCAAGCAAACAAAAATGATCACACCAGGATGAATAAGCAATCTTATGCTAAAAGGGGAAAGATTGAAGTTTTCATGGACTTCATTGTATTTGGATCCAAGTCAACAACCATGGAAAGCAGATAAGAAATGACATGGTGCCCTGAACTGAAGAACTCTACTGCAAAAGACTTATTTTAGGTGGTAGGGACCCAAGATGTCACCTTCAGCAATGTGAAAGTTGAGGTTTGGGGCCAGTTATTAATGGTTCTCTCATTCCCCCATGACAAATTTAAATACAATGGAATTACCTCTGTGATGAGATCTCCTATGATCTCATAGAGTGAGAGTTCCTTGTGGGCTATGGTCTACTTCCAATAAACAGTAGACCCCGGACCTTGCTGCTAATCCCTTCTAGAATAGAAGGAGCATCAAGATGCC
Source organism: Echinops telfairi (assembly GCF_000313985.2). Taxonomy (NCBI): domain Eukaryota; kingdom Metazoa; phylum Chordata; class Mammalia; order Afrosoricida; family Tenrecidae; genus Echinops; species Echinops telfairi. The sequence goes on from NW_022111300.1 coordinate 53,053,638, forward strand.
ATGCAGTCAAGTTCCAAATCAATGTTTCCCATAAGAAATAGCTGAAAACAGAGTAATTCGTACTCAACCACCAAGTTTTAACCCTAACCTTGCCTTTTCATACAAAACATTACAAAGAAATTTCAAAGTAAATAAGTTTAGAGTTAAATAATATAACTTAACTAAGAAACACAGCATTAAAAAAAGTTTTAACAACTACAGGATGGCCCATACCTTGAGATTGATGAGGATCTGAATCTATGGACACAGATGTGCAGAGGAGGTATGGAGAGAGTCCTTGTTTGGAAGGGGAATCCCCTACCATAAACTCAACTGGTAGCTGCTCAGTTTTTTCCCTTATTTACTTTTTTCCACTAGGATCTGGCTGGCTTTCTCAAAAAAAAAATCTGTCTAATGTTGCTTGCTGTTGGCGTTTCCTTAACTGTTTTCTAAAAGGGTTTATTAAATTACCATCAATAATATTGCACAATCCTCATCATTATTTCAATGCCTAAGCCCATTGTTGCAGTCACTTGAGTCAATCCATCTCATTGAGAGCTATCTTTTTTGGCTGTCCCTCCACTTTACCAGACATGATGTCCTTTTCCAGGGACTGGTCTCTCCTGACAATATGTTCAAAGTATATACGATGAAGTCTTGCAATTTTACCTCTAAGGAATTCTCTGACTGTATTTCTTCTAAGACATATGTTTGTCCTGTTAGCAGTCCATGGTAATTTCAATATTCTTCAGCACCACAATTCAAATCTAGCTCCTTGATACAAGAGAAACCTTTGGTCTATCATAGGACTCATGACATAGAATTTTGGAGACTCTGTGATTATGAAGATCCTTGAGATAAACCTGAGGTGACACTGTCAGGTTAGTGTTGGACTGCTAGCGGCAAAGTTGATTGTTCAAACCTACCAGCTGCTTCATGAGAGAAATTGCTCCTGTAAAGATTCACAGCCTAGGAAACCCTATATATGTTTGCTATGAATCAGAATTGACTACATGCCTGTGACAGTTTTTTCTTGTTTAATATATGTATGTATATCTATATATACATACACACACATATATATAGTTTGTATATTTCATCTGGCAAAACTCTATGCATTGTTTCCATTTTGCTTTGTTTTTTAAAGTTTCTGCAGGGAAGAAATCATTAACCTTGCAAAATTCTACCATGTGTTTTCCAGCTTCATTTTTATTGCTAAGGCCATATTTTCCAATTATATTACATCATCGGATCAGGAATCAATCAGTTTACAGCGTCAAACTGACTTTATCTATGTGAAGAGATGCTGGAGAAGCTTTATATCACCAAATAATGCCAGGGGTTGACTGTGAAACAGGCAATCAACTGCTCATATGCACATTCAGTTTGAAGTTGGATAAAATTAAAACAATTCTCTAACTGCAGAAATTGGACCTTATGAATGTTCCACTTGAATACTGAGAAAAGCTCAAGAACATATTTGCTGCATTGAACATAGGAAACTAATAATGCTAGATGACTTAATGGAATACCATCAAGAAGTTCATGCATAAATAAACAAAAGGTCATAAATAAGACAGGAGAGAAAAAGAGATGGAACAGATGTCAGAAGAGACTTTGAAACTTGCTCTTGAATGTGAAATAACTAAAGCGAATGGAAGAAATTATGAGGTAAAAACTTAAGAGACAATTTCACAAAACAACTCAAAAGTCAAAGTAAACTATGAAAATTAAATGTACGAAGTCCTGAATCCAGAAGCCAAATAGTAAGAACATGTACAACATTCCTCGAATTAAATAAATTGAAGCAAATAAATTGAAGCCTCAAGTTGAAGTATTGATGAATTCTACAGGCAACATAAGCATTTAAATAAGATAGAAGGAATGGACAGCGTCACTGTACCAAAATAAATCAATTTATAATTAACTATTTCAAGAGGTAGCATATGATGAAGAAGCAATTTTATTGAAGGAAGAAGTCAAAGCTTTAATGAAGGCATGAATTTAAAACAGCTAAATGCCACCCTTATATCTTCAAGCAGAAATACACTTTATTGTGAATAAAACTGAATTCTTTGAGAGTCTTTAAGCACTAGTACCAACTTTGATTCAATTTCTGCCTGGGCAATGCTGTAGGCTGGCAGGATGACTCTTACTACACAGAGATTCTTATAAAGTATGTCATTCTCATAGCATGAGTGGCTTTCTTTCTCTCTTTCTCTCTCTCTTTCTTTCTTTCTTTCTTTCT
>NW_022111300.1:53055985-53057056 GCF_000313985.2 Echinops telfairi
TTTGGAAGAAGGTCCCTGGCCATGTACGGGAATAGAGCCATATTGGTGCCCATTCCCAAGAAGGGTAACAAAGAATATTGGAAATACTGGACAATCTCGTGTAAGTAAAATTCTTTAAAGGGAATTCACACATGGTTACAGCAGTACAATAACCAGGAGCTGTAATAAATCCAATCTGGATTCAGAAGAGAATGTGCAATTAAGGGATATCATTGTTGATGTCAGATGGATTTTGACTGGACATGGATAATACCAAAAATAAAGACCTTGGCTTGGGTCCGGTCAGGTAAGCCTTAGTCCTGGCCTAAGATGGCTTTTCCTAGAGAAGCATAATCCCGCCCCCCCACCCCCACCCCACACTGAGATTATTGTCAATTGCTGATTGTTGATATGACTGTTATGTGGCATCAAGTTGATTCTCTTAGCAATCCTATGTACAGCAGAACTAAATACTGCACATTTCTGTTCCATCCTCAAAATTGTGGTTATGTTGAAGCCCATTTTTACAGCTGTTGTGTCAATCCATCAACAATGTTTCTTTATACCTATAAAATTATTCATTCCATGACATCTCTCCCCATGATGGCATCTCTGGAATCTCCATTCCTTCATATTCTTTGATGTCAAAAAGTGTACAAGACCCCTGTGCCTTACATTTGCTCTCACTCACCGCTCTCAAGTCAATGCTGACTCATAGAGACTCCCTGTGGGTTTCTGAGATCGCAACTGTTTACAGGAGTAGAAAACCTAGTCTTTCTCCCTCAGAGCTGCTGATGGTTTCAAACTGTTGACCATGCAGATCATAGTCCAATGCATGACCACTATACCACCATCTGCAGCTTGCCATTATTGAGCTGAAGGAAAACCTTGATTTATATTAGTTTACTGAATGGATCACATAACTGAACAGAATCTCTTCTCTGTTGGTTTTGTCCAAGAACAATACAAGTAGACATTTTCTTGGACAAGTATGTCCAAGAACATACAAGTAGAGTGGTTCAAGACCACTCTGATGCAAACTGCTCAGCCTTTAGGGTGGGGTGAGGAGCATGTATATTGTGATTTTTTTTT
>NW_022111300.1:53057831-53062451 GCF_000313985.2 Echinops telfairi
TTCCCACTTCCATATTTTATTTTAGTTTTATGCATATAAATATTGTGTGCATGTGTGTGCTAATTACATAATCTGGTGTCAATTTGGAACTTAAGAGGATTAAGAGTTAAGGAGTGGAGTCTACGCTGTCAATTGGGGCACATCTAATGAGTCTTCTGTGTGGGCATGGCCTTCCCTTAAGGATTCTGGGAATTCCAGTAAGTCCTCCTTAGAGGTGGGAGACACTGACTCACTCTACTCACTTCCTTGGAGAATCTACTGTCAAGGCTCACTCCCTGGGAGACATTGCATTTGACAGGACATATGGAACTATGCTAGTACCCTTAACTGGGGAAGCCACATGGACCTACTCTGATGCAATCAGACCTCTGATGCCTAAGAAGCCACAAAGAGACCCGTTGACAGTGCTGAGATGCTTACAGTGCCACTGGATCTAAAGACTTTCTACCCACTGGCCTATGATCATCATGCATTTGGCATCATTGCCTGTGTTTCATGAGTCTGAAGAGGACTTTATAGATTGGTATCAGATAGATGGGATAGTATTGGACTTATGGTCTTGCACTGGACTGGGTTGGGATTGTTTCTTTATTTACAATTACCCTTTATATAAAACTCTCTCTTCTACACATATGCGTGTCCATAGATTTGTTTCTCTAGTCTACCTGGACTAACAATGCGTGCGATTATTTTGATATTTGTCATTTGGTAATACAGCATGTGTCTAATATACTTGCTGATTTCAACTTTGCAGTCTACTTTTGAAATGAGTAGGAGCTAAATAGACAACTCTAGTTTCCCAATGGGGTGTAAAAAGAAGAAAGAATGAAACACCAGTAAGTAAGGAATGCTGCTTTTAAGTTTGTAAAATTCATATACTCACTCCCAGATACTTAATAAGTTTGTTGTCTGAGATTAGACAAGGCATATATCTTTGTCCCTCACTGGGGAGATGTACTGGAAGCTCTCAATTACCATACTCTTAAAGTCATTTAAAACAAAACAAAACAAAATCATAAAATTATATTGACAACATGTATTTGGAAAGGCTTAAAGATGCTATTTAATTTTTATTTCCTATAAAATTCAGTTTTGGGCAATAGAGGAGACCTCGGAATGTGGGACAGTGGTCGTTATTTAAAGGTATCAACTAAAGGGACAAGGAGGAGAAGATGAACTAACAGAACCCCCACTCCCCATGCTCCTCACCTCCCCAAACACACACACAGAATGACCTTCTATAAACGACTTCACACACCCAGTCGGGTTTTGCTTTATACTTCCCTCCATCTCATTTTTTTCACTTTAAAGCCAAATTGTTTTCCTTTTCACCACAACAATACATCTAGGTACCTGGTGTATTCAGTTTAGCCTACTGTGAAGATTTTTAGTTGCTTAAAATATCTTGGAAATTGTCCTTAAACTAATCACAGATCTTTGGCGAGGACATATACAATTTCCTTAATTCCTAGTTATATTGTGACAATTAATATAGGTGATTCTCTTATTTCTAGATCTACCAGAATAAAGGTCTACGAAGGGATATTACAATTTAATTTGAGAATATCATTCAGAAGTAAACATGTATTACTTACACAGATATAAGTGCATACATGCATAAATAGTACACATATGTGTACATGTACAACATAAAACAGGTGTATGCAGACATACATGCACAAATGTACATGCCTACAGACATATGCATTTATAAACACCCACGTACAAAGGCACAAATACATATAACTACACCTGCACACAGACATAGACATCTACATCCTGTTTCCTGTGGATAATAAGGACAATATTTGGCAGTCATTCTCATTTAGAAGCATTATTTTATCAATACAAATGAGCCCTCTATTCTTTCTGCAGAATCCAGGATACTTTTTTTTTTTCATAATGCACCTCTTAAAAAACAAATGCCCCTATGTCAAAAGCTCCCCCGAAGGGTACAGTAAAGTTCCAAATTACACAAGGGTGTGTTATTCTGTTTGTAAAAAATAGACAAAGTAAGTGGTATTATTCCACCAACTGTCTGAACCACCCCCACTACCATGTGAACATTTTCCAGGGACTGGTCTCTCTTGATAACATGTCCAAAGTACGTGAGCCATAGTCTCATCATCTTTGCTTCTAAGGAACATTCTGGTTGTACTTCTTCCAAGATAGATGTGTTTGTCTTCTGGCCATTATTGGTACTTTCAGTACTATTCAGCAACACCACCATTCAAGTGCTCGTCTTTATCTGCAGTCTTTCCTGTAATAACCTATACAAAGATGCCATTATGGTCATAATACAAAATGTCTATGTTACTGGCTTATGCCTGCTCTATATTGTACTTTCTATTGCTGTTTTAATGTAAACCTCCTCCACTTATATATAAAATGTTTACAGCAGTGTATGCTTTGGCACATCCACAGCAGCATCCAATTTTGTGTATTGCACATCTCTTGAGTATTATAACTTTATCTCTCTATATAATTTTCTTTCAAAAATGTGATGATGAAGTGCATCATGACTCCCAAATGTAACAACCCGTGCTAGTTATAATAGCCACAAGAAGTGAAGGAGACATATTGAGAAGTGAAACAATGGGATATTTAAGAGAACAAAAGAGGAAAATCAGTAGATGCCATTCCGCACAATTTAGGTAGGTTTGCATTACCTCAGAATCATATCGTTTTTTCACAGAACATGTTGTGAACATGAAGCACACATGAATGTAAAGGTATATATAGTCAGACCTCTGAGGTACTGCGGGCTCAGTTCCACACTTTCACAATAAAGCAATCAACACAAACTACCTGGTTTCTCAGAACATCTGAAAATTGTATTTTCAGGTCAGCAGTTCAAAACCACCACCTGCTTCTACTCCTGTAAAGAGCCACGGTCTCTGAAATGCACGTGGACACTGTACTTTGTCCTTAGGGGTGCTAGGAGTCCCAATCACCTCGATGGCTGTGAGAGTGAGCAGTTTATGAGGTGTGCAATGGTTTTATGGAAAACCTCGCACTGTGGAGAGAATTTTCACGTTGTGATACAGAGAGCATGTGCTCTTGAGGAAAAGTGGCACTGATGGAATTGGTCAACGCAAGGTGACCACAGGATTCAGTTTCTGAAAAACGAAATAAAATCTGTGAAGCACAATAAAGCAAAACACAATAAATGGAGGTGAGCCTGCATACAGATATTTGCATCTAAGCAGGCTTGAGTCTGTCTCTAATGAAATTGAAAGGAAACGCCTGTTGGGATGGAGAATCCCCAAGTGGAAGGCCTTCACCTGACAATGGCATTGGCACCACAGGACAGCACTGGCTTATGAAGCAGTGCATAGGCCCAGCTGTTTTTGCTAAAGTTCTGTTACACCCATTCTTTCTAGTCTGTCCCTTTCTGGGGCAGCGACTTTTCACTTGGCTTGGTTTAATAATAGAATGTTTTTCAAACCTATCCATTATGACTTTCTAGAAGTACCAAGAAGTCAGAGAGGAACAAGTGCAATTTATTTCCTTTTAGTTTTTATCATGTTTTAAAGGAGGGGGCATTGGAGGATGATCGCATTAATATTATAAAAATGAGATCAGCCCAATACAATAGTTGCTAAAGAATGAAGGCTTATCAGGAAAAGAAAGTCGACATTGCGTGACCCCTGCAGATAGCTCTGGCTAGGGGCCCCATGCTGCAGTGAGAAAATATGCCAGTAGCGCAAAGCAGGGTTAAAAGCAATTTATGTTCTAAATTGGTTAAAATTGAGAGAAGAGTCTGAGAGGGGATTAGGAAGTTATGCCTCCCAAATATTAAAATCATTAGGAAAAACTGTCAAATTAAAGAAGAAAGGGTAAAGCCAAGGTTGCATGCTGCAGAGTGTTCTTAAAGAGCGTAGATCTGTTATTTTCCCCAAGGGCATTTTTTGATAGCAAGCTAGGTGGTAAGACATGCTTATCTCTTTTTGCTATTTCTATCCAAAATGGAAAGTGAGGGCAGAAAACTGGATTTTCATGATCGTGCTCCCTTCTGAACTGCCTTTGGGGTTGAACATTTCCCTGGCTTTGCTGCTTAATCGTTCCTTCGCTTCTCTATTGCCCAGAATTAATGGAACAGTCATTCAGAACTGTACAACCATTTGTTTTTTCAATGATGTACACTAAGAGGCAGCTGTCAGAAATTCAAGTAGGATTCTGGTGAGAGTTCATCTCACATTCTTTGTACATGTGATCAAGAGAGACAAGTCCCTGGAAAAGACAGCCCGCTTGGTAAGGAGGAGGAAGACCCTTGAAAAAATGGACTGGCAGAGTTGCTGCAACAATCGGCTCACACATCAGAAACATTGTGAGGACGGTGCAGGATCAGGCAGCGTACAGTCTTCGGTTGTGCATGGGGTTGCTTTGAGCCAATCAATAGTAGACCAGGTCGCCACGTGATGGCACCTCCCACAACAACAACATTTATTATTTAATACAAATGCATCATTGATATTCTACCTGTCAACATTAAGAATTACAAGCTAGAACCTGGAATTTTAATTTTGAGTATCATTTTCCCAATCAATATGAACATTTAAAAATATTCAGTTAATGAAGTATGTAGCTCATTTGAAAACAGGTAGGTTTAAGTTATAC
>NW_022111300.1:53063325-53064752 GCF_000313985.2 Echinops telfairi
TTTTCACAATCCATACATACATCCATTTTGTCAAGCACATTTGTACATCTGTTGCCATCAACATTCTCCAAAAAAATCAAGCCTTTTTTGGGTCACATACTGTTATGAAATCTTTTCAGAATATCTAAATAGAAAGCTTGATTAATAGTCTGACCTGGTGGAAAAAACTCCAAATGCACTGTCCCCCTCACATTAAAAAACCAAAGGAGTGTCATCTTGATCTTTGATTTCACTTGATGAGCTTTGGGAGGACTAGGTGATGATAGCATCTTCCACTGGCTTGCTTGATGTTTTCTTTCAGGGTTGTAAGAATAGCGCCATGTCTAGTCACCAGTTATGACCAATTTTTTTTAAAGATCTGGGCTGCTTTGGAGCTGTTCTTTCAAAGCACGGCATGTGTCCACTCATAGCTCCCTTTCCTGGTCAGTCAAAACTGGAGGCACAAATTTAGCAGTGACCCTTCGCATCCCCAAATCTTCTTTAAAATTCACTGGACCAAGTTCCAAGATAGTTCAGATAACTCCCCATCTCTTCAATGGTCTGTTTTCAGTCTTTGAGCACAAGTGTTAATTTTGCCAACATTTTCATCGATTCAGGAAGTTGGCTGAAGTCCAGAAGGAGCTTTGGGGCGGCCTCTAGAACTCTATGATACAGCCCTCCTCTGCAGCCATGGGGTGTCTAAGAGTTGGAATCAACTCGATGACAACTAGCAACAAAAGCTTATATTCAGATCCAAAAGCATACTGACATACCTATTGCAATGCTTCCCTCAAAGTCAGGGCTTTAAAACTACCAGCTACTTCAAGGGAGAAAGATGGCGGGTTCTACTCTTGTAAAGAGTTACGATCTAGGAAACGCACAGGGGCAGGTCTACCTTGTTCCATAAGGTCGCTGTGAATTGGAATTGACTCTATGGTGATGACGTTTTGTGGTGGTGGTTTGTTTATAGAACACATATTTTCCAACTTTTCTGTTAGTTCACTGCAATTTTCTACATCTCACTGCTCTGGGATGCCATCGTTATATGTAAAATAAAACGATCTCTTGATAGAACACATTAAATAACCAAAGCAAATACTTTGCTTCATCTTTTAACAAATTTGATTTTTTTTAAAGTTAGTTCAAGGATTGTTTGTTGGCCTTTAGGAGTGTTTTCCAGTCCAGTTTGTTGGGCCACCACACCCTGGCCCCAAAGTCCACCTTCAGCATTCCCTGGGGACCTCGCTGCTCCATACCCTTGCTGTTCTGTTGCACGGCCATAGTATTTTGCCTCGGTGCAGCGAGATCAGATTGGGTGTAATTCCCACACTGTGTCTCTGGTGTCCCCTGTACGGCGATGGGTCAATGAGGGCTGTCGTGTCTCATAGTGGGGTCGGCCATGTTGTCCTCTTTGTGGACTGGCTGCTCTGATTGGCATATCATCCTCA
>NW_022111300.1:53069473-53073434 GCF_000313985.2 Echinops telfairi
ACTCTTACTTCTCCATCTATCTTGATTGATAATTTGGCTGGGTAGATTATTCTTGCATTTGCATTGTTTTCCTTCAATTTTTGGAATATGTTATTCTACTCTCTCCTCTTCTTCATAGTTTCTGTTGATAGGTCTGAGCATATTCTTATTTGGGAAACTTTATATGTGATTGCTTGTTTTTCCCTAGCTGCTGTCATGATTTTCTCCTTTTTTTTTCAAAGTTGGGTAGTTTAACTATTATGTGCCTTGGTGACTTCTTCTTGGGATTCAGTCTAGCTGTTCCTTCAGCCACCTGAATGTTTGCCTGGTTTTCATTCATTAAGCTGGGCATGTTTTCCTCCAAGGATTATCTCACTATTGTTGCAGATGCCTTCTTTGTTGTGCCATCCTCCGGTAAGCCAATAATTCTAATGTTGTTCCGCTTCATAGCATAAGACATTGCTCTTAAGTTTTCTTCAGCTTCTCTGATGTTCTTTTTAGATTTTTGTTAATGTTTGTTAAAGTCTGCGTGGCTGTCCTATAAGTCACTGACGCAGTTCTCTGCTTCCTCCAGTCAATTCTCGAGGTCCATGTTTCTGCTACTGGTCTTTGTTATCACAAGTTTGATTTTAACACTGATTTATTTCCCTCCAAGCGTGTCTTCAATACTGAAGAAAGGAGACATTAGTGCTATTTTAAACACTTTTCTTTGGAAGTTTTGTTTCCATATCTCTTATGCCCAATAGTGCTTTAATTCATTTGAACAATTATTGAACTTTTTGTATTCCATCTAACCTTCCGTTGAGTTCATTAGTTAGTTCCTAAGTCATTTATTCATTCAATTAAGGTAATATTTTAAAGTTCCTATTAGGGGAAAAGTATTGCTGTAGAAAATATGGACGTGAATTAGGATAGTCAAACACATTGGGGTCTGAACACAAAGGAGTCACGGACGGATTCCAACGTATTCGCACATCTGAAGAGTCATAATGTGGGTATGCGTTACACCCACACATCTGATCACATCCTGCACACTCAACTTTGTTTGTTACTAAACAACACAATGCTGCATGGGACTTAATATGGGCGTGGAAATGTTTTCAGCTGAAATGTCAGGAAAACATTGATTATTCAGAAGACATTTTACTTGGACTTTTAAAAAAAGGCATGTTTTTGTAAACAGATGAGTGGAAACGCTATACTTGTTACAAATATTATAGTTGTTCTCTCCTTATATATCTCCACAAGTGACCATTCTGTGGTTCAGCAGAGGGGGTTATATTTGGAGGATAAAAGGTTATGGGACAACCAGTTGCATATATATTTCTCTAACCAAGGTGCATTATAAATGTATGCCAGTCTTGCTCTAAAATACATGGGAAGTTGGAAATTATCCTGACCATCCTCCCTGAGACCTTCCCTTTATCTCTCTGTTCAAAATAACAACCAACAGACAGGTCTTTCATTGTTTCAGTTTTGTCCCCACTGTGAAGCTGTTTATTAATTCACTCCTCTTGGTTTAGCTATCTACATTAATTTTATTTTCCCCACCAGAATAATAATAATAATAAAGGCTCTGTTTACTGCTGTACTTCATGGCACTGCCTTGTTTTAAGACCCAAACCAAACCCATGGTCACTGAGTCAACTACAACTCTTAGTGGTTTTGCATTGGGTTTCCAAGGCTCCAGATCTTTATGGGAGCAGACAGCCTCAACTTTCTTCTTTAGAGGTTGCTGGATTTGAACTGCTGAAGTTGTAGTTAGTGGGCCAAGCCTAATTCACACTTCTACTAGGGCTCCTTTGCAATAGGTGTTCCAAATGATTTGTTGAACAAATGGATAGCAGAATAACACCTGTCTGGGTCATGTGCATATTTGTGTGAGGATCCAGAATTTAAGCTCCTCTCAATTGCTAATTATCCAGTGTATCTTTTCAGTAGAATGTAAATCTAGCAGTACACTTGTATTGTGCAATGGTAAAACATGTTTAACACAATATATTTGTTGAAAAGAGAATAGTCTTTAGATGATCTTATACACAAAAGTATCAAAGTATTTAATAATTAAAAACTAGATATTGCTTAATTTTCTATCATTAGACTCCTTCCTTCTAGAATACTTTCAAATGACGCCATGAGAGAACAAAAAAAAAATTAGTTACAGTCGAGCATTCTAACTAGTGTGATGCTTTCCAGAAGGTTCCTTCAGTAGGAGTCCCACAATCTACACATGCGCTTTTCTCTGGGGGCTGTGCGACACAGTGTTACGCAGCTCTAAAAACAGCTGAGCTTGCTCATTGTCTTCAAGTGCACATGATTTTCTTTCTCCATAAGCATTCAGTCCAGCTAGACATGGACACGAAATTTCGGAAGCAGGGTGACAAGTATCCTATAAGGATGTTGTTTGCTATTTCTGAAATTAATTGTGATGAGACTGAAAAAGCATATATATATATGCTTGTAATTTGATGGTTGATCTTTTCTTTCCCCCCACTCACCTCTTGGACCATTCTTTTCAGTTGTGTGCCACATTTTCATGGGTTCATGAAAGACTTTGGGTTAGCTTTGCCAATACGTAGATTTTTCTTCCTTCTTTATATGCTATTATTTACATTTTCACATACAAATAGATTATATCCACATTATGGATCATCAAGGAATACTTGTGGAATCAATATGGCAAATGACAGATAATTTGTGGGGACTTCAATTATCTCATCATTTAATAATTACTTGAACATCCTCTACTTGCTAATAATAATTTATTGTCTAATAAGTGAAAGCACCAGCGAGGAGTATAATTTTCCTATAGGCCATAAAGTCTGAGTCAGATGAGTTCCTGACATTATCCAAGGTTATAACAGTTGAGTGCTTCCAAGTGACTGAATCTTTCAAACCAGTCAGAAGTATGATTCAGCAATATGCTGTTTCCATCACTCCCTGCACACCTCACCTCTTGAGCACCGCTCTGTGTACCTAGTGCTTTCTAATACCATCTTATAAGCTTGGACCTGCTCCTCAAAATAATCAAACTCTTATCAACAGCAAGTAATAGTAGTATAAAAATTAGTAGTTGTAGTAGAAGCAGCAGCAGTTGCCTCAGCTTGAAAGTCGGCAGTTCAAACCCACTAGCTGCACCACAGTGGACAGAAGTCTCTGCTTTTGTAAAGATTTTCTGACTCGGAACCCTTAGGAATCAGTTGCACAGGGTCCTATAGGGTGAGTTCTTCAAGGTTCTATAAGGTCATTATGAGTTGGACTTGACTAAGTAGCAATAGGTTGGCTTGGGTTTGTGTTAACAGCCTCAAATTTGCTCAGGTAACTGACACATAGAGTCATAATTTAAATGTGCAGACCACAAGGCAATTTCCCCCCCATGATTTTCTATTTGTCGAATCTGTGTTAAAACTTCCATCATACTATTTATCCAGCTAATTTTAACCTTCCTACTAACTCTGCAAATAGGCAGTTTGAGTCCACCAGTGGTATCACTGAAGATAGGCTTGATAATATATTTCCATTCAAATTATTGACCAGAAAACCCCCTGAGGAAGTTATACTTTGTAAGACACATGACCACCAGGAGTCTGAAATATCAGCTATTTTTCAAACAACTATATCTCCCTAAGAATTATGTGTACAATGAAATATTATTTGACCCATTATGAAACAGTACCGGCACTACTTGGTCATGAAGCAGGTCCATTTGTGTGACTTTAAGTCAAGTTTCTAGGTAAGTGAACAGGTGAGTACAATTCTTAATTAGCAAGAAAAGACTTATGTCTTCCCAATGACTTAACAGCTGTCAGTGCCACCTGTAAAGGTTATTCTGGTGAAAATTTTAGAGTAGGTGTTGGTTCAATTGACTCAAAGTGAGGGAAATGTACATATCTTTAAAGAGCAAGTAAAAGTTGTCCTGAAGCCTAACACTGGGAGCCTGGATACTTACTGTATGTAGTAATCAAGGGTAAAAGATAATCTG
>NW_022111300.1:53074342-53107314 GCF_000313985.2 Echinops telfairi
TTCTCAATTGGTTAAGACCATTAAACCCACTGATAGGTGCATTTAAGAACTTATTAAAATGTATTTGTTTTCTTTTTTACTGAATTGTATGTCAGCCCCATTTCTGCCTACATCCCACTAAAGGTTCAGCAGCAGGCAAGCCCAGTACTTTCCTGGGCTTGATACTCTTTGAGATTCAGTTCATTGGTGACCTTGCTACTGTCGCTTCTCTGAAAGATTCACACAGTTAGTATTCTGTAGCTGACTTTTTCTATTATTAGAATCATGCACGGATACTCTTGTTTTTCTAATTTGAATTGGAAACATTTTCTTTCTAACATTTTTTTGCTTTAGTAACTGGTATAATCTTTTCAGTATATCTTAAATTACCTTTGATAAGTCTTAAAAATACAATCGATGTCAAATGCTCTTCTAGGTATTATCACCTAATTATCTGGCATTTCAAACCATCCGAATTGTGATGACTCTCAAATGTTTATCTCGATCTCTAACTTTCCCCCTTAAGATCAGATTCATAGACTTATTGGCCATCAGGAAATCATGAACAGGTTTTAACCTATTGGCCAAGTCAAAGTCATGGAGTCATTCTGATCTATTTTCTGTTTGTGTGTTTGCATGCTAAGATTCCTTATAAACAACATTCTAAGCCTTCATTCCAAGTCTACAGCTGTTCTTCTACACTGTTTTACAAGCAACCTTAAGAAAATAAACACACACACACACACACACACTCAATTTGATGAACCATGCCCCTCAAACAGAAGTGCTGAATAATTTCCCTTTACCCTTGAGATAAACAGAAACTGTTCTCTCTGAAGAACCTCCTGATGTGGCCTTGCTGGAATCATCACTGGGCTGCTTTGTTTGCTGTGCCCAGTCCCTGCTGAACTATTTTCTCTTCATGAGTTAAGCTAAGCATACTCCTCTAATATGATTGTTGCACTGTCTACATACTTCAACCTAAAACACTTCTCTTAGTTCTCATCCCATAACTGTCTCCTCACCTGGTCTCCTTTCTGGCATAACACTCCCAGAGAAGACTTACCTGACGATGTAATCTAAAGTAACTCTCCCATCCTCTTTATAACAAATTATGTGTGTTCTGTGCATTTCTTCTTCTTCTTTGTATTCCTTAACGCAATTGGGCATTGTATTACTTATCAATATTTCTCCTTGTTGATTATGTGAGCATTCAAAAATGTAATCCCTTTGTCAATACTTGATCCTCACCAACAAAAGAGCACATTATCTCTACTCAGTAAACATTTTAAGGATGACTTATTATGTCTATTTGAGTCTGATAACTATTTGACAAAAACTGGTGTGTCCTGTATAAATATCCCTTATTTCAAATTAGGATTACTTATTGATGCTGCCACTCTACAGAAGATTATGTGTTAATTAAAAATTGTTAGCTGTTTATAGAACATATGATGTGTGTTTGCCCTGACCTACAGTGACCCCTATAGAACAGAGTAGAACTGCACTGGTGAATTTCTGAAACCAGAACTCTTTACAGGACTAGAAAGCCTCATTTTTTTTTCCTGCAAGGCAGCTGTTGATTTCGAGCCATTAACCTTATAATTAGTAGCCCAGCCTGTAACGAACTCCACCATCAGTGAACTTAAGGGTTGTCTAGCTAGTTGTTAATTGAAAGGGATTATAATATTTCTACTTCCTAAGGAGGATAGTCAGTCTGGAATTATATACCCTCAGATAAAATTTTATGTTTGGCACTGAGTTTTACATTTGATAATTTACCCACTAATTTCAGAGGCTTAATTTATATTGCTTTTTATATTAAAACATTTCAAGTCTATTTTTGGAATGTTTTCCTAAGTCATATTTCTTCATTTTCAAATTTTGTGGTTATTAATCTATTAATATTAAATCATAATGAAAGTAACTGCTTTTCTCCCTTTTCCGTTAAGTTTGATAAATATTGTCATATGCCATCCTTTAAATCATTGCTTTAAAGGGAAAGAGAAATGCTTAGATCACAGATCAACAAAAAATAGAAAACTTGTCATTAATTTCGGTTTGCTTTGTTTAATTACACAATAAGCATGTTTTTTTCATTTTCAAGACCAAATCTCATACATGTTGTTAACTTCATTTTCAATGTTACTCTTGTTCTTTGGTGCCATGAAGTGAGGGATGTCTCATAGTGACTCTATAGATGACAGAATTGAACTCTTCCCAATCTGGTCCAGTACCAGACTCGCATTTTTTCTATATTTGAGCCCATTGTTGCAACCATTGTGTCAAACTATGTCCCTCTGCTTTACCAAGCATGGTGTCCTTCTCCAGAGACTGAGCTTTCTCGATAACTTGTCCAAAGTATGTGAGATGAAGTCTCACCATCCTTCCTTCTAAGGAGTATTCTAACTATATCTCCTCCAAGACAGATATGTTGATTCTTCTGGCAGTCTGTGGTGCTTTCAATAGTCTTTACCAGCACTGTGATTCGCATGCATTGAAAATTCTTTGTTCTTCCTTATTCAACTCCCATTTTCACAGGCATATCAGGAGATTGCAATACTCTTGGGTCAGGTCCACCTTTGTCCATAGCGCTTCTGACTTGCCACTCATGAGAGCTGTCATCAGAGAGGTGTCATCAGAATGTCTCTCTTTCCCCAGAGCCACAGTGCTAGTGAAGAACCAAGGCAAACTCTTCTGATACAATGAGGGCCAGTGAATGTTCAGTGGGAAGCTAACCATGGGGCAGAATTCTGCAGTTGATTAATATTTTCATGTTGCTATGGCTTGTTTTCTTCTGTTCATTATCACCCCCTTTAAAGGGAGACATTATTCAAAATACGACGCTGTGATAGATGTTTCAAAAGGTGATTCTGTTGAAATGAAGGCACTCACCATAATAAAGTCAGGAGACCAAGGAATAGTGAGAACTTGTATGGTTAGAAAAAAGATGGTGTAAGTCAGAAGGTAAAATTTTGTCACTCTTTACCTAAAAACAACAAACAAACAAACAACTCCCCCAGGAAAACAGGAAGACCCAGAGTCATGACAGGAGGAGGACACGGGACGTGTTGCTAGTTGTCTTTGTGGACAAGGGGCTTCTCTGATGAGACCAGAAGAACTGCCTGGCTATCATCACCGAGCACTTTCATCAGACTCTACAGCTGAATCCTGATAAAAGAGGCGGGAATTTAAAATTCTTCAGGATTCCATTCTTTGGGGGCCATAAAGAGTTGATGAACCTACTAAAACTATTGCCCAATTGTCACTTAATATTTTCTTAAAACTGAATAAAAGTATAGCTTTATGAGCAAAAATGGTCTGCTTTGAGATAATGCAACTTAAAGGGTAGATAGGAACCTCAGAGGTCAGGTATTTTATGTTAATAGGAGTGGGAAAGATTTTGGTAAAAGGTAAATCACACCATATATGAAGGCTTCAGAAAGGTCATAGAAAAAGTAAATTGAAAACAATGAAAAATTTCTGCGAACTTTGGAAGCTCCTGGTGCATTACATAATGATGGTGATGGTGGTGGTGATGATTATTATTGGATTGTCTTTCATATGCCAGTCTTTCTCTTACCCTGTGGTATAGGACACGATAGACACCCACAATCTTGTGAAAGACTTACTTCAGAAATTTTAAAAGCTCACTTTGGGTCATTAATAAATCAAATTCCTATTACTGGCAATATTTTTATGATTCACACAGTAAATTCTTCTAAGATTCTTAAATGTGCCCATGAAGAAGCAGAACAAAGACAGAGAATCAGTCAGAACATGGTTTAAAATCAGGGAAGGAAGGTGTCCATTTGTATCCTTTCATTATGAACTCAATCTGTATTTTCTCTCTGCCATCAAGTTGATTCCAACTCATAGCTGCCCCTCATAGGACAGAGCAGAACTTACCCTGTGGGTTTTCGAGACTGTAACTCTGAATAGGAGTAGAAAGCCTCAACTTTCTCTCAAGGAGTGGCTGCTGCTTTTGAACGGCTGACCTGGAAGTTAGTAGCACAATGTGTAATCCTCTAAACCAACAGGGATCCTTAATCTGTTTGCTGAGCAAATTATCTGAGAATATGACCAGAGGATTAGAGAGAGGCTTACTGATAGCCTGAAATTTATAGATGGTACAGCCTGACTTGCTGAAAGTGAAGAAGACTTGAAGTATTTATTGATGAAGACCAAAGGCTACAGCCTTCAGTACTATTTACATCTTAATATAAAGAAAACCCAAATCCTCACAACTGGACCACTAAACACACGATGACGAATAAAGAAAAGGTAGACATTGCCGAAGTGTTTATTCACATTTAATGCTCATGGAAACACCAATGAAGAAATCAGACGACATACCATTGGGCAAATCTGCTGTAGAAGACCACTGTAAAGTGCTAAAGAGCAAACGATGTCACTTTAGGGAAAAAGTGCACCTGACCCAATCCATGATATTTTCGCATACTCCAGGTATGTGAAAGCTGACCAGTGAGTAAGAAATACTAGAGAAACATCAATGCCTTTGAATTATGATCAGGAAGATTAAATAAACTATGGACTGCCCGTGAACAAACACATTTATTTTGAAGAAATAGGTATTTCTCTTACAGATGGCAAGACTTGTCTCTTGTAATTTGGAGAAACCCATCACTGGAAAAGGACACCACACTTAGTTAAGCAGAGGGTCAGTGTGCTCCATGAAATGGGTTGATACACTGGTTATGGCGACAGGCTCTGATGCTCCCACTGTGAGGCTGACACTGACTGGGCAGTGGTCTCTGCTAAGGCGGGTTGCTATGGGTTGTAACTGACTGCAGGGCATCTCACAACGACAATGATCTTAAGGAGAGAGTTAAGCACCGGTCTGCTAACTGAAAGGTGATCAGTTTGAACTCTGCAGTCTCCGTGGGAGAAAGACGAGGCGATCTACTACACAGAAAGCCCATGGGTCATCACTACTCTGGTGACAGTAGGTGAATGGAGGATTTAGAGGTAAACGATGAAAGACAGAGAGAGTTAAATAGAGATGAAAATAAAAATAATGTGTTAAAACAGCAACAATAAATAAATACATAGTTTATGTCAATATATTTGACTTCAATCAAGCCCAATAAGACAATTAAGGAGAAACTGAATCCAAAGTTTATAATCTAGCAGGATGAGCCTAAATAAGCAAAAACATAATATAATACGTGGACCAGCTAGCAGCTTTACCCTCGTTCTCACATTTGCTTCTCTGGTCCTAGAGTAAAAATTACCATCACTCATCTTTAGAATGAAGCTTTTAAGCAACCCAGTCTCAATGAATGCAAATATATAATCTAAATTCTTCACCTTATGATTAAGACCATGGATCCAATGGGAGTTAGCATCCCATGCCTTACACAAAGAAAATCCATGTCAGAATTCAGGTCTCTGGATTTCAACCTCTGTGTCCCTTCTCTGGTGTTTTCATTAAATATCACGTAATGTTACAAACACTTCAGTAAATTAGGATAACATATGCATATTATAGTTAAGAAAATATTTAGTGGTTCAATTGTTAATTTAGTGTTTGGCTAATGTGTAGCAGTGTGCATAATGCTAAATTTGCTTTCTTTTAATAACAATTATTGGAGAGTTGTTGAATAGCTGTTTTGGAAAAAATATCTGTGTTGAATAGCTGTTCAGTTTTATGATATTTTTAAATGTTTTTTTGCAATTGGAAACTATCATCAAATTTAGTGTTATTTCAACACGTATTCCACTATAACAGTTAACCAGACATTTTTATTATCTGCTCGAAGACCAAACCATGATTTTTACACCTTATTCTCTTCTATGTTTTTCCTCCTGGAGACTCTAGAGGTATGAAAGCTCATACTAGTCCACCTGTTGAAGGAGACCCATTGCAAATCTCAGGTGAGTAATATTTGAAACAGCTCCGATGAAGAGAGACAGGAAGTTTCCTAATACAATTCATTCCATTCCAAAACAGCTTTAATTTCTAGGTAATTCAATTTTGTATTAAAACAAAACATACTATATAAAGTTATCTAATCCCCATAGCTTCAACTTTCCAAGCAACTATAATAATTTAATGTGTCTTCCATATTTCCATTTATTAAGTGTTCTTAATACCATGTTCTCTGACAAATCAAATTTCCAATGCAATCAACACTACTCCTTTTAGCTGTTCCTTATGAAATACAATGTTCAGATTGCTCACCTCTTCCTAGTTATATTCAGTTTATTGATATTTTTCTTTAAGCATGGCAAGTGTGATAACCTGCGTGAATTATTTTTTATTAATCAATTTTTAATACTCAACTAAACTTTTCAACCACTGGATAAGCTAAGATTTAGCGGTATATTTTAACTTAAAAGACTTTTATGGGTTGTATACAAGAAAGCTGGAGGTGCTTGAGTGGCATAGGTGGTTAAGTCGGGCTGATTAAATGAAAGTTTGAAAAGTTGGTTATTCAAATCCATTGCCTTCTCCGTGGGACAGAGATGATGTCATCTGCTTCCATAAGGATTTAAGACCTTGGAAACCCTATGGAGCAATTCTACTGTGTCCTAAAGGGTGGGGATGAGTCAGAACCAACTTACCAGCACTGGGTGTAGAAGCAAGCTATGATAAATAAAAAGGAAATAAAATATTCAATTAAAATAAATAGCCAGTGTATAATATTTTAATTAAATTTTCAATGTATAGCACAAAGCTCATCATAAACTTCAAAGCAACACTGGAAACAATCTTATTGGCTTTTGAAAACTTTCTTTATTTTTGCCTTTCTTCTCCAGTTCGAATTGAGAATCTCTCCTAGATTTAGCACTGTCTCTCTCATGATAACTGGATTCTCACTAGCGTATAATACAGACATGGGGATACAATCCTTATTATCCCCCCAAGCTTGATTAATAAGCAACCTGGATTGATTAGTTTTTAGCAATGTGCCCAGTAAAGCCTTTAAGGGATTTTTAGACTAGGAAGGTTTAAAAAGGAGGGGGAGGAGGAATCTTAATGAGTCAGAGAGAAGATAGAAAACTGGCCCATTTTTTTTTCTGTAATGATGATGAATTCTTCTTTTCTAATGCTTTGCTACATTAGCTCAGGGGAGAAAATATATATCGAGATGCTCACCACATGGCACTGAGCAAGAATTAGCTTTACAGTTCTACTCATCTTTCTGGCGTTAGCTGCCAAAGAACTCCAGAGCCTTCATTAGACATTTTAGCTGAACTCCCAAGGAATGGATGTTAAAACACAGGATCACAGAAATTTATCAAACAAAGTCCATGCTCAAGGAAGAAAATAGCAACAAAACAGAAGCAGGGAATTTAGCCAACATGCTTTGTAGACGTTGAGAAAAAAAAATGCCAAATTACCATTGGTATTATCCATTTGATAAGACACTGCTCTCTCTTCTTCACCAACCACATTTTGAACATTGCTACCCACTGAAAGAGATAGTGGTGCCACTGGATGGGTGGAAGAGGGGTGAAGACTGAACTCCCTGGCACTGTCAGAGAAGGTGGCACTAAAATGATTCCAGGTTCCACAGCAGTCGGCAGCCAGTTTGGAGCAAAGGATGAAGGGCCACTGCAGTCTTAGCGGCAGTGAAGGGACTGGTCTTGTGTGGAGAAGAGAGTCTCCCTCTTGGTCTGCTGTGGACAGGAGGACCTGCTGGGCACTATGAGGGGCCACTCCGCCCACAGAGGGGTGGGGAAGGGGGTCCTTGGGAAGCCATACCACATGAGGCTTTTTACAGCATTGGATGACAACAACCCTCCTAGTCACCAGAAATAGACTCTAATAGGTAACAAAATAGTGATCAGAAAAGTAAAATGACTTTGAATAATTATACAGGATATTTTCTACAATTAACAGCATTTTCGTGAAAGGACAAAAATGTAAAATAGGCTGTGGGGTTAAAGCCCAAGCCTGTATGGAAGGCTAACCACTTCTGCATCGAGGGGAACTAGAAGTAAGGGGTCTTCTGAGTTAGGCACACCTCATTTTATTAAGCATTTCGTTATTGAGCTATGCAGATATTTCTGGCGGTGGTGGTGGTGGGGTGTGTGTGTGTGTGTGTGAACCCTGTATCGAATAAGTCTGTTGATGCGCTTTTCCCAACAGCATGTGCTCCTTCATGCCCGTGTGTTTCATTTTGGCGATTCTCTCCGTGTTTCAAGCTTGGTCACAACTGCTCACTTCAAAGACGACCTGCCCACTTCCAACGCATCAATTCCAAAACCACAGTGACCCGCCCGAGCAGAGTGGAACTGCTCCACGGAGATGCTAAGGCTGCATAGTTTTACAGGAGTGCTGTTGTTGTTGTTAGGTACTGTGTGACTCTGGGTGACTAGGGAAACACATGCAGAGACACTCACATGTATTTAAGAGATAATTTTATATCAAAGAGTATTAAGAAAACTTCCTAGTCCAGTCCAGATCAAGTCCATAAGTCTGATATTAGCCCAAATGTCCAAAACCAGTCTATAAAGGCCACTGGGTGGAAAATTTCATGGATCCAGTGGCTGTGGAAGTGTCTTAGTGTTGGCATGGGTCTCCATATGGCTCCTTTAGCTCCAGGGCTCTGGCTCCATCAGGGTAGCTCCATGTGGCTTGTCAACAGGAATGTGTAGCAGAGTGGGCAGGTCTGCCCTTCAGTGAGCTATTCATCTCTGTAGTGCCTCCAAATGAGGCCAAACTCCACCCCTTCACTTTTAATAGCCTCAAGTTGACAGCAGATTATAAAACTACCACAAGTGCCATCAAGATTGTCTCATTTAGTGTGTTTGTACTGACAACCATTCAATTTCTACTTACTCCAATGCTTAACCCACAGTGTTCCCAGGACTCCTCTAATAAACTCTTGTACAGTGTAAATGACACTGGATATGAGCAAACCCAGGGACAAGGGAAAAATGAGTGATCTAAAATCAGTGGTGAGGAGGGTGTAGGAGGCCGGGTAGAGCTTGATCAAGGGCAATGTAACTGAGAGGAATTACTGAAACCCAAATTAAGACTGAACATGATAGTGGTGACAAGAGGAAAGTAAAAGAAAATAGAGAAAAGAACTAGGGGGCAAAGGGCATTTATAAAGGTCTACATGCAGGCATGTATATATGTAAATATATATATAAAACTATGGGGAAATAGATCTATGTGCATATAATTATAGGTTTAGTATTAAGGTCAGATGGACATTGGGCCTCTACTTAAGTACGCCCTCAGTGCAAGAACACTTTGTTCTATAAACCTAGCATTTTGTGATGCTCACCTTCCTGACACGACATGATCACTGAAGACATAAGCAAATGTGGTGAAAAAAGCTGATAGTGCCTGTCTATTAAAATATATAGCATCTGAGGTCTTAAAGGCTTAAACATAACCAAGCAGCCATCTAGCTGAGAAGCAACAAAGTCCACATGGAAGAAGCACACCAGCCTGTGTGATCATGAGGTGTTGATAGGATCAGGTATCAGGCATCAAAGACCCAGAACAAAAAAATCATGTCATTGTGAATGAGGGGGAGTGTGGAGTGCAGACCGAAAAGCCATCTGTAAGCAACTTGACATCCCCTTACAGAAGGGTTGGCGGGAGGAGACGAGCCAATCAGGGTGCAGTATAGCAGGGATGGAACATACAACTTTCCTCTAGTTCTTTAATATTTCTGGCCCTGCCCCCCGCCCCCCACACTAACATGACGAGAATTCTACCTCACAAATCTGGCTGGACCAGAGGATGTACATGTACAGATAAGAGCTGGAAACAAAGGGAATCCAGGACAGACAAATCCCTCAGGACCAATATTGAGAGTAGCCATACCAGGAGGGTAAGGGGAAGGTGGTGGGGGATGGGGGGAACTAATCACAATGACCTACATATAACCCCCTCCTAGGGGGATGGACAAGAGAAAAGTGGGTGAAGGAAGACAGTGGTCAGTGTAAGACATGAAAAAATAATAATTTATAAATCATCAAGGGTTCATGAGGGAGGGAGGGAAAAATAAGGAGCTGATACCAAGGGCTCAAGTAGGAAGAAAATGTTTTGAAAATGATGATGGCAACAAATATACAAATGTGCTTGGCACAATGGTTTGATGTATGGATTGTGACAAGAGTTGTATGAGCCCCCACTAAAGTGATTTAAAAATATATGGGAAAACTAACAAAAAATTCGTGGCTCACTTTATTGCAATCCTCACCTTATTGTGGAGATCTGGAGGAAAACTACAACAAAACCAAACACACTGCTGTCAAGTCAATGCTGACTCATAGGGACCCTATCAGACAGGACAGGACTGCCCCGGGGGATCGGAGACCGTGACTCTTTATGACAGTAGAAAGCCCTTGTCTTTCTCTTATGGGGCCACTGATGGTTTCAAACTGCGAACCTGGTGGATCTCAGCCCAGCTTGCAACCACTATGCCACCAGGGTTCTGTGAGAATCTGGAAGCAAACCCAAATGGCATTAGAGTTATTCTTATGGGAGTAGAAACACAATTGTCCCAGTTGTCCCACCACTCCAGCCCAGTCTCCAAGACCATGGAAGAGCTGTGCAGTTTCCAGGATAGATCCAGTTTTAAACAGCAAGTTTTTCTCCTGTGCATCCCAGGGTTCTAAAGAATTTAATTAGCCACTGATTCTTACTATGGTTTACAGAGTAAATCACTTTTGACCCTAGAGCCCAGAAATACACACATCTATTTAAGAGAATTCAATCTGCTAATGGAGGCAGCATGACAGAAGCTTTCTGATCTATCTATTTATTTATTTATTTTTGGATTGAGGTCATCACTCTGTACTCAGAAAAAACAAAGCATAAAATGTGTATTGACCTGTTACAAATGTGTGTCAATGACTTTAATGCTAACATTGGTCTTTTACCATCAATAACGATTGGTGTATTCTCCTTTCAAACTTGACTTTGTTTTCTTGACAGGAAAACTGTATTTAGATTGCTTAGCTATATCAACAGAATACCCAATTTTAATGTACACAATACGTGTCTTTTCCCAGAAAGTTGATGACAGTGGAAGTGCTAAAACCTACACACTTACTCGGCACTAGAAGCAATGGCACAGGCATCCTACATTTTATGTGCCATCAGAATTAGTTTTAAGATAGAAAGAGCAGTTATCTACAAGTTGCATTTTAATTTCAAGGGTAAAATGGCAAATACATAATATCATTTGGGTAGTAAAGACAGCATGCTGAGCAATCACTAAATTATCTTTCCGGTGCATAAACAAATCATCACTCATCTCATAAATCAAAATGTTTGTCCAATTGAATCCCCAAGTATCCCCAGGAATAACTCTAAAACTCTTAAAATCTTTGTTAACAATGGACGATCCTTCTCATGCAAAGCCCAACTTCCATTTGTTTTACTTAGTTTCTGTGTGCACGCCACACCGGGGCATCTGGAAAGTGACAGAGGCTACGTCTGTGGGAAGCAAGGTCCCTGGAACTGCCACTGTCATTCTGCACTCCTGTTCAACTCTTCAGGCCTAAGGGAATGGCTCCTCTCCAGCCGGTGCAAAACTAGAAAGGAGAGAATCATGTTCAGTGTCATTTTTTTCCATAGGAGGAAGGGATATATTCTTCTATTTTTTCCCAACCTAAGGTTACTTTCTAATTTTCAGTCAGTTAATCTAAAGAGAAAAAAAAACAATACAACAGAATAAAGGGAAAATGGTTGGAGTGTTAGATTTCCCAGCAAAACAAAATTCATCTAAATCGTAGCCTCATATTTCCAATGGAATATCATTTTAAAACTATTTGTATGAGAAAGTAATCTTTCGAACACCATTAAAGGAGATGAAAGTTGACTGCCTTTGAAAAGATAATGATTGTTTTTCCAATTCCTCAGATAGCAGTTTTTTACAACTTCTTTGTTGGAGAGTAAAGTGTCAAGTAATAAAGTGTGGTAAAATCTGAGTACTTAACTTCTTGCAATGGAACAAAAATGGAAGTATGGAAAATGAATATAAAGAAATGAAAATGTTTGCATTAATTCAGTAACTCAAAACCCCAAATGAGGAATGTTTAGAAAATGTTTTTGTTTCTTAGAGCAGATAAAGCCATTTGTAATTTGCCACAGTGCTGTGTTTAGGCTATATTTACATAAGAGATACCGAATAAAAGAAAATCAATTCAGCCTGTAAGTCCATGAATTTTCTTTTCATTATTTGATGTATGCTTGGGTTTCAAAAACATATTTTTACAAGAAATGGGCAAGGGTAGAAGTGAAATGAGGTAAAGTTGTGTGTGCATGAAGGGGATTTGGGACTTGTATTTAACAAATAGAAAAGTTATCAAGACATGTGAATGTGGAAGAAGCCTTGAGATCGTCACAATGAACAGTACTGGTGCAGTGACAGAACATATATTCACAGAAAGAGCCATCAAGGCTCTGAAACCAGAGCTGGCTACAGATATGAAAGTTTGAGCTATTTAGCTAAAGAAAGATATTCACAGAACCAGAAACCGCATGAGCAAAGCTAAAGAGATGTCAACAGAATGAAGCACATCAAGGGTAAATGGTCTGGTATCAGTCAAGGGGAAAGTGAGAACAGGATATGGAAAAGCGATGTCCAACCTATCCCAACTATGCCATTGAATAGTTTTCAGTGAACTGTGACCCCATATGGCAGAGTAGAATTACTATCCTGGGATTTGACAGCTATACTCTTTATGAGAGGAAAAAACCTCATATATCTCCTAGGAAGAGGCTGGTGGATTTGAACAGCAGCGTTTGTAGTTCGAAAACCAATGTATAATTGATTATCTCATTATATCGTCAAGGTTTCTGAAAGAGAGGTTAAGAACAACATCAACAAAAGAAACTACGAAACAAAAAGCACCCCAAAACGGAGACTCACTGTCATCACGTCAATTCTGACGCATAGCAACATTACATGGCAGAGTAGAATGGCTCCAGTGGGTTTCCAAGACTGCAATTTTATTCTTTTTTGAATCATTTTATTGGGGGCTCTTACACTCTTATAACAATCCATACAGCCTTTGTTTCAAGCACATTTGTACATATGTTGCCATCATCCTTTTCAAAACATTTTCTTTCTACTTGAGCCCTTGGTTTCAGCTCCTCATTTTTAAAGCCTCTTATTTCTCATGAGGAGCAGCCTGTGGTTTTGAACAGCTGATCTTATGGTTAGCAGACTAACTTGTAACCCTTTGCCACCACAGATCCCAAAGAGAAGAAGGTAACACATACAGTTATCAATTAACCAAATGTTGGAAGGTTTTCTGAGCCACCATTGACTTGTTGTCAGTGTGTTAGGTAAAAAGAAATTAGGGACCTCTGAAACCCCCCACAACCTTTGTTTGACCAATGATTGATTTTTTTTAATTTCAACTCCTATTTAGCCCTGTTGGTGCCTTCCTAGCCTCAAGTTGGAGGTTCAAACCTTCTAGCAGATCCTCAGGAGAATGATAAGGCTATATCTTTCTATAACGTTGTTATAGACATTTGGTCTATGGATAAATATGAACATGTTTTCAGGAGGAAACAGCCTCTGAAAACACACATCATGCTTGGTGAAGTAGAGTCTTGAAAGGACGAAGACCCTCAATGAGATGGATTGACCGTGCATTCAGTACAACGAAGACCTCAGACGTAACAATGGTGAGGGTGGCTCAACACTGGGCAGGGCTTCACTCGTGTTTTGCAGAGGGTTGCTATGAGTCGGTATCGACTCCACGTGCCTAACAACCAACATATGAAGGAGTAGGTTTGTAGTTCCTCCCTCTGATCCTCCTATGCCACAATCAAGATACTTTCTGAACACCATGAGATTTATAGGCTTTATGTTCTTTGGCTTAGAAATTTGGAAACATTTGAGGGAGCTTCAAAAGGTTTGTGAAAAAATGAAATTAAAGAGAATATCTTTCCATCATTTTTTTGAAACTCCCTGGTATATGAAAAAGAGGGAGAAAGTGAGTATTTATTGGATGTATACCATTTTTCATGAATTGTGTAAAGCAATGATTCTCTATCTTCCTAATGCCATGACCAGTTAATAGAATTCCTCATGTGGCGGTGACCCCCCAACCATAAAATTATTTTCTTTGTTACTTCATAACTGCAATTTTGCTACTGTTATGAATCAGGCAAACCCTATGAAGGTTTGTTCGGCCCGCAAAGGGGTCGCGACAGGTTGAGAACTGCTGGTGTAAAGAGTTTGGGATAGACTTGACATCTTTGCATTTTATAAGTGACACTACTGAGGTTCAGAGCCTCATTTGCCTTCATAAGTAGGTCATCAAAGCCCCAAACAGAAATCAATTCAAATGCTCATAAAAGGGATTCTGGTTAACTAATTTTGTTATATTCTTAAAATGAAAGATTCCATGGAGAAAATTGTTATCAATATGACTAAAAAATAGAGATGAGTCTGAAAATACCATGTGAAGAAAAGAAGATAGATAGAAAATATACATATTGTGTAGTTTAATTTGTCTGAACTAGTGTACATGCTCCAGTCTAGCTAGAACTTCGTGTGTGTGTGTGTGTGTGTGTGTGTGTGTGTGTGTGTGTGTGTGTGAATGTGAGGAAGCCTCCAAGAACCAGAAGAATATGATGTGTTTCATTGGTGCTATACTGCACCCTGGTTGACATCCCTTCCTTGTGCCCCTCTGTGAGGAGATGTCCTTTTGTCTATGAATGGGTTTTGAGTCTCTGTTCCAACCCCCCTTTTTCTCAACAATATGTTTTTTTGTTGTGGGAGGTCTTCTGGTGCCTGCCACCTGATTCCTTCGACATCTCATGATTGAACAGTTTGGTGTGCTCCTTCTGTGTGGGTTTGTTGCTTCTTTGCTAGATGGCCGCTATGGTAGTTACATAATCTGGTGTCAATACCTCTATTTTTATGACTTAGTATATTTATGTAAGTGCACACCTATGTTTATACCTCTATCCACAGCTTTGCTTTCTACATCTTTCCTTTGTTTCCTTTGACCTTCTTCCTGCCCCACCATCAAGCTTGCCCTTCTTCTGCCTCTTAGTAATTCCTCTCAGCTAGATCACTGTGGCTCCAAAACCTCCAGGATCTCTATGTCCTCCTTGTTGTTGCTTTTAATTCCCTAGTTGTTCCCCTGTCTATGATGTTGTTTGTTCACTGCTCCTTTCCCCTCACCTCCTCCTCCCCCAGTGTCCTTCCATAACTTTCCATCCTGTTGCTTTTTCCTAGGGTTTTCTTCCCATGCCTTCTTAAATGATTCTCAACGTGAAAATAAGTATTGTGGTTCTTGAAGGAGAACCCTCCTGTTCTTTCAGAGTTTGATTTCTAGGTCTCTTTGAAAAGCATGCATATCTAAGGCTCACTCAGACCTGACAATCCACTTCCTTAGTCTGCAACTTCAACTCATCCTTCCTTGCCTCCCAGTGTTCTCGTAAAAATCTAGTGTAACTTTGGTGGCATGGAAGTCCAAATTGTGATTTTTATCTCTGCCCACTAAGATTACAGAATCATAGCAATTTTACCTTTAAAATGTGAATGCAAAGTTCTGCATCCACTAAACTATCTATATATGGGATTAAATGTATTTTCTGTCTTTTAGTATAAGGGAGAAAGAGACTCATAATTCAACTATAATTTACATATACATTTATGAAGTCTTAACAGGACAATGACAAGACAAAGACAAATTGTCCAGATGAGGGAGACCATCAGAGTGAGACTAAACTAGTGTCTAAGAATTTACAATCTCACTGTTACTCATATAGAATGCAGAGAGCAAGAATGTGTTACAGAATCATGACTGGCGGCAGATCAGTTCATCACAGTCACAGGTGGGATGACTGATTTTGATGTGTAAACTATTGTAGATTACGATTACTTCAGAGCTCTCTGACCACCTGGGTCTGGATACGTCCACGACCATGCGACCTCCGTTTTGTGAAGTGCGTGACTGGAAAGTTTCTGAGGGCCAGATTGTCCCTCTTTGGGATGCCCAGCGAAGTCCTCTGTCATAGACACGCTGCCCGAGGACAAAGCTTTTACATTGCCAATCCATGATCAGAAAAAATTCAATGGAGGATGAATTCTCCATTGAAGAGACTCAAAATGAATTTGAAATTCCCACTGTAAACTTCTGCAAACCTAGTGCTCAGAATTCCAACTTTAATATATTTTGCAATATTTTTCGGGTACTGCTTGTGATTCATCACACCCTGGGTAAATATTTATTCAATAACAAAATGCTTCCTTATTTTCTTTATTTGTGGAGAGGTTTTCTGGGTAGTAACTGGATTTTGTTCTTAGTTGAATGTACCCAAAATCAGCACTGTGTCAGAGATAACTCAGTTCCCTCAGTGCTCTCCACAGGTCACTTGTTTAACTAGCTGCCATCTCTTCTAGCAATATTTCTCTACAAAAGCCATAGGTAATATTATTTATCCATTTTCTCTAAAATCCATGTGAAATGTCACACAAACACTTTCTTAAAACATTATGAATTTTTAATTTTAAAAATGCTTTGACAAATGCTGTGTTAAAGAACCCCATGCCCTTTGAGCAAAATTTCCATCTGACATTAACATTTCTGACAAAGGAGACAAAGTTGGCAGGTAGCTCATGAGACAAGGTGCTGTCTAATGAGAGCATCCATCTCATCATCTTAATGAGGCATCTTTTACTGGGAGAATAACTGACTGCTATAATGAACAGCTCAGGGACATTTCAGTAGTTGACAAAGAGCTGTAAAGCCCAGCGAATACCTTGTACTCATTATATGTAGCTGTTTAATGCAAACTCCTGATACTCCAATCTTGCTTATGTCTTTTACAGTTTGGTTTCAGGATGTAGACTGAAAATTGAACTCATAAACCATGTTATTTACATTGTTGTTATTTGTTATGAAAACCAACATTGTCGGATGATTTTTCATTTTTAGATGTTAATACTATTTGTTAAACATTGGTTATGATATAGAACTCAAAGTATGCAAAGGATGGAAAGGAATAAAATGATGGATAAGTGTGGGGAAAATATTAATGTAAAATAATACTTGCTTCAATCGAACCGGAATTAAGCTCTCACATGGATTATTATTTTTTAACCCACTTAACCATGAAGCAGGAAAGATTCTTTTCCATATTCTGCAATTGATTTTTTTTCAAAAATATAAAAATTATTTATGTGAAATTGAAACAGGATAGGAAAGCAAAAGTTGGATAAGACCAGAGCAAAGCGGTTTCCTTGTATGATTGAGTGGGATGAGAACTCAGAAAAATGCCTAGAGCTAGGGGTCCATCCTTTCAATGAATGAAACTTAAGCTATTTTTCATAGATAGTGCTTCAGAGATCCAGAACCAGGGTCATCAAACCCCGCCCCCTACCGACTGGCATCAAGTGGTGGGAGTAGCATGTTTGGGACTGAAGTTTCCACGGTCTCTTTGCCCCACAGGAACCCTTACAAAGCCTCCAAACACGTGTACTAATAATTCAACCTCATGAGCCTTGCCTCTCCCTCCAAAAATCCCCAAATGAAGTTCTCCATTGTTGCCTCAATGTCAGACCAGAATAATTATATTTTTTAGTAAAAAGATGACAAATTAATTTTGGTAACATATTGAATGAACATATGTCAAAGGGTATAAGACTGAGGTGTTTTTTTTTTCATTAGTGGCAATCAACACTGAGTATATACCACTGGATTGAATAATGTACACATAGGATGTCGTTGAACACTGCCAGTGATATTTATAGGGAGTACTACACTCCATTTTTTGAATAAAGGAACAAAATATTGAATATTGGCAATTCTTTTTTTAATGTACACATAGGATGGCGTTGAACACTGCCAGTGATATTTATAGGGAGTACTACACTCCATTTTTTTAATAACGGAACAAAATATTGAATATTGGCAATTCTTTTTTTTTTTCTTTCCAATCACCAAGTGTCTGATGTAGATTTTGAGTGGAATGTTTTTATTCATCCCATAAATATTTACTGAGCACATAACTTGTGTTAGAAATTTTATTCACTATTATCAATTGAAAATTTAATTATATCATATGGCCTTCTTTTAGGAGTCTCTGAAGTAGAGATAAGACAGATATCCAAAAGTAAAGTTTCTATGAGGAAGGGAGTTGTACAGAGCTCAGAAGGAAAACAGTTACTTGAACATCACTGAAGGGCCAGAGGATGCTCAGAGGGTGGCGTGTAAGAAAACCACCTGGTACACGACTGTTCTGTACCTTATGATGTTTTCCGGAGTCAGAATCAATTGGACAACCAACAGGAACCAGTGTCATAAGGCATAATACCTTCCAGAGGCTTATGCTCACCTAAAAACTTATTCTAACCTTTGAGAGCTCTGGTTCAACCTTGATTCCAGTCCTCTTTGATACAATATGATTAAACAACTTTCCTTGCTTAGTTTGGGTTTTATATATATATATATATATTGCATATCTAGAACTGATAGCATTGATGACCGTATAGCCCTACTTGAGGGGAATGAATAACAGAATTGTAGGTGAATGGATACAGTGGAAGGTGTAAGATATGGCAATAATAATAATGATATAACATATTAAGGGTTCATGGGGGTGGGAGGGTGAGGGAAGGAGGGGATAAGGGGAGCTTATACCAAAGGGTTCAAGTGGAAAGAAAATGTTTTGAAAATGATGGTGGCAGCAATTTTCCAACTGTGTTTGATCTAATTGAATTATGAATTGTTAGATAAAGTATATCTGAGTAAACATTTTAATGTTTACCATACTAAAAAAATACCAACTTCTGGAAGATTTCAGAAGATAGGTATTTAAGTCTTGATTTAATCCATTACCACTGGGAAAATTTGGATAAACATTCTGAGAACTTCAAATTTACAATGGCCAAACTTATCTATCTATAAAACATACTAGATCAATGTCTTCAGTTTCATGGAAATGCTGAGTAAATCAAAACGTGAAATTCATATGTGGTTTATAACGCTATATAAATAGTTAAAAGAGAAAATATTACGTCCAGGTGTATGTTTCTAGGAGACTCAATTCAAAACACCTACTAAACAAATGTAGTTAACATTTAGCTGCTTAGAAAGCATTTAGTTTAAACATTGTTAACAAATCTGAAGAAACCACAGGGAGTTATAAATGCATAATTGAATAGATAAACAATTCTCTGATCTAATAAACCAAAAATTAAGTTTGTCAAACGCTTAATATTTTTTATACTGGTATGCAACCATAGGAATATTAAAAAGGGGACTGCTGTGGCATGTGGTGGATTTTGCTCTGGCTTGATAATGAGCCATTTGGTTTGTTTTTTCACGTCTGCTCAAACACAAAACTCACTGCCATTGAGTCGATGCTGACTCACAGTGGCCCCATCGGACAGGAACGAACTGCCTCTGTGCATTCCTGAGACTGACTTTCTGCAGGAGTAGAAACTATTGTCTTTCTCCTGTGGAGCAGCTGGTGATTTCCAATTGCTGACCTATGGTAAGACCCCCAATACATACCCACTATGCGCCTTTCTGTTACTGCTTCTTAATTCTCCTGTACAAATGGCAGATTTACTACCCTGATCTCCCCAGTTTCAGACGTGTCCCTGTGATTCTAATAGGACTTTGTCTTCAGCAGTTGTTTCGGGAAGGTGACCATCATAGAATGCTAATTTAATAGAAGAAAGTATTCTTGCATTGAGGGAGTACTTGAGCGGTGGCCCAATGTACATCTGCTACCTGAATGTTAAAACTATAAATATTTGCACATAGATCGATTTCCCCATCCTCATATATAAATATATTTGCATATGTACATGCCTTTATTTAGACTTCTATAAATGCCCTTTACCTCCTAGCTCTTTCCTCTATTTCCTTTGACTTTTGTCTTGTCCCACTATCATGCTCAGCCTTCATTTAGGTTTCAGTATTTCCTCTTGCTTACATTACCCTTGCTCAAGCCCTACCAGACCTCTTATACCCTCCTTACCACCAATGTTGGATCACTGGTTCCCTTGTCCCTGAGTTTGTTAATACCACTTCCTTTCCCCCACCTTCCCCTCTCTCAGGTCCCCCCAGGAACCATCGGTCCCATTGTTTTCTCCTCAAGATTGTTTATCCAGGTATGCTCCCTTCTTGATTCACTCTGTTTTGGGGGGTTCAGAAAACGCTGCTTCCCCACCAAGTGACCCCAGAAATGTCCCCTGTCGCAGTCTGCTGCAGTAAGGGGACAGTGTGACACATGCTGTTGTCCTTTACCCAGTCCCCTCTGTGTCCCATTAGCTCTCCGCAGGGAAGTCATCCTCAGAGCCTGGTGTGCTGGTGTGGAATCCAGTCTTGGACTCTCTTCCTCTTCCTGCCTCCCAGCTTGCTTCCCTGTGGGTGTGACATGCCGGCCCCGCTCCCCAGCCTGTAGGTTCAGTTCTGCTCTCTGCCACATCCACTTCCAGGGAGGGGGTCAGTTTGGCTCTGGTTGGGGCCTGCCTTGTAGGGTTTTTTTTTGTTTGTTTGTTTGCTTCTCAGCTAACAAAAAATGTTTTATTGCGCTTTAGGTGAAAGTTTACACAGAAAATCGGTTTTCCCCAGTCAACATTTTATCCACAAAATATCCCACGACCCAGGTTGCAATCTTAGCAAGGGGCCTTCAAAACAGTTTGTGGCAAATGGAATGAAATGATAGTGCAATTTTCCCACAGACTTTTGGAAGTCCCTCATATTTCCTCTCTGATTTCCTAGCGTCTGTTCATCTGTTTTCTTTGCCCCCCCCCCTCTTTGTCGTCGCGTCTTTGGTTTTAAGCCAATGTTTGTCCCTTTGGGGCTGGTCCACGTGACTGCTCTGTGGAGAACCTTCTTCGTGTGTGTTTTATTGGCTCATCTATTATTTGGCTAGAAGATATTCCCAAGTCACTCCAACCACTCCAGCTGGTCTTATTCCCTTATTTTTTCCTTTTACTGTTTACGCGTTCTACCTGAGACGTTCTGGTGTGATCTTGGTCAGAGTGGTGGTAGTGGCCATTGTCTTGTCCTTCTGAGCTCAGCTTATGGGAGGCTGTGGGGGCTATGGGGGCAATCGTTCTTTCTATCAATTGCTTCCTTATTTTTGTTTTGTTTTGTTTTCTTCTTTCTCCTGTGCTCCAGGTGAGAAGAGGTCAATAATGGATTCTTAAATAGCTGCTTGGAAACTTTTAAGACCCCAAGAATTACTAACCAGACCTACATGTAAAACATGATGTTTTGTCTTTTCTATACCTTCCAGGTCCTAATGTGTAAGTAGTTCTTATAACCCCAACCCAAAGAATAAGTTCTTTAGCACTACAATAAGCTTGTAAATTATTTTTAGTCTGAACTGAACTTAAGCAATTTAAGTAAAATCATTTCTAAGAAGAAATTCTAGTATCAACAAGTGTTGTGTTACTCTGTAATGCCACATTAAATAAAATCTCCAAGGTCTTCAAAAGGCCTAGAGTAATATTTAATTGAAAATGTCGGCATGCAGTCTTTGTTGCCTCCATGATTTCTAAGGATATTACTGCTAATAATGACTGGCCAAGTAAAAGCATGAAGTCACTGATAATTACTTTTTATTTATGTATTTTTATGGACCAATTACTACTTTTATTTATGCATTCTTTTGTGTCAAAAAGTAGATTTTAGTAAAGTTCTAACCAAGATGGCATATACAATATGATATATAAAGTGCTTACAATCCTCTAATAAGTTGATTGTTATTTTTAGTTGCTGGTTGCCATTGACACTTTAAAAGATATAATCATCTAGCTAAAAATCTCTGTGTGTGTTTACACACGTACATAAAAACACAGTAAGTTGATTAAACCAAAGAAGCTTAAGAATGGCCGAGTGGAGGAAATGAGAAGACATTTGTGAGATGTTGTATTCTGTACCTAACAGGAAACATGTCTTTGGTGTATTGTACAGAAAAAGCAGAGGCTCCTTTCCGAGAGAGCCCATCAACAGCCTACGCTTTTATTCTGATGTTTGAATCAATAATAAAAGAAAGAAAAGCAGAAAAAGAAGAGATTCCTCATTTCAGAGTAGCTAGAATCATTCATATTATTATGAAATCGTCAATCATATTAATAGCAAGTGTTTTAAATGTGGTTAGTATATAGTCAAGAGTGTGGCTACCTTATGTATCTCAGAACATAGATTTTCAATTAAAACTACTGTATCAAAGTATGTGAAGGTAGTACCAAATTCAGAAAAATAAGCAACTCAAATTTCTCTTTACACTCAAACTTTCTTTGACCTTTCTTGGATTGCTGGATAACATCTAGGTTTGCTCTCTTGCCTATGGCTCTCATGAGTGAAGAGATTGTAGAAATAAAAAGGGAAGTTCAGTGGCTTCCATGCTTGTAAGTAACTTAGCCTTATTGTGTAAGTGCCTCTATTTATCAAGCCAATAAAGTAGTACTACTGTGATTATTTATGCATAAGCATATTACTTTAAAATGAACAGTGGGTAAGAAAACAACATTAAATTGTATCCAGCAATGCTGACTTTTACGAAGAAGCAATCGCTGTCTTAGATGTGGAAAGTATATGAGAAAAGACTATTTTTCCTATAAACAATAAAGAAATTGGTGACTTTAAGTTTAGGAGCACCCTCAACCCCTTAATGCAAACTAACCCACAGCCATCCACTTAATTTTGACTTCCAGCAACTTTACAGGTCAGAGCAGGGTTAGTCCACAGAGTTCCCGAGCAGCAACCAGCCTCCTCTTCCTCTCATCATGCAGCTGGTGGATTTGAATCACTGACCTTGTAGTTAGCAACCCATTGTTTAACAACTCATTCACTCCCTGCCAATATTCACTCATATCCACTGCCATCGAGTCATTTTCAGCTCATCTCGATCCTCGAAGGGGCAGAGCAGAGCTGCCCACATGGGTTTCCAAGCTGCAGATATTATAGGAGCAGAAAGCCTCGTCTCTCTTATGCCGAATGATTGGTGGCTTTGAACTGTTGGCATTGCAGTTAGCAGCCCAACACCTAACCCACTGCAGGACCAGGGCTTCTTCACCTAATACTTTTCTCTGTTGAATGTGGTTGAGCAACGTGGCAACAGTTACAGAAGCTAGGAGAGTGTGATGGTTTATGCTCTGTGTCAACTGGGCTAGGTGATGTTTCTCAGTGGTTTGAGCTTCCATTTTGTGATCTGTGAGAGGCAGCCAATAAGTTGAAGGAAGAGTTTCCTTGGGCTTATTATCTTTCCCCATCATATACATAGATATTCCGGCAAAGCTCTCTTTCTTTCTGCCCTCTGCAGCCTTCTTTTTCATTGCCTGGCCTCTGGTTCTGGGGACTTGAATCTGTAGGAGTCTCTGCCCTGTGTCCTGATCTGCAGATTGTGAGCTTTTTCGCCTCTGCAACCAACCGAGTCAGCAGAGGACTTCAGCTGTGGCTTGACCCACCCATGGATCTGAGACTTGCCAGCCTCCACTCTCCCACAAGCAGTAGCCCCACAATTGTGTGAGACGTTTCCTTGAAATAAATCTTTCTATACATACTGAAATATACACTTAACATATCTGGCTCCCAGACTGATACAGATGGGTTTCTTCTCTCATTTTCTTTCTTTATTTTTAAATGTATGCACATCCTAACACTTTAATAACTACAGAGAATTGACACAGCCTAAAATCTTTGAACTTCCTGAAACAAAATATGTAATGTTTCTTCAGGGAAAAAAAACCCAATCTCTAAGAAAAAAGGCCCCTGAAAACAAAACCAAAAATTAGCAGGACAAGAAAATAAAAATCAGTGTAAAAGGAGAGCCTGGACAAAGGTTGGCAGTTGAGGAAGAAGTGGGCTTCAGAAAGAGAAGGTCAAGTGGAATGGTGTGGAGCGTACCCTGTGGGGTGAACGATTCAGGAGGCAGGGTCACAGAGGCTATGCATTTAGCAGGTCTGGTGTGTCGACTATAGGTGAGGCAGAAAGCAGAATGATTGCTGCTGCTATTCTTTGGTGCTGTTGGGTCAGTTCTGACTAATATGGACTCTGTGTACAAAAGAACACAACCCTGTCTAGTCCTGCACCATCCTCAGAAGAGAGGACTTTGGTGAACAAGGTTTTGTTTTGTTGACCTATGCGAGACCCACCAGTGATACTCACCCTTTATGCCTGTGTTAGCCTAGGTTGTCTAGAGGAACAAAATGCACCGTACTTATCTGTGCATGAAAAAGAACTGCATACCAAGAAGGAAGTTTATATTAAGAAGGCATACCAGTCCAGTTCAACTCAAGTCCATGGATCCAGTGCTAGCTGGAGCCCTCATTAGATGCATGGAGCTGCACACTGATGAAGCAGAAAGAGAAAAGCAAGGAGGCCACAAGCTACTGGGCAGAGAATTACATGGATCTAAGGTCATGGGAACATGGCAGGGTGCTGACAGCCCACATGGGGATGCCCCTGGAGGAAGATGCAGAATGCAAGCAAGCATGAAGGTGAAGGGCAAGACACACAGAGAGAGAGAGAGAGAGAGAGAGAGAGAGAAGTCCCCCGTGTCACTCTTATAAGAAGGCCATACTCCTGAGGAGGCATCATCAGGCTGTGACCTGAAGGATAGTTCAGACTCCATTGCTACACTTTCGTCTAGGTCCAAGTTGACATAAAATCTAACCACCACAATGACCATAACCAATGGCCGTAATTGACCTGCTTTAAGACTGGATGTTCACTCTAGGTTGTAAGGCCTTAGAAATCCATTCCACATCCCCGAAAACCTTGTCCGGTTTTACTTTTTGTATCTCATTATCCAAGTTTTCTCTCTAGGAATTCAGCTTTCACTTGGACTGCCAACACTAGACAAGGAAAAATATGCTCTTCACCCTCCTTATGCTTCCCCTGTAGTTGATGCCCTGAGCCAATGCTCAGGGTCAGACTCAATTGTCTAGATTTATGTGCTCAGGCTTGTCTCCTGTCACCACAGAACACTGATGATGGTTAGGAAGTCATCCTGCATGGCTTTTCTTCATGATCCCTCATCTCTGATATTTCCTTGTAAAAGGTGTCATACCAGAAAGACTCCTGGATTGAAAAGAGCATTCTGCTCAAAGTGCCAGTGAGTGATGACAATAATGGCTCGATTGTCAAGTCAGATTTACAAGAACCATATATTGTAATCTGTGCCAAACTTTACTCATGTTTCAAAGTTGTCTTCTAAAATGGGTGATACCACTCCATGGAGGTGATCAAATAATCCAGGGAATTGCAAAAGCAGATAGCTACACTCTACCATGATTCTCATTGACAGCACAGAGGTTTTTAATTGCCAGCGGGCCACTGAGTAATGTTATTTTATTTGTTTTCTTTCTGAAAAAGGAGCAATAGGTCAAATAAGTCTTGGAAATTATGTTTTAAAATGATTTCCTAGCAATCGTATACATAAACCAAAGATACTTACCTTGCAGTGGTCTGAGGCCATCAAAGGCAGCGCCACACAATCCTACTGCTTTCACATTAGGATTTAACAAGTAGGGCTTCTTTTGAACATCGGGTGCAGAAAGGCTGGTAACAAGGATGAGCAATCTTGGTTATAGAAAGTCTCCATCTTATACACATTCTTGAACTAACATTTCTCAACTAGCCATTTCTAAAACTCCCCCTGGAAGGCCAAAAGCATTTCACTGAAACGGACCTTTCCTTCCAATTCTGGTGGAGATGCTTACACGATTATAAACACTTGAACTGGCTCTTTTCCTCAATCTCAGAGCCTACCGAAGAGGATGACTCAGCTACTGGCAACAGGTGCATCCTATCCTTTATAGAAATAAATGGAATACTTGGTAAAGTTCATATTTAAAGAAAAGAAAAAAAACCCTGCCATCCAGTAGATTTCTACTCATAACAACCCTGTATAAGGAGAGAGTAATAGACCCCAGAAGATTCCTAAGGCTGTCTCTCAGCTTTAGAGAAGCTGATCAGTAGAACCCTACACAGTAGAACTTCGCTGCGAATCTGTTCTAGAAGGAGCATTGCGATGCGATGCAGTCAAGTTCCAAATCTTCCCATAAAAAACAACTGAAAACAGATGAACTGTTCTCGACCACCAAGTTTTTACCCTATCCTTGCCTTTTTATAAAAAAAACATTATACAGAAATTTCAAACTAAATAAGTCCAGAGTTAAAGAATATAATTTAAATAAGAAACACAACATTTAGAAAGTTTCTAACAACGGCAGGATGGCCCATAGCTTGAGACTGATGAGGACGTGGATCTGTGGACCCGGATGTGGAGGAGGTGTGGAGAGAGACTCGTTGTTTGGAAGGAGAATTCCCTCCCCTAAAACCAACTGCTTTTCACGAGCCTTTTCCTTTCTTTCCATTTGTCACTAGGACCTGGCTGGCTTCCTCTAAAAAGAAATCTGTCTAACGTGGTCTGCTGTTGGTGTTTCCTTAACGGGTTTCTAAAAGGGTTTACTAAATTGTCATCAATAATATCAATAACACAGTTAACCAGTTCCTTACTATGATGATTCTTTTCAAAAAACTCTTTCTTATCACCCATGTTTTTTATCTAAAAACAGTACAAAAAGCCAGAAAAACAGAAAAGTATAGCAAAAGCTTGCAACACAGCTGCAAATGGTTTCAACAACGTTAACTAACCAAGCGACTGGAACACGACCTGCTTTCATTTACAAAAATCACGTGCAGCGGGTCAGATTCTGGTGTTTTGTTCTAGCTCAGATGCAAAATGTTCTCGACATTTTGCATTGAAATCCGATTATGTCAAGTACCAATGTGGTCGAGTACCAGGGTTCTACTGTACATTTTCTCTGCAAGTCTCTGTTGGGTTCAAACTGCTGTGTTTTGGGTTAACAGGTGAGATTTGAACCACTGTGACACCACACTCCAAACAAAATGCATCCAGTCGACTTTGACTCCTAGCAACGCACAGGACAACAGGACAGAACGGAATTGTGTCTGTGAGTTCCCAAGACGGTCCCTTTGGATGGGAGTGGAACCCATGTCTTTCTCCTGCAGCTGGTGGTTTCAAACTGCTGACCCGAATATCCTTTCCAGTCATTGATGGATGAATTCCCAGAAAGCTTTTGTTTTTCAATGATTCAGTCTTTGTTAGACTAGTCCATCTGCTGGCAGAGTTAATGACTGATGACAAGGTTGGCAGAGCGACCTGACCCAGCAGTTGGACTCTCGACAAGAGGACAGGCAGGAACACCCTCAGGGGATGCTCTACTCTGTCACATGGGGTAGCTATGAATCGTAACTGATTTGCTGGCACCAAACAACAGGACTTATTTCAAAGATGATAATATCCCAGCAATGTATGCTCCTTGCATGATAGATAGATTTTTCTGATGGTGGTGGTGGTGTGTGTGTGTTTCAATGCTCAATCATACATTTGAAGAATATGTATGTCTACTGGAAGAAACCTTTTGGTAGAGAACTATTTTCTTTATACCAGCAGAGTGCTGCCAACATCCAAGCACATATAGTACCATGGACCCTGAGGCACTGATATACACAGGGCATAATCTTACATGTGAATATGCAATCATTTCTAGGTACATCATACATGGCATTGCTTTTTTCCCCTTCTAACCACTTCATCAGTGTATGAGTTTGAACATTTGTTTTACTTTTTAATAATCTTTCTGACTGGAAAACCATGTGAGGATAATCCAAACATATGCCATTACTTAGGCCCTGCTGGTTAATCAGCTGAGTCAGAGCCTGGTTGGATTCCCTTCCTGCTTTGAATTTACAAAATCGTTAATCTTATTCCCCACGGAGTCCAAGCTTTGTCCAAAGTCAGGGAACTGCTGTGGCTGTCCATTTTCTGCATGGTCTTTTCAGGGCACTCAGAGGGAGAACTTTGATCAGATAGCGCTGGGGTCTGTTCTTGTCACTTAGTGGTGAGACTGCCATCATCGTTTCTGGGCCTGAGGGGTTTTCAGCCTTAATGCTACAGGGAGATGCTTACCAACTGCCTTGTCATCCCTCCGTGAGCTCACATTCTATTTGAGGGACCGATGATGTTATTAACTCCATTGATGTGAAAAGGAAGGCATGGAACCCTTTGTTTTGTAAACTACCATTATATAAAATACATGAAAATAGGAGCCATAATTATGTACTTTCCCAAATATAAATACACACCTGTACATATATACATACGCACATGTGTTTGTGCATACACACATGCATACACATACATGTAGATCATTTTGGGAAATGATACAAGAAAAATTAGTTTTATTTATAGATGCATCTTTTTCAGAAATTTTATTTTATTTTATAATTTCTTGGGTTATCTAGATATTCTACAGTGTATTCATATTGCACTTCCAGAAGAAATTATATACTTGTGAAAATATTCATATGAAGGAAAATAGTATACTTATAGAATCCTGTGACTACATTTCTGAAACCTGCGATTTAACTATACATCCTGCATTTACATCAAATCTATGCTTTTTACAATTCCCTGGTTACTACTATTTATCTCGGTATTTCCTTTCTATGTAAGTGGTAGAAAGCCTATGAAATATGTTCTCAATTAAATTTTATTCTTTGCTGGAAACAAATCTTAATACTACTGAGATATCGCAAACCTCCTAACATGTAAACAAGACTCTCTATATTGAAGGTTGAATAAACCTTTTGGGGAAAAATAAACAGATAGTGAAATTATTAAACTGTGGCAGATTTCTGATTTTCCAATCTATCTACTCGCTCTTGTCCAAGTGGTGATTGGTTTTCTAAATGGCTGCCGAGTAGCTTTGCCACCTCAGTGTAATATTCACTGGACCACATTGTCTCTCTGGCTTAGTATTGATTTTCCTCATCCCTTGGGCATATTTTGTTCCTGGTTCTATATCTATCTTGGCTTTTTCTTTTATTAGAATTTCAAGAAACACAAATAATTTGGAGGAACATTGTTCCTTTTTGTGAAATCTCTAATGCAATATAACTTTCTTCATTGCTAGAACTTACCACATGTAAGCAATTCTACTCACTTTTTAGTTTTTCTCCCCAAACTGCATATTCTGGCTCCAGCAAAAAGATATGGATGGAAATAGACAACTTACAGATTTTTATTTGTTTAATTTAATGATAATTTTCTATCATAAGAAAAAGCTTAGATTTTCTACATAATCAATTGCCATCTTATGTCTTATATGTGTTGAGTGATAGAACTGAGAATATTTTGTACTTTATCGAATCTGTGATTTATAAAGGAAATCAGGCAAAACAATAAAAAGCAGTATATTGGGACTTATAATAAGGTCATATGGAGGGTTTGCTTTAATTCTGAAATAAAATTCCCATGAAATAAAATATATTATTTATAAGACTAAATATACACTTGAAATATAAATAGTGAGCATAACAAATGCAAATAGATACTTTAAAGCTTCCAAAGACTAAGAATTGGTGATGCTCTATTATCAGAACTTCTATTGCTTTATTTATTTTAATGCATAAGCAAATAATTTAAGGCAATAATATTTCCTTTGAAATTATGCTCCTTTTTTGTTTGTAAGGCCCTTCAACCTGCTAAGAGGATATACAAAAATTCTGTTCTTCCTAATCAAACACTGAATGAAGTAAGGAATCTATAAATAATTGGAATACTTGACTATTCCTCTTTCAATGAATGATATCTGGATTCTCTTCTTGTCTCTAAAAATATCTACCTCTACTATGCTTAAAACAAGAAACAAAATTAGTTGAAAACACCAAATATATCTATCAAAATCATTACAATCAATAATATGATATTTCTGCAATCAAGGTGTCTGTGCATGGCACTGTGGTTATTAGCAATTGAGTTTCCATATGAAGTATACCGGCAGATGTCTTTGCCAGTGTTGACATAACTTACTCTAGGTAGAAGGTGTGTGATTGTTAAGGATGTGTTTTCAAGCTTGACAAACCATGAATCCCAGTGGCTTGGCAATTATCTAATGAAGTAAGTAGGCAGTTATAAAATGATGTTGTCTGGTGATGACATGAGGATGCAATCCTCCTTCATGTTGTGATGGGCTGTGATTAGCCAAGCAGTTGTCAGGGAAACACATGGGGACTGCATCCACAGAGATATGTGGACATCCTGGCCATGCTTGTTCACTTACCTTGCATCCAGCTCCTTGTCATCTGATCTCCCTTTCTTGGGATTTGTCACTGTGCTTTGTGACGTGGGTACCATGCACTGATCAGCCTCTTCAGCCCAGCAGCCACCAGCCTGCTGTCAGATCTACTAATCTTGGATTTGTCAGCCTCTGCAGCTCTCTGAGTCAGAAACATCTGTCCAACACATGGATTTGGAACTTGCCAGCCTCTGCAACCTTTTGAAACATTTCTTTGAGATAAATCTCTCCTTTTCTTTGTGCTGCTTGTACAAAATGCTGCATGTACACAGAAAGGGAGGGAGAAAGGGAGATGTATCTATAGATAAGCACTATGTATAGCACATTGGTTTTGCCTATCTAGAGAACCCAGCCTAAGACAGGGCACTTTTCAAAATGTTTTCATTCACACCGCCCATGACAGATGAATGAATGGGACAGGGAAAACTTTATGGAATGGTAATGAACCTAAAACCAGTAAGGTTAAAGCTTTTTTTGTAATATTGACTTCTGATGCTATTCAAGGCTAATAGTTCTTTGTTACATTAGGTGATTTCAAATAGATTTACCTATAAAAATTAATGAATCCCATTAGTGAAAAGAAATGCATGCATATATCTGGACATCTTTCTGGAGCCCACTAAGACAGTAGTAGCAAATGCAGGGAAAGGTAGAAACTCAATAGAGAAAACAAAGAAAGTGGGAGTGTATGACATATGAGATAGCAATTGTTTTGAAGATCGAATGCAAACCAATTCACAGGGAGAGAAGAACTCTAGATAGCACATTTAAATAAAGAATAAAACAAATCAAAGTGATTTCAAGTGAAACCAGAGAAGTTTTGACTTGGAGAAGAGAGTGGGGATAGGGTGAAAGGCGAAGGGGAAGAGGCGAGAGGGAGAGGGAGAAGGTGAAGGAGAGAGAGAAAGAAAACAATTAAATATCTAATTGGTAAACAGATTGTAATCTATTTTGGCTACTACTTACTCATCACAAAGAACAATTAGAATAAAACAATGCATAAATTATTGGGATTTAAACTTCAGGTCACTGGGCCCAATGGCATGAGTGGTTTATTACTGAAAATGGGAGGATTAATCCTAAACCTGTTTGCTAGCTGATCAAAACTAAAAATTCACTTAGGTTGGGTTAATTCCCACTCATAGTGAAACTATAGCCCAGAAGAGCACTACCCCTG
Source organism: Echinops telfairi (assembly GCF_000313985.2). Taxonomy (NCBI): domain Eukaryota; kingdom Metazoa; phylum Chordata; class Mammalia; order Afrosoricida; family Tenrecidae; genus Echinops; species Echinops telfairi. The sequence goes on from NW_022111300.1 coordinate 53,105,600, forward strand.
TGCGTTTCTGAGACTGTCCATCTTTATGGGAGCAGAAAATCTCATCTTTCTCCCAAGGAGCAACTGGTGGCTTCAGACAGCTAACCTTGCCCTTAGCAGCCCTGTGTGAATCCATCACTCCACCTGGGCTCCAGTGCTGGATGGTAGGACCTTCCAATTCTCTTTAACAACCAGCTTCCAGAATCCTCGTAGCAAGCTTGTCAATGTGGTATATGGGAGGATTTCCTTTTGGAAAACGCATAGCTCCAAAGCAAAGACAGCCAATAATGAAATTTTATAATCCTCCATACAAATACCTAGATCAATATCAGAGAACACTAAACTGAAAGCAACTGGATGACCAAAATGCATTGAGCTCATCTAATCTGTATCTTGTTTAATAATAAATCTTCACACATCTTGTCTAATAGTAAATCAGTGTTTTTGTTGTTGTTGTTAACATTTTATTAGGAGCTTTTACATATATTATTACAATCCATAGTTCCATTAGATCAAGCAAATTTGTACAGTTGCTGCCACCATCATTTTCAATACATTGTCTTTCTTCTTGAACCCCTTGATATCAGCTCCCCTTATCCCTTCCCTCCCTCCCCTACCACCCCCCTGAAACCTTGATATATTATTATTATTGTTACTGGAGTGTTGTTTTTTTTGCCATAACTTACATTATCCAATGTATCCATTTACCTAAAATTCTGATGTTTGTTCCACTCGAGTGGGATTATACAGTCATCATTGCTATCAGTTCCCCCTCTGCCCACCCCTCAGTGTTTTAATGCTCTCTTTCATAGATAGTAACAAAGAGCTGAAGATCATCGTACTTAAAGAAATACATTCACTAATGACAAAAAAACAACCTTCCCAGATACACGGGAGGAAAAAGTTCATTTGTTGAATATTAATGATACACAGGGAACCAGAAACAACTTCCAACAGAAAAGAAATTAACAGGCCGCAATCTGGATTTAGAGAGAATTAAGATAGGACTATGCAACAAACAGAAACAAAAACCTATTGTCCTCGAGTTGATTCTAGTTCATAGCAGCCCTCTAGGGCAGAGTCGAACTGTCCCTTTGAGTTTCAGTGACTGTGAACTCTTCCCAGGTGTCCACCGCCTCACCTGTCTCTAGTGGAGCCCCTGATGGATTTGAATAGATTATGTTGTGGTTATCAGCTCAATTTGCAGCCCACAATGCCACCAAAAACAAATAGAACATTATAATCTAAATATAATGAACAATAAAAAATAAGGAGAGCACCCAGTACAGCTATGCTGTTTATCAATGAAAATAGGAAAGCACTGCTGAAATGTCTCAGGGCATATTTTTGGCAGAAATTAAACTGTGATTGAGAATGCATATATAAATATCACATATATATTTGTAGTGAAGTTATAAAAATGTGACACAACCCATTTATATTAAATGAGATGTAATAAATTAGAGAAATACTTTAAATAACTGGCTAAGGGACCTAGATGAAAAGATTGGTGTCTTGGTTGCACAGTGGCTACATATTGGGCTGTTAACTATAAGGTCAACAGTTCAAAACCAACTGCCACTCCACAAGAGAAAGATGGGCTTTCTATTCTTGTCAAGAGTTCAAGTCTCAGACACTAACCAGGACAGTGCTACCTTGTCCTGTGGGGCCACTAGGATTTGGCATAGACTGGATGGCAGTGTGAAAGAAAGTAAGATTTGATCAAGATCACTAAC
>NW_022111300.1:53109181-53127009 GCF_000313985.2 Echinops telfairi
GGGAACTCAGGATTTGGACTAACAAAACGCTGATTCTCCTAGAAGGAAATCTGTCTTCTACTTAGCACTCTTTTCCTGAAATCCTCCATCTCAGACTTTAAATACAATTCTTATTTTTATTTATTGATTTATAAACATTTATTGATGGTCTACTAAGTGATAAGCATTCTTCTAGCTACTAGGACACAGTAATGAATAAGATGGAAAACAATCTTCCCTGTTACATGATTTCAGGTCGAACTGAAGAGGCGCTTTTCACGGAAATTGCTGGAGGCGTTTCTTCCCAACTGAAAGGGAACATTTCTGTGCCTTTGTGCCTGCTTGTGTAGGCACAGTGCAAATTAATTATTAGATTCAGATGAATGTCTTTGACATTTTATCATCCTTCCCTTTTATTGTCTCCTACACACTGTTAGAGACAATTGTGCTTCATCTGTGGAAGGCTGGAAACATAACAAACATTGCTTAAAATAATTTTTTTTAAAAAAATGAAAAAGCATGACAAATCTCACAGCATAGCCATGAATATCAAAGCCTCTATTTGCTATGGCAACTAAAATGGAAATCTCCCTGAAATGGGCATGGAGTCTCTGGATGTCATAACTTGTTACTAAGGCCTAGTAAGCACATAAAAAATTATTAGAGATGTCAAATGCAATGTTTTAGAAGTAATGCTTCTATCAGAAAGAATGGTGTGATGTCACAGTTCATATTTTCACCAGAATCTAGAGCTGAGAAAAGCACACATGAAAGCAAATGCTTCCACTATGCAGATCAAGCAAGATGCTGGAGGATGGGCAACTCTGGTGCCAAGAGAGGGAGCTTGAACCGGAAAAGCATCAACTGGCCTTTCAATGGATGGTAACACCTTTTCATCTATCTATTGCATATCCTTCCTATGGTTATACTTTCTGATATCTAGATAGCTATTAATCCCATGATGGGTGTCTACGTCTGAGTAGAATAAAATAGGAAGGGACAGGAAAATGTAAAATAGCCCATGTCCACTAAGGCAGGAAATACGTTAGAAAAGAAAACAATACACAAATCCTAAGTCTGACTAACTAACTGACCCATACTGAGCTGTAATTTCTCAGCTGATTTTCCAAGAAGGTTAGAAAAGAAAGGACTTGAACTTCTCATGGTAAAACCTCTCAATATTCTAACCCATGAGCAGGAAATGTTGATGGATTTCATTCAGGTTATCAAGGTTAATGGTAGTACTAAAATTTAAATGTAGCATGAGCCCCCAGATGATGGCATGGGATCGGTATATCCAGTGTACTTTCCACTCTTGTGAAGGTGTGCTACATTTCAGTCTCTCCTAATCAATGTGTATACATTCAATCTCCAGTCTCTCTTTCTTTGTGATTAGATATTCATTCTTCTTGACTAGACTCAAATGTATGAATAACTTGGACCTACTTAGTGTGCAATCCAATATCATGATGAGTTATAAAACTCAAAACCTATTGAACCCAAAGAGAATTCGTAAGTTATAAAGAACATTGACTTAACATGGTACTAAGGGACACTAAGGTAGTGACAGTTGCCTCTACAAATGTGGAACTTAGGAGGAAAAACCTTGTTTGGAAATGCACATTTTAAATCCATAAACTGACAGGTAATTTAAGGTTTCGAGATGGGTAAAACAGGTAAGGCAGTAAAGATAGGAGAACTGTGTCAGCAATGTTGATCTCTGATCACTGCAAACATTTCTGTTGGGAGGCGAAGATAGTGAAATAAAGGCCAGCGAAAAAAAGTAGAAGGGTGATGGGGTGTAGGAGGGAATCCAAGAACATTTAAGCACTGGCATTACCCTTCAGAATGTCCTGTGGCAGTGGACATTTGGGAACATTGTCTTTTGGCTGCTTCTAAAATCCCAGTGAAAGAGAATGGTCATCAGCAAAGAGCAGATGTGGGACAAGAGAGGAGCACTTACACGATTGTTGTTTAGGGGGTGGGAGAGTACCTGGCTATGAATTACTGGACACAGCCCTTCAAGCATCATCATCTTTGTAACTCCTGTCAAATGACTAGGTCTCCCTATCTATTAAATGTCTACTCAGAGTAACCCTATAGAGCAGGGTAGAACTAGGCAAATGTGAGGGACTTGTGCCACACCACAGGGATTAGAAAGCTTGCCAATAATCTAAATAAGGTACATGGCACCCTGTAGGTGGGGCCATGCTGATAAACTTCTCTGTTAAATTTTAAAGGCAGAAAGTGACATCTCATTACTATTCAGAAGGAAAAGCCAGAGTGGAGCTCAGTGATCTGATGTCCTTGTACTGAACCGCCTCAAACCAGGAGACAGAAAGCTGTGACAGTCGAGAGTGAGGGGAGACAGGGACAGGAAATGGCAGTGGAAGAGCCAGCAGAGCCAGGAGAAAAGCAGGAGATAGGGCATCGAGTGGCTTTCTAGCACACAGACAAGTAAACTAGTGTCTCTGAGCAGGAGATTTGCTAATAGATTGTAGTGCCCCATGGGCACTGTGGGGGTAAATTTGACCTTCAAAGGAGCTACAACTGTGAATCTTTGAGTGAAAGAATTTTTTGGCAGAGAGGATTATCTTTGGGCATGTATTGATAGAGCTTAAAGAAATTTTTTTTTTTTTTTGAGCTTAAAGAACTTTTTACCACTTGTCTTGGCAGAGAAAAAGCCAAGGGCTATGTGGCAGAGAGGCTAAGGTTCTGAGCACTTCTACAACATCACTCCTAAGACACTGTCCTGATTGGAATACTCTTGAAACTGGATTATAACTCACTACTTTCCCAAGATGGCCCAGGGTGTAGTGGGTTAAGCAATGGGAAGCTAACATCAAAGCCAGTACTTCAAACCCACCAGCTGTTCCCTGGGCGGAAGATAGACAGTTTCCTTACATAAAGCTGGTCGGTCTCAAAAACGCCGTGGGAAAGTTCTACTCTGTCCCTCTAGGGTCACTCTGAGTTGAAATTAACACAATAGTAGAGGGTATTTGGTTACTTCCCAAATAAATCCCCTAATGATGAGGGTTGTCTATGATTTCTTTGTGGCCATTGCAGTGAATTACTGAATACCACAGAGAAGTAAAGAGTGGCCTAGGAAGGGGGCTTGGTATTAAAATTGGTCAAAAGATTGGAGGGTGGAGACGTCTCTGAGTCCCACCTTTTAAGAATCAGCTGGGGCGAGCTGATGCTTTTGGATTGGGACCTCTTCCTAGCTTTTGAAGTTAGAGGAAGTCAAAAGTCAATCTCATGCCGTTTTTACAGTGGGGCATATAAATATAAGAAGATGTTGGGAAGAGTTAAGGAATCAATCGAGAACCAAAATTGTAAGATTCAGTGAAACTAATCCTTAAGGCTGTGTGAGTGCATTCAAGAGTGTGCATCTTTCTCACTCTTTTTCTGCTGCTTGTGCATCAACGCATGGTAGATGAGATATGAACTTCTCATTTCAGGATTTGGCAAAGTACTTAAGAAAGGAATGACATTTTATAATGTCGATGAAGAACATAAAAAGTAAATTATTGAAGAAAAATTGGCAGTCTGAGATGCTCACCTTCCTGGTACAATCACTGAAGATAATGGGTGTACAAGCAAATGTGGTAAAGAAAGCTGATGATGCCCGGCCACCAAAAGATATAGCATCTGCAGTCTCAAAGGCCTGAAGATAACCAAGCAGCCATCTAGCTGAGAAACAACAAAACCCACCTGGAAGAAGCATACCAGCCTACCCCGACACGATCACTGAAGACAAAGTGGGTGCATAAGCAAATGTGGTGAAGAAAGCTGATGGTGCAGAGCTGTCAAAAGATATAGAATCTGGGGACCTATAGTCTGGAAGATTAACAAGGGGGCAGCTTACTGAGAAACAACAAAGCCCACATGGAAGAAGCACACCAACCTGTGAGATCACAAGGCATTGACAAGATCAGGTATCAGGCATCAAAGACCAAAAATTAAAAATTAAAAATCATAGCATTGTGAATGAGGGGGAGGCCGAGTGGGGACCCAGGGCCCATCTGTGGGAAATTGGACATCCCCTTGTAGAAGGGCTGCGGGGAGGAGACGAGCCAGTCAGGGTGCAGTGTAGCAATGATGAAATATACAATTTTCCTCTAGTTCTTGAATGCTTCCTCCCCACCACTATCATGATCCCAATTCTACCTTACAAATCCAGCTGGAGCAGAGGATGTACACTGGCACAGATAGGAACTGGAAACACAGGGAATCCAGGACAGATGAATCCCTCAGGACCAGTGGTGAGAGTGGCCATACCGGGAGGGTGGAGGGAAGGTGAGGAAGAAAGAGGGAACATTTTACAAATTCTACATATAATCTTTTCCCTGGGGGACCGAAAGCAGAGAAGAGGGTGAGGGGGGACATTGGATGGTGTAAGATATGACAAAATAATAATAATTTATAAATTATCAAGGGTTCATGGGGGGAGCAGGGAGGGAGGGGAAAAAATGAGGAACTGATACCAAGGGCTCAAGTGGAAAGCAAAGGTTTTGAGAACGATGATGGGAACATACGTACAAATGCGCTTGACACAATGGATGGATGTATGGATTGTGGTAAGAGTTTTACGAGCCCCCAATAAAATGATTTTTTTTAAACAGAGAACATCGTTTAAATTAAAATATATATTAAAAAAACCCAAAACACCCCACAAAATTCTGGTGCAACATATGTCACATCACTTTGTCTTGGTAACATTTAAAAGAAAGTTTCAACTTAAAGTTTTTTGAACTCAAAGACTACCAGTTTCATTTCTGGACATAGCAGGACATTTTGAGGTAATTTTTTTGGTCCCAATGTCTGGTTCATTTTCTGAAAATGAAACTAAGTAAGAATCAAGTGCTTTTGGAGGAGAGTGTTTTTCTTATTTGTTATATACATATGTGTATATACACACACACATATATACATACATACATATATAGACAACCTTTTGACATGGAAAATATTTCTACGTGAAGGATTTCTCTTTCGGTAAAGACCATTGCTTAGAAAATGATGATAAATAAACATTGAATATAGTTAGTGATACTTGAGAGGAAAGGGGGAGTTCTGGTGCATTGGAAAAACTTAATTTTATGGAGGAAAAACATAAATAGGTGTTGAATTGAGGTTTCCAGTTCTTTTGCCTACATGACGCAAGGAGAGGAAATACGTCCTTTCTGTGTGGAAAGAAAACAGCTCCATGAGACGTGGAGAAACCGATGGAGAACTAAGAGCTTTGCCTAATGTGAGCCATGGCTGCATTCTCTTCTATCATGAAAACAAGAGCAAGAAAACTCAATTTTTCAATGTTCAGGATGAAACTTATGTGGAACGCTTTAGCCAAAAACTCAAATTTGATTCAATCTAGTTCAGTAGATATTAGTCAAATTCACTATGTCTTTAGGCCCTGAAGATGCAGCCACATACTCTACTGCCTTGGTCCAATGGTTGTCATGGTATATGTGGGACACAGATCATCTACCAGTTATGCAGAACTATGGCAATACATCAACAGAGTACTAATCAAGCAAAAAGGAGTCATAGGAATGGGAAGTTTCCTAGAAGTGTAAGCAAGTCATTTGAGTTTCAAAGAATTCTTAGATTATAGGCAAAAACTGGTGAGGGTGACAGAGTCAAATATTCCAGTTCTCCAAGATCGTTTGAGCAAGATCTTAAAATTGAGCCATTTATCTCTCCACCCTTCAGTTAACCCCACGTGTTTATCAGTCAGGTTGGCACAATAAATTTTAACTATCTCAATTCACATGGTCAGCAGTTTGAAACCACCCCAAAGTCGGAGAAAGACTGGTCTGTCTACTCCTGTGCACTGTTACAAGGAGGAGGGAGCACTAGAACTGACTGTGATTACACAACTCATTTTAAAAGCTACTTAATCATGGGGGACAAAGAAAACATTCTAAAATTGATTGTGGTAAGGATTGCGCAATACTTCTTGATATGATGGAACTACTGAATTGTATGATATGTGGATTATATACCAATAAAACTGTAAAAAACAAAACAGTAATATTCTGAAACCTATCTGGGGTTGTTATGAGTCAGCATTTCCTCACTGGCAGAGAGAAGACAAGGCTGGTAACCCTGCTAGCTCCGGGATGACTCTAATGGCAAATTAGAATAAGGACGTATAGGAAAGGCCTTCCTTCCAGAAATTACTGTGAAGAGCAGTTTGTAAAACTTGATTGCTTTGATGAAGGTAATGGGTAAACAGGCAGGTTTCAGTGTTTACCGCCAAGTTTTTAACTTGAGTAAACTCAGAAATGGCGGTGCCAACTGCTGAGAAACAAAATCCTCAGTGGACAACAGATGGCCAGTCTTCAGATGGCCACCTGGGGTCAACGCTCCAGTCATCTTCCTACATGGCCCTCAGTTTTAGGCCATCACGGCTGCAAGCATTTTCCCTTCTCTTTTCCTTTCTTCTTATTTTCTAATCCCGCTTTTATCCCCACAGACTCTCGTATAGATGTTCTGCTCTTTCTTAGACACTACAGGCTAAGACATTATCATAACTTTCCTTCCTTCCTTTTCTTTATTTTTTTAATAAAAAATAATTTAGTAAATATTGGTAAAATAATTTGATAATATCAAGAACACATAATGAACCAAGCAAATTCTGGGCTCTGTTAGTATTTTCCTCTAGGTTTACCAGTTTCCCTAAAAAGAGGCCATGCACATTTCTGACTGCCAGTGATATTCTGAGGCTAAACATAGGCAGAAGCTGAAACATCTCAGCATCAACCTTGTATATTCTTTATGCCTCTAGTCTTTATTTTTTAAGGGAAAAAAAAGATTCCTTATGCTTCATCCACACAAAATAGTGATGTGTATAGCGAATTAGGAGGTTTCCACCAATCCATCTACATTCTGATCTATCCTTTCCATTGTGAACCCCCTCAGTGCACCATGGCTCATCCTCCCTCCTCCTGTGGTTCCTGTTTCCATTGTTTCCTCTTCCCTGCTGCTCTGAATTTTGTCCTAGAGTAAGCAAGGCCTCTAGTCTCAGTAGACATCACTCACCTCCTTTCCTGTATCACGAGGTTTTTGCTTCCACCTGTCCAATGAGTAAATTCGACTCGGTTTTCTGCTTGGAGGTAAAGCATAAAGCAGATGGTGATGGCCATGCAATAGAGAGCACACCCGACTCTAAGTGCTGTTTTCCATTTTTCAATTATTTGAACACTTATTGCTGGCCCCAGTCAGAAGAACCTTGTGGCTAATTCCAAAGATACTTCAAGGATCTGAACTAGGACATGATTTCCTTTTTAAAGTGTGTGTCCTCTGGTTGTTGTGTTGCTGGGTTGTATCAAGTTGATTTCGATGCATAGTGACCCCATGGGACAGAGAGATCCATGGGGACTCTCAAGTGGGATTTTGTGAGAGCAATTCTCCAGGTCTTTCTTCCACAGAGCCCCTGGGCGGGTTTGATCTGTGTACTTTCAGTTAGGAGTGAGTGTCAAACCATTGGGCTGTCACCGTTCCTTCTTCCAACCCATGGACAAGATTTTCAGCTTCCACTTTTCTACAGTCAGACAGCAGACTACCATTATCCTGTCAATTTTGTTTTCGGGGTTCCTGACACCTTATTTAGTTTCTCCCCATACTTTTGTCACGATTTCTTAGAGAAAGTTGAATAGAACGATCTACTTGGAGTTGTTAAAAATGTACCTCATTATTATTATTGATGCTAATGCCAACACAGAGCTCCTTTTTAAAACAGGCCACATTCTTAGAGGGAAATTTTTTCTTTGACATCTTACCTCTGACCAACTTCAGTTCCTTTTGTACCCCAGTTCCAGATTACCTAGTGTTCTTCTTCTTTTTTGGACAAAGACTATAGATGAAATAATGAATGTTTAATGTGATCCTCTCATTTGAATTCCCTAAAATTAAGTGACTGAATGTTAGTAAACACCTGAGTCCTAATATCACCTGTTCAGTTAATCAATATCCTTTCTTATTTTTTTAGTTTTAAACTTAAGAAAAGGTCACTGGGAGTAGGCTTTCTCTACAGACAGCCTCTTGTTTTCTTTTATTGCCTTTTTATTTTAGTCATATCAGCCTGCTGTGCCTTACATAATATGGTGCTGCTAATACCAAAGCAAATAGGATTTTTCTCTTTGCATTAAAAAGCCCGGTAGAGGGTGTCATCCTATGTTTTACTCACATCGATTGCAAGAAGCTGTGCCAGTTAGACGAAATTGTCTTCTGAGTGAATATAAGCATTTCATTTTCTCTAAGTTATTTGTTCCCTCTTCCTGCATTATTCTCTATTATGGGTACTTAGTTCAGGTCCAGCTGTTTTTCCATATAGATTGGCTATAATCCCTGAGAATCCATTTATATGTAGATGAACAATGAGCACATTGACCAGCTCCATTCTAAGCTCTGTTATCTTTTTAATTGCTAGCTTTTACTTCAAGTGACTTGCATCATTTTGATAAATACCTATAATGCTTCACATTTTTCCACATGTTTATTTGCATCAGGGACAAATTATTTATTTAAAATATCTCTAACACAGGACATACATACAAAATTGGCCCCTAATTAATTGATGGGCAATGAGAGCACAATTAAGCAATTTAAGCCGGAGAGACTGCAGGCCTCAGTGGTTATGGGCCCGAATGATAAGTGGAAGAAGAATAGTTCAAATCCACCGAACGGAAAATATCTGGTAATCTGAAACCATATAGATTACAATTTAGGAAATCCTTAGAAGCAGTTCTGCTCTCTCCCATAGGGTCAACTCAATGGCAACATAAATGTTACACAGAGATATAATTGTGTTCTACACACAACTATACAGTGAATATTTTTCTGAATGACTATCTATTGAGATGATGAGGCTATCTGCTTCCTTAAAGATTTATAGTCTCTAAACTCTAGATAGGGTCACTATGACTCAGAATTAATACAATGGCACAATATAGGAACCTGGCTTATTTTATTATTATTATTATTACTACAATTCAATAGTTTGAATATATTAAAAGAGGTGTGTGGTCATCACCACAAGCAATTTAAAAATATTTTCTTCATTTTTGTACTCATAGTTATTAACTTCCCATTTCCTCTCTACTTTCCCTATTGTAACCCTCAGAAATTATTAATGTAATTGCTGTTTCTATATGTTTTTCTATCCTGGATTTCATATTTTTTTAAAAATGCCAAAACCAACCAAACAAACAAAAACAGAAACAAAATAAAACACAGAAAACTCTCAATCCAAAAGAAAATTTCAATCCAATAAAATTGAGAACAATGGATCACAAGGGGAAACAAAAGATAAGATATTTAAATTTAACCTAACTAGATCTTCATTAATTCATTTTCAGATGTACTCTGTCTCAGGGCAACTGCCCTTTGCAAGATGTAAAATGATTTCTTGATCACTAGTTCTATGAGTCTTGCTTGAAAATCCAAGTAAAATGAAATTCTTGACAGTTTCAATCTTTTTTCCATTTATCATCATTCTATATGTATATTTATTGTCCAATTGTGAGGACTTTCGTTTCCTTTATATTAAGTTGTCGTGCCAGATGGATCTTGGCTAAAAGCAGAGAATATGTACTTGTGTTTTATTGACTGTGCAAAAATCATTCTCCTGTGTGAATCTTAACAAACTATGAGTGACATATCAAATAATAGGAATTCCAGAACATTTAATTCTACTCATGTGAAACCTATACATGGATCAAGAGGCAGTCATTTGAACAGATTCAGGGAATGTTGTATATTTTAAAATCAGGAAAAATGTGTCTTAGGGTTGTATCCTTCCACCACACATATTTAAGGCTATATCCTTACATCATACGGCTATATGAAGAACAATACAGCATCAGGATTGGAGGAAGGTTCACTAACAACCTGAAATATACAGATAACATCACTTTGCTTATTGAAAGTAAAGAGGATTCAAAGCACTTGCTAATGAAGATCAAACACTACAGCCTTCTGGCTTACTTTTAAGCCATACTTTATGTTTCAAAGGTGAGAAAGGATTCAGGTGGGGGTGGGGGTGGTGGTGTTGGTGGTACAGTGCTGGGGGCTCATGGGAAGGGAGCGGATACCAAGGAGTTCAAGTAGGTAAAGAACGTTTTGAACCTGATTGTGACAGCAATTGTACAGCACAGCATGATGTGATTGAACTGTGGAATGATATGATTTCTCTATTAATTCCAATTTGAGGGTTTGAGGGCAAAAAAGATTGATGTTATGAAGTATTGTCTACAAAGTAATTTTCTTCTTCCCAATTCAATTATTCATTTTTTACATATCCTTTTAATAATATGGAAATTTCATGAACTTTTCAACAAATAACTTTAATGACACATTAACCTGCAATTAGCGTGTATATCTGCTGGTTGATTGATTTTGCCTGTGGTGAATTGAAAAACCAAACCAAACTCTCTGGAAAGCAACAACCAAAACGAAGGCACGAAATAGCAAAACCAATGCGATGGTGTTTGCAGCAGAGGGAAGCTCATTGAAGCAGGAATCTGGAGACGGAACGGAGCATTCTGCTGCTGCACAATCTGAGTGTTCTCAGACTCTCCAGCTGCACGTGCTGAGGTGCGGACAGAGCAATGCAGAACTGCCAAGGGATTTATTGCGAGAATTTGGCTTTTGTCCAACAGCTCTTATTCTTTAGCTTTTCTCGGGTTTTTATTATGAACATATTTTTCCATTCTTCGCATACCCGAGTCAATGGAAATGCACAGTCATTTTGAAAAGCTTTCTAAAGGGCTGTTCTACTGACGTGGGGCATGTCTTCACAATCCCAGGACGAGAATCAACACTGCAGGTATGGGCCGAGCAGCAGGTCATTCTGCATGAATTAATTGAGAATCAGAAAGTTCTTGAGGCTTTTCATAATTTACTTCAGAACAAAACAAGAAACTCTAGTTTAGATATATTTTCATACAGCTTTTAGCCTTTTGTACATCAGTTTTTCAGAGTAAGCCTAATAGATAACACTACTAGGTGGGTCTCGAGAATTCTCCCAATTGGAATGTAGTCCTAAGCTTTAAATTTTTATGAGGCCATTGCTTTAATCGTCTGAGATTAATCCAGATATGTGCCGAGAAAATGAGTCTGCTTGGTAAACATTTATCAAGTACGACAATCATGAAACAAATATTTATTGAGAACCTAATATTTACAGCACACTGGAGAATTCATTATACACAGGAGGGAAATATGTCAAAATTAATTACATATAATTTGATGAATGTCATTCTAAGTTTATGCAAACGTAATAATAGGGAAACAGAGATCGCAACCAAGTCTGACTATGGAAATAGGACGAGGTACTCAGCAAAAGAAATATTTGTCTTTCAAGATGGGATTATTTTTTAAGGGTGAGATATACGCTGCACTGAGGCAGCAGCAGAGGACAATGCACAGGCAGGAGACAATCACTGAGAAATACGTGTAAAAGATGAATTCAGAGGAAGTTGTTGAGTTTGATTTTATTTAAAGCAAAACTCCAAAACCAAAGAACTGGTTAATGAACTAGGAAGTTTAATATGTAGATGAGAGAACTGATATCTTTCCATGTTTGGAAGATCATAATGTGGAATTAGATTTTGTGAGGAGGTCACAAAGTTCTGAACAGAATAATGGATGCAGAAGACTCTTCATCAGCGGTCAAATGATATCAACAGAGAAAAGGACTGGACAGTGGAGGCCTGATAGTCACGATACTTGAACGTTCAACTCACTTGTTTTCAAACTCACATGTGTCTATATTCCTCAATTTATTTTGAAAACAGCTATTTGTTGGCATATGCTCCAATGAATGACATGGAAACATACTCATGAAGTCTATTAAACACCTAGGAAAGGATTCTTTTTAGCTTATACCATCTTTTCATTATAGAACAATAACTGTAATTCTGTAGGAAAAGTGCACAATTAATAGCTATACTGATACACGAACCTTTCTTATGCACAGTAAACTTACCGGTGTGATAATGGTCAATACTTTATTCTTGGATCATGTTGTGAAATGGAAAGCTACAGGTGGTCCAAATAGCCCTATTGCGCTCTGGAACCAAAGGTGGAGAAGCTGATAGGCACATATTTCTATGCAACTCATTGTATTACAATTCAGAGTCCTGAACATTGACGTTCTGAGAAAGCCAGGGCCCTGGAGGATACCAAGGGGGTTGCCAGCTTCAGAGTGAGCTGCAGGAAAAGGAAGCCATTCACTGGCTGCTCAGGACCTACTCAGTGCTGCTATGTCTTGGGGAATACTTTCAGGATACTCTGCTACAACCACGTTTCAAAAGCCACCTATTTCTGCTGGTAAATTAATATTCAGTCAATCACTGACCATTGACCAATGCATGTGATAGCCACTTTGTACATGGAGCTTAATTTACTACAAATGTTGCTGGCACAATGGACAATCATGTGAGAACACATATCTGTTCATTTACAGGAAAGGAAATAGATTTAAAATGTTTGAATATTAAGAATAATTGCTGCTGAGTATATTAGGATCATTAACTGCATTTCTAAAAGACAAAACATCCTTAAGAATTTTTTCTCAATTGTTACAAACGGTAGGTGACACAGCATTTAAGTTCACAATTATTATGAGCACAGTCCATAAATAGGGATGATGCTCATCATACGTTACTGTCATTACAATGATCCTATTCCAAATTACTCCATCACGATGCTCAGAAAGAGTGTCCCCTAAGCAGTTCCTGTTCCCTCTCCCCTTCCTCCTGGCCCTTCTAGCCACGAATACACTTTGGTCCTCACATGTTTGCCTATTTCACACAAATGAGCTCATACCGCTCTCCTTTCATTTCACTTAACATCTGTTTTCAAGAATCATCCACGTGGTAGCAGATATCAGGCCTTCATTATTTAGAGCTGAGTAATGAACTGTTAAATCAATATAGTGCATTGTATTTATCCATTCATCTGTTGATGGATGCCAAAGGTGTTTCCATGGAAGCACCTGGATTTTGAGACCATCTCAAGAACAGATTCGATCTACTAAGCACTAATGATTGAACACCAGATGATGTATGGGATGCCATCAAAAATAACCTACATGAGAACCAGAGAGTCACCAGGAAATAATAAACCAAAATGGATGCCAGAAGACTCTACATTTGCTCTAGAATGTAGAGATGCAAAAACCAAAGAAGTAATGAAGTATAGAGCTGAAGAAGAGATTTCAAGAAAAGTATTGTAATTACTTATGCAAATACCTGGTGCCAGAAAACCCAAAGGGGAAACACACTTGCATTTCCCCAGATGAAAGAACTAAGGGAAGAAACAAAGGTCACGATACACGCTGGGCATTATTTCTAGTGAAAATACCTGAGAGCAGGTCAAAAGGTTTTGTTATAACATCAGAGAAATTTTATTTAAGATAAAAATCAATATGTGAAGCTATTGTTTTTCGACATATGTTTCATCTAGGGCTACACACGTCTAAAAGTGAATTTCCCTTTCAAATCCTTCAGAGAAGAATTCTGGACTCTCTGATTTACATCGTGTCAAAACAGCAGCTTGGGCATCCTGAAGGACTCAAATCGTGTTCCATTTCTATGGGGGAAAGTTGTTTGCTCCTTAGGCAGAAGGCAAAGGATGACCACCTGCATGGCCCGTGGGAGAAAGCTGATTGCTCAGCCATGGGAGCTGAGGAAGCACGGCCTGGCCTCTCTCTCCTTCGGAGATAAACAGACATTAGCCCCCTGCTCCCTGACTAAAGCTGCAGAAGGCAGCAGCCTGCAAACTTATCGGTTACTTCCATGTTCCCAGCCTCATCCTCCCCTCCCATCTGTAGACAACTTGGTTGATATGTCAATATTCCTTTGTATACTCTAAAAGCATTGTGAGCTGTCCTCTTGTGTAAAACCTGTCACGTGTTTCAGGCTGCATGCAGGAAATGTACTTAAGCCTGGACCTGATAAAGGCCTGGCCCTGGAGCATGTATCCTGCAGGGACCCCCGGCTCCAATTGCATCGATCCTTTTCCTATCTATAAGTTTTCTCATTGCATATCATATCCTCTTGAACCCATTTTTAATGTAACATCTGAGCGGGTTCCTAAGTTATCTGACATTTTTCAACATTCTTTGAGTTCGAGAAACAAAAATAAATCTGAAGAGACAAGATTAGGGGAGTAGGGTGGTTGAGGTCAAGTTTACCTAAAAAATTCTTGTAGGATAACCTTTGCTACCCTTGAAGACTGAGCAAGTTTATTGACATTTTTGGGTGGGGGAAGGGGAATCTTGGTGCAGCTTTGGATGAGAGACCAGTCCACAATACTCAAGGCACCTTCTTCCTGATAAGGCCCCGCAATTCTCCTATGTCTTCCAAAAAATCCATCAAAATTACTGCTTTGGAATCCCCCCAAACCACCACATGACTTTCTGAGCTGACCTCGCTGCCTAGAATTTCACTCACCCAGTAGATCCCCTCAGAAACCATGGTTTTGATTGGATCCTCTTTTGAAGCAACTTAGGGGGCTAAGACAAGTGCATGACATAGCGAACTTGTTTTCAGTCATCTACTGATAAATACCTTTCACTTGTAATAAACCCAGGCACGTGTGAACTGAGCCCTAGATACATAACTTTGTTACCTCCTCTTATGCACACACACAGATTGAAGACAGAATTTCAAAGTGGTTGGAGAAAATAGAATGAAAAGATGATATGTTTACGAACTTTTTGAAGCATTTGTATATAAAAACATATAACAATATACACTATCTTTATGTAAATATACATGTATATCTACTCCTGTAAAGAGTCACTGTCTCATAAATCCACAAAGGCAGTTTTACCCAGTCCTATAGAGTTGCCATGAGTCAGAATCAACTCAATGGTAATGAGTTTACATATGTGTGTGTGTATATATATATATTTATATAAATAATCTTGCATACAAATGGACTGGTTTCTACAGGACATATTATCAGAATAGGCTAATTCCTGGAAAAGGACATCATGCTTGGAAAAGTGGAGTCTCAGTGAACACGAAGCCCCTCGAGGAGATGGATGGGCGCTGTGGCTGCCACCATAGGCTCAAACAACACTTGTGGAGATGGCACAGGAACAGGCAGCGATTACTTTTAGTTTGTTTTAGCTTCAACTTTTACTGTGAATTGAGTTGGTGTTTACATTTTTGATGATTGATTTTGTATTCAAGAAGTTAAAACTACTTATTGAATCTCCCAATAGCTCATCTTGCCCCTTTAATTTTTGTCTCTGTCTTTTAAAATATTTTCTTAACCTTCGCCCAAGTTAACACCTGTCTATCCTCTAGCCTATTGCTTCATTTTTCCTGTCCCCCTCACTACCCCACCCACCCACCATCTCCTCCCACCAGGCAGGGTTTTGTTGTATACTGTATAGGGTCACTCTGAGTTAGAATTAACTCAATAGCATCGAACAACAACAAATCAAACTAGATAGGTGGATGATAGATGATAGATAGCTAGCTAGATAGAAATGAATTTATTGGCTCTTTCTACTTTCTTGCAAGATATACAAGAGCAAAAAAAGTCTTGTCTTAAATTAGCAACATCTACTGCAAATGCAAATAGAAGAGTCTATCTATTTATCCAAAATTATTATTAAAGTTGTGATTTTTTAATATATATTCTCTCAAAGAAAAATTATTATACAACACTCACAGACACATACACGCAACTAAGTATAGGGAGTTTTCACCATTATCCTATTTTTACATATTTCTGGGCTAGTGCATTGTGCATCTGAAGAAAGAATGTCCTAGCTAATTTCTAATCTTTAAAGATATTAAAATTAATTTATAATATAAAATTACAGAGGGAACAATTTCAGTTACAGAACATAGCTTCACTCCCTAGCAGACAGAATTGTTCATTAGCACAACTCTGCACTTTCTCTGAGTCTCTCTATTACTATTGACAAGCACATCCACTGAAAGAGCTGTTCTTTTTTTTTGAAAAACAAATAACCATTTTCCCCTTCTTTGGAAATAACAACCTATTTCAGAAGAGTTGTCTCTTAGGAAAAAAATTGGGTTCAAAATGTAGCAACCACATGAAATTGCTTTTGGAGATACAGGCTCAGGGAATCAAAATATTACGTTTTCTTTCTCTGCCCTTCCTAGTCAGAAGATACTCCTGGAGAAAGAAATAGAAGCATTCCCCCATGATTATGCGCTCACACTCGATATTATCCTTGGTTACTGATGATAAAACCAGGTGTGGCAATGCTGGGAGAGAGGAAAAGAGGTTGAACCATTTTATTAATGGAGACAAAGATGCCATTGTTCCCTATTATATTTAATTCAAATGCCTTCTTCAAAATGTCCTCAATACCCTGTAGTAAATGTGGACAGTATAAAAAATTTTAAAAGTAAAAAAATAACACGATGCTATACTTTTAGCAGAATCCGCACATTTTGCTGAGGGTTGTGCAGAGGCTGGGTTGTGTAGAGAAACAAAACCAGTGACGCTGGATGTATACAAGGAAGGACTTTATATTGAGAAGTCATTTTTTGATGCAGAAGGCATGCCAACCCAGTCCAACTCAAGTCCATAGGTCAGTTGCAGCTAAGCCCTCTTCAGACTGGCAGAGCTGTAGGCCAAGGACAGAGAAAGATAAAGAAGGAAGCTGGGAGAAAGCACGCTGGGGAGGACAGAGGTGCAGGAGTCCAAGGTCGGTGGGAACATGACCCGGTGTCTCTCGCTCCCTAGTTGGTTGCTCCCAGGGGGCTGCCCCTGGAGGCAGACACGGAGTCCCCACAAACACAGAGCGTGAGGGTCAAGAGAGAAAGAGCGCCCCAGCATCTCTCTGACAACAAAGGCCACACCCCAAGGAGGCATCATCAGATAGAAGGAAGCATCAGCCCAAGTGGATGGTGAACTAATGGACAGGTGGCACTCTACCACTGCACTTTCAGCCAGGTACAAAGTGACATAAACTATAACCTCCGCAGAGGTCCAAACCATTATATACCGCCTGAAGAAAGTTGTTGCCAATCAACAGAGGGAGGCTTCCTTTTCAGCTCAGAAAATGGTTCCGTTTACAATAGAACATGTTATTTATAGAATTTTGTCAAAATTAAGCAATATTATATTTCTAATTCATGCTGTTTAGGTTGTGCATGCACATATGCAATACATATGGTATAATAATCCTTATAGAGCAGCAATCAGAGGGATGGTGCCGAACGGGGCACCGTCAGTTGGGTGCCAGAGTGGAGTGATGAATAGACGTGTGGTGACAACAGCATTAATCACAATTCACCGATGAGGACATATCCTACTTAAAAAACACGAACAAGCATTCCTTCTTTATCCAGATTTGATTATGGTGATGTGTGGTTTTGTTCTTCTTCCCTGCATTCAACCTTCCCTCCATCTCTTCTTTCCACCTTCCCTCCTCCCTTTGCTCCTCCCCTCCTCTCTACTTCCACCCCTCTATCCTTCCTTTTTCCCCCTTCTGACTTCGCTCTCCCGCTTACTTACTCTCAAACTTTATAAAGCATCTTTCCCCCCTGCAGACATTGAGCGTTGACAGAAAAGCCAGGCCCCGTGAAGGGTCGCTATCTGTCACACTCGCCTGGATGGCAGTGAGCTGTTTCTTTTCTTTTCTTTTTAATCTCTTGGGAATAACAGACACAAAGATTCAGACACCATCAAACCTATACCTAGAATCTCTCATTTTCTCCTCAGGGTATTCTGAACCTAGTCCTTACACAACTCAGACAGCAATGTCCGCTCATGGGCTCAGTTTATTTGGCTTGTGAAGCTGTAAGCAAAGAGGAGATGCTATTCTGATGCCAAAGGCAGTC
>NW_022111300.1:53130486-53135422 GCF_000313985.2 Echinops telfairi
AAAGGCATGATACTTTGTAAAACCCACCTTAAGCATTTAAATGAGCTACTAGATATTTTGTTTGAACACTGTGGTTTTCCCAATTTTAAATAAAAAGGCAATCCTACCTCTACCTCAGCATTCTTAAAGCAACTTAGAACCACTAATCGCTAGAATGGAAAATCCACTTCTATTCTTGAATTCAATTACAATTTCTTTGCACAAATTATGATTTTTCTCTTTGTGTTCTTAAAAAAATAATGATTTGTGTTTCACACATAGATCATTAACAATTTAGTAACTTGGTTTTGTATATGGTGAGATTTGGTGAGTCCACCTTTCACCACCCAGATGAAACCCTTTAGTCCTGGACCATCTTCATGAAATATTAGCTGTGCTCTTTCCGGTTGTTCTACTTGTCTATCTACAGATCAATATGGCATAATCTAAAGGAGTCATTTTATAAGTAATCGGTGCTGATTCCTCTAAGGTGGAGATCAGACATACCTCCCCACTTGCCGCTTTGTCAATTTTGATAATAGCCATCCATTTCCACATCTCTGCTGGGTTTAACCATTCATTGTAATGGACACACAGAACTCACAGTCAATACCCACTATTATGGGGCTTATTATGGACGTTTTGTTATTGTTGTTAGGTCTGTCCAGCTGTCCTTATAAACCACAGTATGAAACAGTGCCTGGTCCTCTACCATCCTCACAGTTGTTTGTCTGCTTTCAGCCATCTTCCCGAGGGCCTTCCTTTTTCTCGATGCCCCTCTACCTTACCAAGGCTAGTTTTCTTCTGCAGGGACTAATATGCAAGCCTGGCATCTTTGCCTCTTTGGAGCACTCTGGCCATCCTTCTTCCAAGACAGATATGTTTGTTCTTTGGCAAGTCATGGTACTTTCAATATTCTTCTCTAGCACCATAATTCAATTGCATCAATTCTTCTTTGGTCTTCTTTATTTAACGTCCAACTTTCAAATGCATGCAAGGCAATTGAAAATATCATGGTTTGACTGAGGTGTACATTGGTCCTCAAAATAGCATCCTTTCTTTTCAACACTCTAAATACATCTTTGGCAGCAGATTGACTCAAAGGAACACCCCTTTTGATTTCTTGAGTGCTGCTTCCGTAAGCATTGATTGTGGAGACAAGCAAGACAAAACCCTTGACAGTTTCAACCTTTTTTCCATTGATCATGATATGACCTACTGGTCCAGTTGTGAGGATCTGGGTCCTCTTTACATTGAGCTGTAGTCTATACTGAAGGTTGCAATCACTGATCTTCATGGTTGCAATCACTGATCTTCATCAGCAAGTGCTCCAAGTCCTTCTCACGCTCAGCATCAAGGTACTGTCATCTGCATGTCACAGGTTAATAAACCTTCCTCCAATCATGATGCCAGATTCTTCTTCAAACAATCCATTTGCTCTGGTTATTTGCTCAGCAAAGAGTTTGAATAAGTACAGTGAGAGGCTACAACCCTGATGCACACCTTTCCTGATTTTAAAATCCTGCAGTATTCCATTGTTCTGTTTGCTCAATTGTCTCTTGATCCATGTTCAGGTTCCACAGGAACACAATTAAATGTTCTGGAATTAATAAACAAACAAACAAACAAAAATTATTTGTGGCGAATGAGGGGTTCAGAGCAGAGACCCAAAGCCAGCCTGTAGACAATGGAACCTCCCCCAAAGAGGGGTCACAGGACGATTCAACCAGGGCGCAGTAAAGCACTGATGAAACACACAATATTCCTCTGGTTCCTTGAGGCTTCCTCACCCCAGACCATCATGACCCCAGGGCTGCCTCTCACTTCAGACTAGACTGGAGCATGTACACAGGTATAGATAAGAGATTAGAGGTCATGACACATGGAATCCAGGAACAGGAGTGGGAATAGCGATCTCAGGAGGATAGGGGGAAGGACTGGAGAGGGGAGAGGAAGGAGGAACTAATATCAATGATCACATATAACCACATACCCCCCCCAAGGGGGAAGAACAACAGAAACCACGGGGAAAGGGAGACAGCAGTCGGTGTGAGATATGAAAATAATAATTATAATATATTAAGGGGTCACAACAGTACAGGTCGGGGTGGGGTGAAGAGGAGCTGATACCAAGGGTCCAATAGAAAGTAGATGTCTAGAAAAGAATGATGGCAACATATGTACAAATATGCCTGATACAATTGATGTATGGATTGTAATTAGAGTTGTAAGAGCCCCAATAAAATGATCTTTAACTTTAAAAAATGTTCTGTAATTCCAAATCTTCTCAAAGCTATACATAGTTTATTATGATTTACCCTGTTGAAATCCTTGGATATTCAATAAAACACAAGTAAACATATTTCTGGTAAACCTGATTTTAGTCAAGATCCATCTGACATCATCAATGATGATATTTGTTCCACAACCTCTGACTCTGGCTTGAACAGCCAGCAGCTTTCTTTCAATGAACTGCTGCAACCATTATTGGATAATTTTCAGCATAATTTTACTTTTGTGCAATATCAAAAGTATTGCTCCATAAGTTGAACATCTTTTGGATGACCCTTCCTTGGAATGGCTACAAAAATGGATCTCTTCCAGTCAGTTGTCTTCCAAATCTCCTGCCATAGACAAGTAAGTGCTCCCAGTGCTCCATCGGTTTTTATAAACATTCCAGTTGGTATTCTTTCAACTCCTTGAACCCTGTTTTCAACCAACGCTTTTAGTGTAACTTGAACATCTTCCTTCCGTACTGTTGGTTCTTGCTCATATGCTACATCTTGAAAGGGTTGAAAGTGGGCCAGTTCTTTTTTTAGTATTCTTTCCATCTTCTCTTGATAATTCCGGCACTAGTCGATATTTTGTCCCTGGAATCTTTCAGTATTTCAACTCGAGGCTTGAATTTTTTTCCTTGAATTCTTTTAGTTTAAGCTATGCTGAACCTGTCCTTCCTTTTTGGTGTCCTCCAAAACTACACATATAGAATGTGTATATACAATTATATTACATATATAAGGAGCTATACATATAATTCTGTAAACTTAATACTTATTGTTATCTCATGTGGTAATGAGTTCCCTTTGTGATAGTGAAAAATATTAGTATGGGATGCTCCTTAAATCCATCTCTTTTTAGATATAGAAGCGATATGACAGACGGAAGAGAATGAACAAGCAAGTGAGCCAGCAGATAGAGGAGTGGAACGATGCCAGGCCATAGGATGATCTCTCAGATGCAGAAGTAGAAAAGAGACAAATATCTTTCTCCAGGACCCATTGCTAGGGACAGACGGTCCCTAGAGTAGGTGTGTTAGTCTTGGTAGTCTAGAGAAACAAATCCATGGACACACATGTGTATAAGAAAGAGATTTATATACATGAGCAATTAAACATTGAGAAAAAATCCCAACCCAGCCCAGTCCAAGGCCATAAGTCCAATATTAACCTGTATGTCTGACAGCAATCAATAAAGTCCTCTTCAGACTCACAAAACACATGCAACGACGCCGAATGTAGAAGATCACAGGCCAGTGGGTAGAAAGTCTTTGGTGGTAGAATCATCTCAGCACTGACAGGGGTCTCCACGTGGCCATTCCAGTTCCCAGGGCTGCATCAGGTTAGGTCCATGTGGTGTCTCCTCAGGGATGTCTCACAGGAAGTGAGCCTTGTCAGTAGAGTCTCCAAGGGAATGAAATGAAAGAGGTGTCTTCTGCCTCCAAGGAGGAAATTCCAGATTTCCCAGAATTCTCAGGAGAAGGCCATGCCCACACAGAAGTCTCATTGACTCTATCTCTAGATTGAGAGCCTAGACTCCACCCCTACACTCTTAATCCTTAAATTGACACCAGATTAGGTGACTACCACAGTAGGTATCCTAGATTTGGACATTTAGCCTCTGAAAATATGAGGAAATTTTGGTTGTAAAGGACACCTATTTGATATTCTTGTAAATCTGGTCTCATGAATTTTACTATGGTTTTAGGAAAACTTGGGGTGGCATAGTTGTTAAGTGTTGTGCTGTAACTGCGAGGTCAGTCGTTCAAAACCACCAGCTGTTTTATGGGAAAAGCATGACGGTTTTTACTCTTGTAAAGAGTTATTGTCCCAGTATAGCACCAATGAAACACAGAGAATTTCTCTAGGTCCTAAATCCTTCCTCTCCCTACTATTATGATCTCAGTCCTACCTCTCAAATCCAGCTAGTTCGGCATGCATATATTGGTATAGATGAGAGCTTTCAATTTATGGAATTCAGGATAGACAAAACCCTCAGAAACAGGAACGGAGGACCAATATGAGGATGGTAGGTGAAGGGATAGAAGGGGTAGTGTAAGACATGTACAAATAACAATCATAATATATTAAGGGTTCGAAAGGGTGGCAGAGTGAGGGAGAGAGGGAAGAAAGAGTAACTGGTTTTGAAATTGTCTATGGCAATATTTGTACATATCTGCTTAATATAATGGATGTATGTACTGTTGTAATATATATGAGAGCCCCAATAAACTGATTAATTAATTTTTTAAAAAACTCATAGTCCTCCAAACCCACAGGGCACTTATACCTTGTGCTGCAGGATTGCTCTGAGTCAGAATCAATTCGATGGCAGTGAGTTTGGTTTTGCTTTGGGGTTGTGTAAATCAATTTGCAATTTGATTATACTGAGTTTTCCTATTGACACATGATTCTTCTCACTATGAATGTAAGCCTTCATGTCGTAGTGTGCATTCGTGGGAGTGTTTATTGGACAGAATTTCCTCTGGGCTCCTAACAAATATATGGTGTTTCCTTCTCAATTCATATGGGATGATGACTAAGTGTGATATTCTGTAGGTAGACCCTAGGTAAATAATTGGGTAAAATTTACCATTATCAAATTTTTAGAGGGTAAAGTAGGGTCACAAAGGAAAATAAAAACTGTCGTATCTTTTCATTGTCTCTATTATGATTTCAGG
>NW_022111300.1:53136033-53147283 GCF_000313985.2 Echinops telfairi
AAATTCAAATTTGAAAGGAGTATAAACATTTTGGCATAGGAAAATGTAGTTTAAAAAGTAATTAGGGATTTATAGTCATTTGATACTCACTGAGAGCACCTCTACAAGCACATTTCTCACTTTTTATTCCCACAATGCTGAAAGCAGACTGAAGAAGAAATCAAATTTCATGGTAAGGTCAATCAGATTTTTTTTTACTATTATCATAAGTTTGCATAACTCAGGGGGTGTACTTTATATTTAATTATAGTTGGTGCCTATTCTCTTGAGAAAATATAATCACATAATATGAATTCAATCATAACATCAGAAGACAAACACACATTTATCTCGTTGGACTTCTCTAGAGCCATCTGTTAACGCTAATCTATGAACATAAACGAAGCACACCTCTTTAAAATCACACACGTAAAATATTCAATGTGGATGTTTTATAGACTCTGGGAATTGTGTGGAAGGGAAAAACCTTGCTGTCACTTTCTTTCCGTCAAATGATCTCATCTGTACTCATCCTCTGTCACAAGTGATCTTCAATATCATCTAAGGCAGACGCTGCCAAAATGAGGTACATATGTCACTCGGTACATTCCCAGCGCTAATGTCTCATTACTTTGAGAGGTGACATCTATATTTAAAGTAACACATTGTGTGTATATAATACAGGCAGAGTTGACCTACATTTTTCTTTTCCAAGGGTGATCTCTGCAGTGACAGATAATGACTGCAACCAATTGCCCAGAATGATATATAATGCAAGACACTGGTATCTCTTAAAATGACCAAGAGCAATGCTTAACTGCAATCTTGCACAGTTTTGTGGACTGACAAGGAGAAAGGGGATGGCGGGAATGCCATTTGAGGAGACCTGTTGACTTTTATAGCTCAGAATTGATTTCGGTCACAGCAGTTGCTCCATCTTTATACCATAAAAAAGGGCTCCGCTCACTCTGTGGAACAGAGAGAAGCACGAAGCTCCACAGCTCCCTGTCTTGGAGAAGGAGGAGCTCTGATGCTGACAGAAGATCTTTAGGGAGCAGTGCACATCTGTGGTTAAACCAAATCCAAAAGTTCTCAACTTGCACACAAAGTGTACTTTATTGATGCATCTTTAGTTTTTACACAAGCTGCACATAATTTTTGTATGTTTTAAAATATTAACAATTGATATGATATCAGTGAAGAAGATTATCAAGTCATTCAAACATCCAAATGCAGCCATGACACTTTCTTCCCTCAACATTTAAGTGCTAGGCTAAATCAAGCATTTAAATAAGAAGCCTGCATTTAAAATATCTCACACTTATTACCAGATAATCACTGCAGGTTAGCCATCACGATGTTCCACCTTTCATTTGTCCCCCAACAGATAAACTAATGACTCGGCCACCTGCTTCAGGAGGCCGTGACAGGAATGCCACTGTGTAAGAGCTGTGGCAGGTGCGAATGAGCCACCCCTCCCATGTCACCCAGTGGCACTCCGCCAAGGACTTTTATCTCACAGATTTTCTCATGAAATGTTCAGAAGGACACTGTGGAAGTGTCCTCTCACTCTTACCTGTTCATAACCGAAGACACCAAAAGGCAACAGATAAAATTATGGAAACCAAGATGTGAACTCAGCTGATAGGAATGCAGACAATGCATCCTGGTCTACCAGCAGGCTGTTTCACAGTCTCATCCCATTGTCCACTTGTCACCGGCCAGGCATTGTGGCCGGCATTACACGTTAATGGTCTTCTAACAAAGACATTATTCCACACACAATTGACAATTGTCAAGAGGAAGACAGAGCTGGTGCTCACTCTTGGGACTTTCCTTGAGGCACCTCATGCTGCTTTTTGTAGTTTATTAAACACTGTTGCGATTCATACTGCAGAGAGATTAAAAGTAGCTTTAGATGTTATGTGCACATTTTCATTACAGTGCTTCTTCCAAAGCTCATGCCCACAGCGTTTTTGAAGGAGCCCTCCTTGAAGAGGGAATGATGTGCACTCTGATTTCGAATGCTCTGTGGGAGTGGATCTGCGTGATCACTCCCATCTCTTCTCAGCTCACCAATATTCACTGAGACTCAACACACACCTTTCAGATAACTTTGGTAAACTAAGGCAGATTTTTTTTTTTTTAAGAAAAGGCTTTATAAATACATTTTAAACCCTACAGAAGATCAAGGTTTTGAGGAGGAAACTTTTGAGTTAAGTTTTAGACCATAAATGAGACAATTTTAAGAAAACAAGAAGGTTGTCGAATATATGAAGGGTACTCTAAAAAAAAAAACCAGAATTTTTTCAAAGCTACGTATTTTTTTTTTTTTTTACAAAAGAACCTTATCATCTTCAAAGTGCTCTCCATTACACTTAATGCATTGTCAAATTGGTGACTCCATTCATGGAAACACTTTTCAAACTTGTCTGTTCTGATGGCTGACAGCACCTCCCTCATTTTTTTGTTCACCTCTTCTACATCATCCAATCTCTGTCCTTTCATGTTCTTCTTCATTCAGGGAAACATAAAGAAGTCACATAGAGCGAGGTCAGGTGAGTCAGGTGCATAGAGAAAGGGAGGCATGCTGTTTTTTGCCAAAAATTGGTGCACTGAGATGGCTGTGTGAGAACGTGCATGGTTGTGGTGGCAAAACCAATCCCATGTCTGCCATGAATCAGGTCTTTTATGTCACATTCTGTTATATAATCTTTTCAAACTCTGTAAACAGAAAGCTTGATTAACAGTCTCACCTGCTGGAATGAATTCCAAATGCACTATCCCCTCACATCAAGAAACCAAATCATTGTCTTGATCTCTTGAGGTTGTTTTGGGTGAGGTGATAAGGATGTCTTCCACTGGCTTATTTGATGTTTGCTCCAGGGCTCATAAGAATAGCACCATGTCTAGTCACCTGTAGTGACTTCAGGGAAAAAATCTGGATCGCTTGGGAGATGCTCTTCCAAAGCATGACATTCCACTACACGCTATCGTTCCTGGCCAGTCAGAACCCAAGGCGCAAATTTCATAGTGACCCTCTAACTCCCAAATCTTCTGTTAAAATTCACTGACCTGAGCTCCAAGAGAGTCCAAATAACTTCCCCCTCTCTTCAAAGGTCCGACATCTGTCTTTGAGCACAAGTGCCTGACTTTTGTCAATATTTTCATCCATTTGGGAAGTTGAGGGACATCTAGAATGAAGTTTGCTATCAATCAACATTTCACCTTTTTGGAATGAGAAAACCACTCATACACTGGAGTTTCTCCTGTAGTGAAGTCCTTGTAAGCTGTGTTTAACATCACAACACTTTCTGCAGCATTTTTCCTAAGCAGGAAACAAAATCTCACAGCCTCACATTGTTCACACTTCACACTTAATTTGGCCATCATCAAAAACTTGGTTTGAGTGAAACTGCTTTTATGAAAAAATTAACAGTGACCATAGTGAACTTTCCCAGGCACCACTGGGTGCACTTACAAGCTCGCCTAGCAAGAAAAATGTCCAATAGGGTCATTATAAAATAGAATCCACTCATGGCAGTAGAAGTCCAGGAACCAGAAAAGAAAACAGAATGACAAGAAGCCAAGGATGGCAAAGGCATAGGCAGGGAAGAAACGTGTGTTGGCCTAGAAACCAATGAAAAGAAATTATATCAAAGAGAAGGGAGTGATCAAATGTGGTTCTGTGCCATTAAGATGATTCTTATTAGGGATTCTAAAATATCCCTCATTGTAAGAGGCCAGCTTTTAGAATGATTATGTATTAAATGATGTTCTAAAATCCAAACCTTATCTAACCACTGTGCTACATTTTTATATGGGTAGTCTATGATACTGATATTGTCCCTCATAGCACAAAAGAAGACATTTTAGTGAAGACAAATGAGGGAGACATAAGCAACTTCATAAAATGCTGAGCCCCATTGAAAATTAGCCTTGCTGTACTTAAAACGGTAGCTCCTAAATTAGTAATTTATCTCTTGTATTTATTTGATCAAGTCAAGCTTCCAAAAGTGTGTATTTATTCCAGTCGAGTTTTGAAGTCTGGGTCTTCCCCAA
This sequence comes from Echinops telfairi, assembly GCF_000313985.2. Taxonomy (NCBI): domain Eukaryota; kingdom Metazoa; phylum Chordata; class Mammalia; order Afrosoricida; family Tenrecidae; genus Echinops; species Echinops telfairi. The sequence goes on from NW_022111300.1 coordinate 53,140,075, forward strand.
GGCCATTGGTGCTTCATAAGGAATGCTCTTCCATTGATGACTGGTCGGATTTAGGGCACACCCTCTCATCTGTGGCTATGAAATTCATCTTAGGAAGTGTAACCTCTATTCTATTAATATCGACACTTCCTGTAATTAAACTAAATATAAAATTTGAACTCTGAAATATCTTGATTATAATAGTATCTGTTAAAGTTAGGAGCAAATTCAGGTGAGTAAACTGAAAATTGTGAAAGAAAGTAAATCATAATAATAACCAACATTGTACTGTTTGTTTGTGTGGGGGGTTGTTAGTTTGGGGGTGAGTGGGTTTTTTTTTGTATTTTTTCCATTAAGATGCTGCATCTAATTTGATCTGGTGATGTTTACAAGATTCTATCACACACACACGTTTTTTGAAAGATTTTAGCCTGTATTAGAGAAAACTTCAGATTGACAACTGGAGGTTGATAATATGAAAGACGTCATGATAGTGTTACTTTTGAAAGGATAGGGTATATTCATGTTCAGAATGACACAGCATACATATAAACACTCACCTGTGTATGTGCTTGTGAGGAGCCATGGGGTCACAAAGGTTGGTGGGTCAAAGCCATCAGCAGCTCCCTAGAAGAAAACCCTCTGGGGAAGTCCTCCTCAGACCAATAGGGTTGCTGTGAGTTGCTGTTGATTTTACAGCACCCAACTACAACACCAACATATGGTAACATACATATTTGTATCAGACACATATTTGTATCAGAAAGTGAACCCCCATTCCTTCCCTTCCCAGTTGTTTCATGTTTTTGTGACACCTGGCATTGCAGGAAGTCTGTTGAGTAGGTCAGACACATTAACAAGAAGGCCAGGAGCCTACAGTGCTATTCCTGTAAGATGAGCTAGACATAGCTCGTGCCCTTATGTTTTTATTAGAAACAGATAAAAGCTATTTACTGTAAAGTCTCTGTGAGTTACAAATGATCACTGCTAGACAAAGTTCGAAAAGCAGGGATAACCACTGCAGAAGGGAGCACTCTTGTTCTGAAGAGGAGGTGCTTTCTTGTGTGCCTGTGGGAATGTCTAAGTTTCTGTGTCCTCACACTCTTAATATTTCCTAGATGGCACGGTGTCCATATTCCTGTAAACAGGCCTTTCCTTTATTTTTGTTTTGTGGTGTTTGGGGTTTTTTCCACTTTCAAATCATGATCATCTTAATATTAGAAGCAAAATATTCAGTTTTGAAATGGTGGAGTGCCTGTAAGAACCCCTTGAGTAGAACAGTTGCTCAAGCAATTTTAATTGGATTACTTTTTACTGTGTTTTAGTGCATCTCACAATACATAAAGTGATTTTTTAAAACTCTCTGTCTTTTTTTCCCCTTTCCATTTTAGAGTGGCAAAACACCAACAGGATAAACACATCTTTAATAATGTAAGTTTTAATTTTCTTCTTTCACCCAGAGAATGTTTTAATAAAGAGAAGAGCGTGTTGGGTTTTTTATGCTGTGCGCTCAAGAAGGACAGCGCGGGGCCCTGGTGAGTCATTGAGAACAGCATGCTATTGCTCTGCACCGGCCGTCGGATGCTAATGACCCCAGTTAGAACACTGTCTGGAAGCAGAATCCGTTCCCCAGGAAGCCAAACACACAGGGCACAGAAGGTTAAAGAACCTTGCAAATCAAAAGAAAAGCAGGTAAAATACTTGAGTGGGAGCATAGATTCCAAATTAAGACCCTTACTTAATATTTCTTATCCATTAGCTTTCTGAAGTTTTCCTTCTGAATTGTTCATTAAGATAGACACCCCCCCACACACACACACACACAGACATGCACATCTTTCTATGTCTTACACGTAGGCATTTGAAATCTTAAAAGCCACAGTCCTTTATTTATACAGTTCCCCTAGCAGAAAGCCCAGTATAATTTTTTTGATTATAGATCATTTCTTTTCACTATGAACAATTACAGCTGTGGTGATTTAGCCTCCATATATTGCATTATTTTATGAAATGTGACCCAGTTTTAGGAGGTCAATTTATAGTGACCATGGAGATCGGAATAGTCCCAGGTTAACAGAGCAGACCCAAATGAATAGAATTCACCAGTTAAATACCTGGATATGACTTTCAAATAAATGTCGCACACAGCCTCCTGCTTGTTAAAAGAAACCCATGCTGACAGCTGGTTGCCTTTTCAACCGCTTGTTGTTGATAAAGCCAGTGCAACCACTTAGATAGAAGGTCTTTTGTGGGATCAAGCAACACCTCATCCAGTTGGCCAACATAGGAAAACTTAAAATGGCTTCGGAACATCCCCAGACACTCAAAAGGCAGCCCCTGGGGCCACTCCAAGCCTTCTCAAAGGCAAGGCCCGTAAAGTTAGATGAACTTAGCAATTTATTTTTCCTTTAATATTCTTTGTTTACATGTAGAGATGGCCAGAGAAAACCTTCTTGTTTATCATGAGGACAATCCGGACAGGGGATCAGGTGTCAGTTTATGTTTGCAGTCCTATGCTGGGCACACCACAGTGTTTCAGCAAAGAGGAGTGCACAGGCAAAGCTACAGAGAAAGGAGAACGCACAGCGATTTGGGGGGCACTTGAAGTCCTTTAGCATCTGGGCTTTCAGAGAGTGTAACTGAGGTGGGCTGGTGAGAGAGCCGAGGCTGAGACAAGGGCCAGGGCCCTCATTGAGTCATCCAGGCAATGCTGTTTGAACCAGGATTAAGAACCCAAGTCTTTAAAACAAAAAATTTTTTTTGCTTATGCTCTTTCCATCTTTACAAATAAACTGTGTTCATTTAATTCTATTCTTTCAAAAGTAAGAAGAAGTAACAGTAGGAACAGAGTTTATCATGAGTGGTTGTCTTTCCAAAATGTAACATCCTTTAAGGAATGGAGAGGCATAACCAGAGTATTTAAGAATGGTGATTTTCCATTTATTTCCCAGATTAGGAGAGGGGAAGGGAGGAGTCAGCGCTCTCTCTCCACCTTCCTCTGTTGTCCTGGGGAAGAGGGAGGCATGGTAGAAGACAGAACTAGAGCTTTGAGAGTGGTCCAGGAGCAGCACTGTGTCTTCCTCTTTCATGAGGTGTGTGTGTGTGTGTGTGTGTGTGTGTGTGTGTTTTCAGGGGGTGTAGTGGGGCTGAGCTGGGCTGGGCAGAGTCAGTAGCACAGTGATACAGCAAGATACAGAAAGCAAAGTGTTGCTTGGTGAATCCAAGCATGCAGTGTTATCTCTTCGACGATACGCCCACGGTTTGACTTGCAAAAAGAGTCATGAATGGCTCAGCTTCCCTTTGACTGGTATAGAGGCAGAGAGAGAGAACACGCAACCTGCACTGGAAGGTTTCTCTCATATCATCGGGACTCATGTATTTCTAGTGCCTGAATAGGTGGATTACTCATTAAATCCAGTTGCCATAGGCCATGTTGAATCCTTGAGTTAGGAAGAGGCACACACACTCAAATGTTGGTTCCCAGTGTGGAAGAGATATTAGTCCTTGGAAAGTATGTGGTCTGTTGTGGAGAAGCAAACAGTGAGGTGGGAAGTTCTACATCAGAGAAGGGCCATGCAGTTGGAAGCAGCATAGGACTCAGTCGTGGAATATTTGGGTTGCTATTGAAATGTTTTCAACAGCAGAAGACTAAACCAACATATGTTCAAAGGAGACATTGTGGTTACTGTTTGAAGAGTGAGTGGGCTCAGAGTGTCAGATGTGGAAGTAAAGAGGTCAGTAGGAAGCTATGGACCATGTCTTACATTAAGATCATTATTGGAGAACTGAAAAAAATGAGAAGGGATAAAAGAGCCTCAGTTTGGTTTGCGAGTGTGAAAAAAAGAAACAATAAAATGGATTTGATATATAACATCCACAGGGAAAGGCCACGGGACAAAAGGAGTAAGCAAGAGAAAATGTCAGAGATAAAGTCTCTGTTTCTGACTACCTTTGGTTAGGTGGAAGATATTTGTTTGTTTTTCTTGAAACAGATATGTATAAATTGAATATACAGGCATCCCCTTGAATCTTAATACATTTATACAGAAAAGTTTTCTTTTCTTTCTTTAAAAAAATCATTTTCTTGGGGGCTCATACAGCTGTTATCACGATCCATATATACATCCATTGTGTCAATCACATTTGTACACATGTTGCCATCATCATTTTCAAAACATTTTCTATCTACTTGAGCCCTTGGTATCAGCTCTTCATTTTATTTCCCTCCCTCCCCCACCTGAGGTGGAAGATGTTAAGCCTTTTATCAAGACATATCTCACATCTCAAACTTTAGTGACATCAGGGATCATGTGGACAAAGAACTTCTGATGATTGGAATAGGGGTAGGACCTGAGATTCAGCATTTCCAAGATACATCCAGGGGATACTTTGGCAAAGGATGTAGAATGTGGGAGAGTGAGGAGAGGAACAGTCTAGCACAGCAGTGCGTTCAAGGTTAGGAAGTGTTGACCTTGAGATACTATGTAACATGCTTATGAAAATGACCCCAAGATAAGTAATTGGCTTGGAGATAATCAATTAGCTAATGTGTCTGGAAACAGTGTATCAATGTGAGGGACACTTTGATTGCTGATTAAATGCTTAGTAAATGGGACCTAGTTTTAGCATTATGTTTATGATGGAATCAATCAGGCTTCTTCCTATTTTTCTGGCTTAATACAAACCCTTATTCTGAGTATCCTAGAATGCTTCCTACAAAAGATGTCACTGTTCTTTTTAACATAAATGATAAGAAAAATAATCAAGCAGCCTTGAGCTATCTAAAAGTCAATATCAAAATATTAAAACTTAAATAATTAAAGTTAAAAGATCAATGCTTGACAGCAGATATTTGTATACGTATATGTATTTACCTTTGCTACAAATATACCCATGAATGTGGTGAAATACACAGGAAGTAAACTTATAAAAACTTCTTAGCAAAAAACAAACATCGTCAGGAAATGACTCCCTGGACTTGTGGTGCAGGACTATGGTCTCAGGAAACAAGAATCAATGAGAGGGAAAAAAAAGGTGTGTGTGTGTGTGTGTGTGTGTAGGGGGGGTGTTTGAAAAAAATACAAATGATTGTGTAAGCTCATGAAGTATTTTGTTTGTTTTTGCTCTGCAGATAGCAATAAATATATTTCCAGAGCTAACACAGTTGATGCTATAGACTATTTTATAAGAAGTAGACATGTACCCAGAGTTTGGCCTACAGTAAGTCAATAAGCATATGCCAATGAATACATGACTGAGGGAATTATAGTAATTACTGTTTACACGGCCCTGCATTCAGCTCTTCCCTTTCCTCTTTTACCTTGTGCCTTTCTGGCAAGTAAAGTGAAAGGGGACTCTTTAGAGCAATTTGGATGTGATTAGCCATTATTGAAATACTGAATGCCATGGCTCAAGCTGCTCTCAGCACTGAAAAGTGCTGGCAGTTCTAGTATTTAAAAAATAATAATTTGTATATGTTTTTGTTCTCGTTGAGCATTTACACAGAAAAACATATAGCAGTTCAGGAGTGTCCGTAGGTGCAATGCAATGACTGATGACTTTCTTCCAGCCGTGCAACTGCTCTCTGCTTGCACGAACACACACTCTCTCCTCAGCACGGTTCCCTCCTCCGCTTCCCAGTTGCTGCTGTCACTCTGGTCCAACGTTCAAAACCACAAACCTCACTGCCATTGAGGCAATGCCACTTCATGATAGCCTAACAGGACAGGGTAGAACTGCCCTTTGAGTTTCAGATATAATAGCTGTTTGCAGGAGTAGAAAGCCCCATCTTTAGCTCTTGAACGAGCATAAGCCTGGCAGACATGCTTTATAAGTTAAGCTACACCACTTTTTAGTTTTATGAAGAATCCAATGGATAGTTTCTGTTTCAAGTGTAAAGACCACCTTCTCTCACTGTGAGTCAATTCTGACTCTTAGCAATCATATAGGACAGGGTAGAACTGCCTCATTCTTCCTGAGGAGGATGGCATTAGGGGAACTTAGAGTTTCATCCAACCTCCATGGATCCAGAAAATCAAGATGGCAGGAGAATCTGAAATTTTGTTCTGTCTGTCCTCCCTTTTATTCTATACATTCTTTGATCATAATGTTCAAGAACTGTAGATAGGCACCATCCAGTTCTTGTGGTCTTCAATGAGTCTTTCTTAGTGTTATCAATCTCCATATCCCACTGCGATGCCCCATGCATATTGACCCTGTGATGGAGAGAGCTCCTAGGTGTGCGTACCTGCCAGCAGAGACAATGGAATCATAGGTTGTTTAGATTCAACCTGCATAGCTGCTTCATAGAATGGTCAACTTACTACTTTTTTTTTTTTGGTTTGGTGCGGGGGGACGAACCATTCTTGGCAAGACAACTACTTTACAATACTAACTAAAGCCCTTCAGAGCCTCATACTTCAATGCCAGTAGGGTTGAACTAGTGCTGTTTAAACATGAGTCCTGATTCTTAAAAAAAAAAGAAGAAAAAAAGTACCTGCTTCTGGCCCCTTCCGTCCCTGAAGGAGAGAGAATTAGTTTGTTAAGATTGGTTGTGAAATTTAAAATTACAAAAGTTTCTTTTGTCTCAGCTGAGATCATAACATAACCATTTCAATCCCCTTAAAGGATAGTGGCTTTTTTAGTATATAGAACTTGAAATCATTTATTTCCAAAAAGCTGCTGTGACATTTAATCATCTGATATTTTTGCTCTGAGGGTTAAACACTGAAACATCTGTTACTATCAAGCAGCTTGAAGACAACTGCTCTTTCTGAATTACACCAAGTCGGGTTAGAATAAACTGTAGAAATACGTGAAACAAGTCAACCTCCCTAAAAACATCTTAATGCTAATTTATCTTTTAATTAATTTCCTTTCACATTATAGACCTCCATTAGTTAAATTACCCTTAATTGAAAATTTTAATCTTTAAAGTCATATAATTTTGATTCAAAATAACCCAGTTTGATTAAAACTTAGGTTCTCTGCTTTATTCTGTTTCCTCCCCCTGGTAAAATCCAGTCAGTCCTCTAACAAACAAATTCCATTCCTAACTCTATCCGTGGATCCTCAGGGGAAACACGAGGCTGCCTGTTCCCGTGGAGTTTTGCAACTTTAGAAACTCTATAAAGGGTCATTTTGAGTTGGAAATTACTCAGTAGCTGTGGGTTTTTGGTTCTTAGTACCAAAAACAGGAGTCTTGGTGGCAATGTGGGTTATTAATTGTGT
>NW_022111300.1:53148660-53171955 GCF_000313985.2 Echinops telfairi
GTTGGAGCAACAGCAATCTAGCTGAGAGGAAGTATGAAGAGGCAGGAATAGGAGGAACATGATGGTGGGGCAGGAGGAAGATATAAACAGAGGAAGGATCTAGGAAGCAAAGCTATGGATAGAGGTATAAGCATAGGTGTGTACCTATGTAAATACATTTATCCATAAAAATACAGGTATTGTCCTATATACATATATTTATATGACAATAAACTGAGGTAGTGGACGTACTTTGGGCCTCTGCTCATAGCCTCCCTCAATACAAGAATACTTTTTTTCTAACAAATCGGCACTCTGAGATGCTCACCCTCCCGACACAATCACTGAAGACTAAAAGGGTGCATAGCAAATGTGATGAAGAATGCGGATGGTGCCCTGCTATTAAAGGATATAGCATCTAGGGTCTTAAAGGCTTGAAGTTAAACAAGTGGCCATTCAGCAGAGAAGCAACAGCCCACATGGAAGAAGCACACCATTGGTGCGATCATGAGGCATCATCGGGACCAGGTAATAGGCATCAGAAGACACATAACAAACAAACAAAAATATATTGTGGAGAATGATGGTGGGGGGTGGCCCGAGCAGTGACCCAAAGCCCATCTGTACACAATGGAACAATTCCCCACAGAGGGGCCATAGGGAAGGGATGAGTCAACCAGGGTACAGTAAAGCATCGATGAAACACACTATATTCCTCTGGTTCCTTGAGGCGTCCTCAACCCCCACTATCAGGACCCTAGTTAAATGATTCTTGGCCTTGAGTATATAGGAGAATCACTTGTGCAACCTTTACATTCTAAGACCCCAAGGCTCACCTTGACTAACTAGAACAGAATCTGTTTTTGTTTTAACTTTCTTATTGCTTATGTGCAGAAATAATTTATTTTACAAAAATTAATATAAGACCAGTCCCAAGTAGATGAAAGCTAAATATGTCCCACCTTTTCAAAAGGTCCATGGCTCCATTATCCCTGAGATCAGCCAGCACTCCTCTCCTTGTAATACTCTTACATCCCAGGTTCTGCAGTCTGCTGCTCTGGCTCCACAGAACTCCCAACTTCCGTGGTTGAGATGATCTTATGTAGTTCAGGGTGTAAGGAAGTCTGAATCCAAAACTCAGATGTTATTCTAGGGAAGGGATTCCTAAAGAGGATAATACTGCCCAATAGAATGGGTGCCATCACTTTATTTTTTTTTTTCTGAAAAAGGGCAGTAAGCCAAATGAGTTTGGGAGTTTATTCAAAATTCGTTGGACCTATTTCTGTGAGTGTAGTTCTAACTCTCTTTCCTCATGCTCACAGCTGTGGAAGCTGGAAAAATCATGTCAGGCAATAGACTGCAATTCAAGTACCAAGAACTGGGGGTCTGGCCGAGAGAGGCTCCCTAGTCTTAGGGTCTGAAGGGCTCTGTCTACTCCTGTCTCTCCTCTCTTGCTGGTACTGAGATCCCCCTCCTGATTCTGAGAGGGCTCATGTTGTGCCCAGCAGCATGACCATCACTCTCAGCTGGACCATATCATACAACCAGGATCTTCCCTCACTTTCTTACACAGATCCAGCAGGCAAAAGTCTTTGGTGGGAATAACAAAAAACTAACTATGGCTGGAAGAGACATAAATAATTCAGGGCCCTACAACCTGCTGGAATCTCTGAAAGGACTTTGAAAACAGTGATAAAAACCATCAGCTGTTTCTTATTGATTTAATTCTTATTATAATTTTTACTGTTTATATTAGATCGCTCAGGTGATATTTGTGTTTTACATACCATTTGTTAGATACACAACTCTTTATGCGTTAATATTTAATCCTGTTCAGTGCCCCGTTCCCATCTGTTGAGATGATTAAGTTTGTTTTCCCACTATTCTTTCAATGCAATTTATTTCTTTGCCTATTAATCCAGGACTAATTTTTGAAAAACACACCAAAATGCAACACCACAAAAAGCGATCCTCTATGAAATCACTTTGTAACTCTATAAAGAATTAGTTGGACATATTTCTGTGGGTCTGAACTCTCTTTTCTGTTTTATTGATCTATACCTCTACCCACATATTTAAATACATTTATCCATAAAAATACAGGTATTGTCCTATGTACACTAGGAACTAGAATTCACAAAATGAAGAAAATTTTTCTCAGTAAACATTGACACACAACCTATAATTACAGCAGTTTAGTATACCTCAAAGCTGTTTTCCTGAAATGAATTGCCACTATTTATCTTGTATTAAATTCTGCCCCCCTGAACTATGTGTGAGCATGGCTAAGTTTTTATTCCCAAAACTCGGTGGGTGTCCTGTATTCTGTGATCTGATTGTCCCCCACATTGGGATATGCCATCAATCTAGACCGGTGGTTCAGAAGCCCTGGTGGCAAATTGGGTTACACATTGAGCTCCTAATAAGTGAAGGGTCAGCAGTTCAAAATCACCAGCAGTTCCACGTAAGAAAAAACGAGGCTTCCTACTCTCCCGATGTTTAGAGCTTCAGAATCCCATGGGGACAGTTCCACACCATGCTAGAGAACCACTGTGAGGTGGAATTGACTCAGCAAATTAAGGGAAGTGAATTTAGGGTTATTTCTAGTTCATTTTGGGGGGTGTTGAATACCTGTGATTATAGACTCATTTGGTAGTGAACTGTCCATTATGAGATAAGATTAGACTACTTAATTTAGGATTTGGTATATTTGTTATGCTAATGAGCTGGGGTTTGGGTGGGATTTATCTTGACTCACTGCCCTTCCAAGTCCCCACCTCAAACCCACTGTCATCCAGTCGATTCTGAATCACAGTGACCCTAGAGGACAGAAGAGAACTGCCTCTTTGGGTCTCAGAGGTTGCAAATGCGTATGGGAACAAGAAGAGGCACCTCTCTTATGAGGAATGATCTGTTTTTTCCACACTTCTGAGTTTCAGTTTCATGCTCTACAAGAGAGAAAAGCAAAGTGAGAGAGGTGGACCCTCCTACCACCAAGAAACAAGAGCCAGAAGTGGAGCATGACTTTTGGATCTGGGATACTTGTACCAGGAAACTCTGAGAGCCAAGGGAAGGAGGATGGCGTGGTGAGGAAGACCTTCTCCATGAGCTAACAAGGATAGGAAGCCTTTCCCTACATCTGATGCTCCAAAATTAGACTTGTAGCCTTCATAACTTTGAAAGATGCATTTCTGTTTGTTAAAGCTAAGTACTTGTAGTGTTTCTGTTATAGCAGAACTTAATCACATAGACATTATCTTACTTCCAAGTCACAATTTGTATCTTCTCTAGACCAACAGTATTTAGGTCTGGTTTAAGCATGACTTCATATCAATCTTACTTATATTTCATATCAGTTCACTTTAAAGCTTAAGAAATAATTTGACATTCCCTCAACATTATCTTTTTGAAAATTTACTTTATAAAGCAGGTTTCTTTAATGTAGGTTGCTTTATTTTCCAACACAATATACAGCATTCCTTATTTCTAACACATTTTGAATGTGATGATATTATTGAAAAGAAAAAAAAAAACATTAAACATTAAATATCAAATAGCACCCTTACTTTTACCACCATCTGCCATGGGGGATGTAGATCCATATTAAATATCATGTACTTGGCAGACACATAAGAAATGTTGAAATAAATATAGTGTCCAAAAAAATCCAAAACAAAAGCCTGTCTGTTAAAACTAAGGCCACCACATGATTCCATGTTATAGAAACACTAATGGGTTTAGAGTCATATTGTAAACACCTTAATAGTGGCATTGTTAAAGAACACTGATTGTACTGTCAGCTGCCAGAAGAAAGCACAAATCTATCTTGGAAGATGAAGAGCCAAATGCTCCTTAGAAGAGAGGATGGTGAAACTTTATCTCAGGTACTTTGGATATATTACCAGGAGGGACAAGTCCTGGAATATGACAGCATGCCTGGCAAATCAGTCATTGAAACACAGAGCTGGATTAATGCAGTTGCTGCAACAATAAGCCCCCCACAGGCAGAAATGATGGGGCTGTGCATGGGGTGAATAAGGGTTGGAGTCAACTCCATGACACCAAACAATAGCAAACACAGCTGGAAAAAATTCTGGGTAGCTCTAGTTTCCAATAATTTAAGGAATGGTGTGTAAGAAAGCAGTCAGCTTCAGCTCCTTGCCTGGAAGGCACGCACAGTCTAAGAGCTGTGAATCTCAGTGTGGAGTATTAGAGTTATGATTCATAAAGGAAGCAGTGAAGGGTAAAGTTCTGTACAGGAGAAACAGGCAAAGCTAACCCTATGCAATCTTAGGACATACCTTTTCATTTGAGAACTAGCATTCTGTACCATCGCTACACACACACACACACACACACACACAAAGTTCTCTGTGCTCTAAACACACTTTTCTTCCTACTAAATCGCAAGCTTCACGGGAGGGAAACACATCAATTTAGTTTCATGATTACATATCACAATGCCTTATTCCTGATAACTACTAGTACAGTCGGCTACGTAGAATTTTCCTCAGTAGTTCAACCTGGATTACAACTGGAGAAATGAAGCAGAACGTAGGCTTGTGTCTGTTCTAGGTTCTCGTTCTTATTTAATGGTGTTAGAAGGCTGAGGACAGCGTCGTGTTGCAGGGTCAGGAATAGAATGGAGCTCCACAGGAAGATGAATGGTTGTAAAAAGCCATGAAAATAGGCAGAGATTGGTTATTGGCATCCTGGATAGAGTCAAGAAAGAAAGGAATCAGGACGTGGCTATGAGCTAGTGGCATGGGGGTGGTTACGCTGCAGACACAGGGCAGGGAAGCCCGTGTTGCCTGATGTCCTGCCTCTTTCTTGGCAGTGGAGACAAGAAGAATTAAGTGGACTGTACTCTCTGTCATGTTTCAGGTGATGACGTCATCAATATAATTACTAAGAATAACATACATAAGCTTTTCAGAATGATTCTGGACCAGTTTTCAAATTAAGAGTGAAAATTATTTAACTTAACAATGCCCATCAGGATTTTCCCATTCAAACAAAAACTAAATTTGAGTAGTGTGGGTACATATCATTAAAGCACATTCATACGTTTTCCAATGTTTTTCATAGTTCATAGAGAATCGCTTATTTGATAAGTAAACAGAAACTAGTAAAGTTATATAATTTAATTTGAAATCTAATTTTCAATACAGACAGCCTTACACCAATCACTTTTTTAAGACATAAGGCAACCATTCGGTGTAGGTTACTTAAAAATCTCCTAATATGCAAACTGGTGGTAAGTCTTTTCTTCAGGGGGAAAAAAAACTGAAAAAGAATGCAATTATTCACATTAAGTCGTCAGATCTAGTAAACTATTATTTCAGAGTGAAAGCTGTAACCAATCAAGATCTTGGCATTTTTGTTTTGTTGACTTGCAGTTCCCAAGTAACAGACTTCTATGAGGAAAGAGAAAAGGGCCTTCTTTGGAAACGACACATCCATAAGGCGCCCCAGCCTTCTATTCAGTTACTTCAAAGATCCATATAAAACCAGCTAGCATTATTGCTTACAGAAATCATAAACTCTTTGCCAGATCCTCTTCAGAGATAAGAACTGTTAGCTATGTATAGAAATATTGCTATAGTGTAAATGAAAGAAAAAAAAAAGATCAAAGAAGATACCCAAGATTAGCAAAGATCATCAAATTCCAATCTTTATTGTCTAAGATTAGAATCAGATGACTCTATATTTTTCTATAAACTTTGTTTTTTGGCTTGTTTTGAAAAGTAATTGCTTTATTTTCTTAGAAATTATTTAATTCTTAAGTAATTTTAAAATGAGAAATGTTGCTCTAAAAGGTTTCTTTTATTCTTTTATGGAAAGAGTTGAAATTCCTTTTTCTTTTTTCCTCTTAACAACAAAATAATCAAATCTTACTGCCTGGTGTGTTCTTAGCATCTGACATTTAGAGGCATGAATGATTGATAACTCCACCTTACTTAGCAGGGAGATTAATCTTTATGTAGATTCAAGAGTGGGAAGTAGGAGCCGTTCACATTTCTCGCCTTTATACTAGAACAGCTGTAAATTAGAAGTGTCAAAAAGTAATTTGTCAATTTATATGCATGGGAAGAATTCTATTTTTGTTTAAATGTATTAATATTAACATATCCCATATAAGGTAACCGATACATATTTGAACTATCATAAATTTCCAATTTAGGGCCATGAAGTTATCCACTATTCTTTTTATAGGTGATTTGTTGAGTAATTCAGAATGCTATTCAAGAACCACTGGACATTAGTTTCAAAAGTGAGCCTTGGATAATGGAAATACTATGCTTGCAACTACAAGCTTTACATGTGGAATGACTGCCTGTTCACTGTGAATACTAAACATAAGACAAATTGATCATATAGTTGAGGGGTGTTCAAAGGAACCCCTTTCCCCATCTTATTTAAAGCATAACATTTATTAAACATAGTTTAAGTTACTGTGTTCCAAATTTTCATCCTAACTCTTCAGACATATTACTAATAATTTATCATGTATTTAATTTGCATAAATTTGTTTCAAAAATAAGTCAGTAGTGACTTCATTAAAGTAGAATGATAGGGAATTATGTAAGACCAAAACATACATTCTAGTGATACAAGGAACACAAATGGTTGAAGGGTTTTCATGAATGAAAATTCCAATGTTTTCTCTGCATATATACTGGGAAATTATCATTTCTTCAAGAAGAAAGTCTCCTATTGCTACATTTTAGAATGAAGACTAACTTTGGTTTAAGAAAAATATATTTGAAAATGAGTTGTTCAGCAATTCAAACATTGCCACTGGCTTGCGGGAGTCCTGAAGTAACAGGCTAATATTCTCAGAGGCAGCTTGCTTATAGGTGTCAACATACAATGCTTTCTGATCTCTAAACACCAGAGAAAAGGTTCTGCATGACGACTTGAACCGGAGTTTACCCGTGTCACACTCTTGAGGTTTATCGTCCCACTAAAGGAGAAGCCTATTAACATTGGATGGTCTAGTTTGAGAAGATCCAAACAACTAGCCAGTTGACTTCAAGGTAACGATAGCTGTTGGAGATGCCCTGCGTGTCAGAGTAGGACTCTGCCCCAACGTATCTCAATGACTGAATCTCTAAATACAGATCCACCAGACTTCTGCAGTAACGTACTCCACAACCTTTTGAATGGCTGTCAACAACTACACTGTTTTCACCACACAGAAATGAGAATTTCTGTTAAAAATGGAAAATTCTGTTAACACACCTCTATGACACCGTGATTGGGTTGGCATTCAGCTCTGTGGATCATATCAAACGATAGATAACCCTGAGAAGAATGGGACTTTCAGAACACTTCATTGTTCTCATGCAGAACTTGTTTGTAGTATTAAGGTTTTGGGGGAGAGTGGCCAGCCCCCACTGCTACTACTACCCACGGGTTCAGTAAGCACAATTGTACGGTTGAGATTTATAAGTATTATATTAAAGTCATTCGAGAGCATGAGAGGTAGAGGAGAGATATTAGAATAATGCAGTCAGACACATTACATGGTAGCATTGCTCACCTCAGCCCTGCTTGGTGAGAGGGGGAAGGGAAAGAGGACAGAAAGGGAACAGGGGAGAGAAGAAAGGGAAAAGAGGGGAACGGGACCAGTGAGAGAGGAGCCTCTATTGCTGACCCATGCCTATATACCTTTTGGGGGGGTGTGAGCCCACTAATTACAGGTAGTCATACGTTACAGGAAGGGGTTGCACTATAATTTGCACAGTAACGAGAGGAGGTGGTCTAGGGACATACAAGCCATAGGAAGAGGAGGGATTGGGGGTATACATGTGGCAAGATGGGCGGATCCTAGATTTAGGATGGCAGCTTAACTTTGGATGTCACAGAGCCAGCCGGTTTGGCTTGTTCATGGCTCAACTGATATATCAGTAGGATGTGAACTCAGCCTACAGGAGCCTGTCCATTGTCCCCAGCAGAAGGGAGCGGGGCCCACTGCAATTTGGCAACTGATCACCCTCAGGGGAGATGCCTGCTGGCATCTACCTCCCCCCACACTTGTTCATGGATCAAGAGGTAGTTTTGTGACTAGGAAAAGGGAGTACTGCATGGTGTAAAATCAGGAATGGTGTGTGTCATGTTACATCCTCTCACCATGTTTATTCAATTTGTATGCTGAGCAAATTATCAGAGAAGATGGGTTATGTGATGAAGAATGTGGCACCAAGACCTGAGAAAGGCTGATTAACAATTTGCAATATGCAAATGGCACAACTTTGCTTACTGAAAGTGAGGAGGATTTGAGGCACTTGCTGATGAAGATCAAGGATTATAGCCTTCAGTGTGGGTTCGGACTCCATGTCAAGAAGACCAAACTCTTCACAACTGGTGAATAGGTAATATCACACATGATAAAGAGAGAAAAGCTTGAAAGTGTCAAAGATTTCATCTTACTTGAATCTACAATCGATGTTCTTGGAAGCAACAGATCCCCCAGTAAAATGATTTATTTTTAAAAAAATGTTAAATCAGAGAATGCATTACATTGGGCAAATCTACTGCCCAAGACCTCCTTGGGGTCCTGAAAAGCAAGGATGCTACCTTGAGGACTATTTTGTGCAAATGACCCAAGGTAGGGTATTTTCAATGACCTTAATTACATGTGAAAGTTGGACATTGAATAAGGAAGACTGTAGAAGAATCAATGAATTCGAATTATGGTCTAGCCAAGAATATTGACAGTGCCATGGACTGCCCAAAGGACAAAAGTATAATTAATAATAATAATTTTTTAAAAATCTGTCTTGGAAGTAGTATGGCCAGAGGTAAGGATGGCAAAACTTAGTCTTATATGCTTTGGACATGTTGTCAGGAGAAATCAGTCCTTAGACATCATACTTGGTAAAGCAGAGGGCCAGGAGAAAAATACTGTTGCAGTGGCTGCAACAATGGGCTCAAGCAGAGGAGCAAGTTTGAGGATGCCGCAGGAGCAGGCAGAGCGGAGTTCTGGAATGCTCTGTGTGGCCCTTGGTTAGCACCAGCTGCATGACACCTCACAATACAATACTGACAGCTGAAGCTTCATCACCGGCTGTATTGTCAACTACACAACTTATGAAAGTTTTACAGGGATGCTCTGGTAGTTAACGGTAGGTGTCAGCGAGTAGCTGAAAATTCATAGGGACCCTATGCATGACAGAACAAAATGCCACAGAAGATTCACCCAATGTAATGTGTTTGATTTTTCAGCTGCTGCTTCTGTGATATTGATTGTGGATACAAGCTAGATGAAATCCTTGACAACTTCAACTGTTTCTTCATTGAACATGTTACATATTGGTTCATTTGTGAGGATTTGGGTTTTCTTTACACTGAGTTATAATCCATACTGAAGGCTGCAATCTTCGATCTTCTCCAGCAAGGGAGGAGTAGACCTAGGAAGGGGATATGTTGGTCAATTGCCCGTGAAGGCCCGTCTCTATCATGCATTTAGAATGTATTTCTTATATAGTTGGTCAAATGACATTTAAAAAATCGCAGAAAAGCAAATAAGGGGATTAGGGGGGAAGTCAAATAAAGCAGGAGAATAGTTTCATATATAGACACAAACAAATGTGGAATTCTTTTGTAGTTCATCTCTAGGGTCCAGAAGTAGGCTAGTACTCATAAATACATAATTTAGGGAGAAAAGGCTTGCTATATCTTACTGGAATAGATATTTCCGTTAAACACCACATTTATGTTAAATAGTCATGACAATTGTAAGTATATATTTTTTGTAAATTGTATAATACACATACAACAAATTTAATTTGGAACTATATAAATACACAGATGCAATACATGATACCTCTGCCTATATCTTTCAAAGACATTGGCATTGTGAATATGGTGAGTCCCCACCCTCAACTTCTCAGTGGCATGCCTGGAAAGTCACACACAGTTTTCACCAGACAAACTCCAACTTATATTTCAAGGGCTGCTTCACAGGATATATCAATGGTGAACTCCCTTGACCGAAAAAGTCAACTCACTTTGTAATTTGTCTCTTTACATGGTGTGTGTGTGGGCGGGGGGTGGGGTGGGGTGGGGAAACGGGACTTGATTGTACTATGCAAGTTTTAGAGAACATTGTAATTTATATTTATGACAATATGCATAGTACTAGAGACCAATACTGGAATTTCAATGTGAAGTAGAATAAATTAAAAAGTAGTTTTTAAATTCAAGATAATGATTCCATAATTTCAAAAGCTGAACCATTAATCCCAATAAAGTTTGTCCATCATGAAGGTAGGGAATGCATTTGTTTCATAATAGAAAATGGCTTGTTAAAATATTTTATTCTAAAACTTGAGGATGTAAATTGTATTTCTAACATTTAATACTAAGGACTCATCACATTCTCTTCTTGCCAAAGAATGTTTTATACACTTTATTACACTGATTAACATAATTATCTCTGAGAATGATACCTCTTTGATCCCTACAATGTATTTTCTTTTTCTTTTTGGTTTGTCTTTAATGCAGGCATTGAGAGCAAATAAGAATGGTTGTATATGGAGGATAATTATCTCTTCAAACTGTAGGAGTAAACTTAGAAGAAAAAGCATAGAACAGGTTTCTCTGTCACTATGTTTTATGCAAATTCCAGCTGATTGCCTAAGAAGGATCAGCATGGAGAGAGCACGAGGAAGGGATGGTTGACTTCACAGCCCTCAGACTCTCCTTCCAGGCTGAAAGAACAGCTGGTTGTGCCTGAAGAACAAACAAGCTATAGGGGGTCGGAGGAAAAGGGCAGCTAAGAGTGAATTTAAGGAGACAGTGGGGGGAAAAGTCAAAAAACATGATATTTAAAGTCCGATGTACATTTTAGATAAGACAGGTACTATAAATCGGGGTGCATAGGTATCACAAATTATATTTCTGGTTGAATAACAAAAGAGTTCTATTTAGCAGCCTAAAGAAATTACAATCAGCAGTGATGTTCTATATTCTGATAGTGGTAAAAGCCTTCCAAGTAGCAGAAGTAATAATATAGGAGAACAAAAGTGAATATTTTATTTTAAATTGCATCAACTTATATTTCTGGTATTCCTACCACCTTACTATTAAGAGTCCCCTGAATATTTAAGAAAAATGCAATGAATTACTAACATCTGAAGTTATCTATATCCCTTCAATTGTAATATACGTAAGAGGTATGTTTTAGTCCAGTAAATCCTCAGGTGTTAATCATAACCATTTATAACACAGGTGACTACTTCGTACAGAAGACAGCATGCTTAGCTATTTGGAAAATATATTATCTTATTAAGAAAAAGATATACTTGCAAACCTTTGCCAAATTCACAATTAAAAAGTCAAAACAAACACAAGACAACAATTAACACTATGGAATATCAATCTCTATAGGGTCACCGTGATTTAGAATCAACCCCTCATACACATAACAGAAAGTCAAAAAGAAATACATGCTTTTGTCTAGAAGAAGCAAATAGGAACTGTAAGAGGTCAAAATTGATAGCATTGTCACTGGAAGGATTGGGGGGGGGGTTGGTTTGTTTTTGTTTGCATTATTTTTCTAAATAAAATACTTTAAATAATATTTTGCTTGTTTGTTTTATCCTAAAGCGTCAGCTGAGCTGTATGGATTGATGATGAAGAATTAAGCCTGACAGCAAGACAAGCAGAGACTCAGGAGAAACCACCTGCACGCTCCTTGGGTTGTCAACCTTGGATTTGGCTAACCTCAATCACAGAAGTACTACTGTCACAGCCCGAGGACCTTCAGAGTCTTAGTGTACGTATAGTCTCAACCTACCTCTTACTACAGTAAGTGGGAACCCAAGAAGGTCTAAGGATTTTCCATGCTTTCACCTTATAGTGATACAATGTGAAACAATGCAGTATTTTAAAAAGGTTTTTAAATTCTTATGTTTAAGGTCTACTTTATAATCATTTTTAACTATGGCTCTGTATTCAATTAAAGTCAAGTTTAAAGTTTAAAACTTCTCAGAGAGAATACAATGATAACAGGAAATTCCAGTGTTTTTGAGCTAAAATATCCTGCATTCAGAGACCTTCTCAGGCAATATACCATGATGGGTTTTGGCAGAGCAGTTTGACAGCTTGCCATCTATGTAGTGGGAGAGGAAGTATGTTCAGAGGAAAATAACACTGATTTGGTATTCTCGTGTGTCTCCACCACAACTTGTTTTTTATAGCAAATCAATTCACTTCTGAAAGGATCCATTAAATCAAGACATTACACTAATAATTCCCCCAATATCCTTCAAATTGGGATAGCTTAAAAACTATAGAATCTGTCCAGGAAAAGTAACATCATAGACTTTGCCCAGGAAAAGTAACATAAAGCATTGTGTCAGAAAACACCTAAAATTTGGAAATACATAGAGTATTGGTTATTCTTACAGTGAAATCCCATGCCTAAATGTTTTGTTTGATCTTTTTTTCTGGATGATCTCTAATCTGTATGGGCAGAAGTTAAGTTGTGGGTCTATAGATGCTCTCACTCAAACTCTTCGCCACCCCATCATTCTAACTCATAGTGAAACCATTGGGAAGGGCAGAACTGCCCCGTGGGTCCCCGAGATGGTAACTCTTGATGAACATGCCAGCCATCTTTCTCCCCAGGGGGTTTCCAACAACTCACCTTGTTGGGTTAATGTGCTAGCACCTTACCAGGCGATGGAAATAAGCTCTTTCTACTAAGACTGATGCAAATTTTTGTCGATGCTGTTGTTACAATGACTACAGACCTTACTTCTTTAATGTTTGGGGGCTGGTTTCAACAGCTGAGCTATTCACTCAATAATTCATCAACTATTCCCACCCCTCCCCCTAATGGAAAATCAAAAGTGTAGTCTCCTGAAAATTACATTTTAAGAATTGGAAAACTCACTTGACCATTGAAACTGTTCATTTGAGCCAGGGCCCATACTACATGCTCATAATGAAAAATATAATCCTAATTCCACTAACCCACGCTTTATTTATTGACAACATGTTTAAAGTAAGTAACACTTAACAAAATTGTCTTTAAAATGAAATGATTGAATATAATTTTTAAAAATCATTTTATTGGGGACTTTTCCAGCTCATAACAGTCCACACATCAATTGTGTCAAGCATGTTTGTACACATGTTGCCATCATCATTTTGTAAACATTTACTTTAAATTTGAGCCCTTGGCATCAGTTCCTTTTCTTTCTCTCCCTCTGCCTACCCCCCTTGTGACACCTTGATAAATTATAAATTATTATGATTTTTATATCTTACACTGACTGCTCTCTCCCTTCACCCACATTTCTGTTGTTTGTCCTGCTGAGGGGCAGGGACGGGTTATACATTGATCATTATGATCAGATCCCCCTTCCTCCGCTCCTTCTCTCCCTTCCCTCTACCCTCCTGGCATTGTTACTCCCATTTCTGCTCCTGAGGGGGTTATCTGATCTGGATTCCATGTGTCATGAGCTCTTCTCTCTATCAGTGTACATGCTCTGGTATAGCCAGAACTAAAAGGCAGCGGGGTGAGGAAGCCTCAAAGAACCAGAGGAATATTATGTGTTTCATTGGGGCTATACTGTGCCCTGGATGACTCATCCCTTATTTGTGACCCTTTTGTGAGGGGATGTCCTATTGTCTACAGATGGATTTGGGTTCTCTGCTCTGACCCCCCCTCATTCTCAACAATATTTTTGTTGTTGTTGTTGTAGTTGTGCCATGCCTGTTGCCTGACACTCTCAACACCTCATGATGGTGCAGGCTAATGTGCTTCTTCCATTTGGGCTTGTTGTTTCTCTGGTAGATGACTACTTGTTTATCTTCAAACCTTTAAGAAGCCAAACACTATATCTTTTGATACCCAGGAACCTTTGGTTGTCTTCACCACATTTGCTTATGCACCCATTTTGTCTTCAGGGGTTGTGCTGGGAGGGTGAGCATCACAGAACGCCTGGTTGTTAGAACTAAGTGTTCTTGTGTTGAAGGAGGGCTTGAGCAGAGGCTCAAAGTCCATCTACTTCTTCAAAGTATTGCCATATAAATTTATGTACATAAGCCAATTCCTCTATTTTAATGAATTAATAGATTTACGTAAGTGCATACCTATGTTTATATCTCTATCCATATCCATAGCTTTGCTTCCTAGATCTTTCCCCTGTTTCTTTTTACCTTCCTCCTGCCCCATTATGCTTGCCCTTCTTATGCCTCTTAGTACTTCCTGTCAGCTAGCTTGCTATTGCTCCAACACCACCAAGATTTCTACATCCTACTCATTGTTGCTTTTAATTCCCTACTTGTTCCCCTGTCTGTGGCATTGTGTTCCCTTCTTCCTCCTCCCCCCAAGCCCCATGGCTTCTTCTCAGGCTTGCTTCCCATACCTATCTAATTTGGTAGACAAAACAACAATAATGGAGACAAAAAGAAAACATAAGATTGAATAAAAAGAGGGAAAAGAAGCAAAATGGAAAAACTAGCAAAAAAGAGAAAGACAGCATACATAATTCCAGACCTATCTACTCCAGTGGGTTTCGGGGAACTTCCCTACTAGTCTGAAGTCTATTTTGGGGGCTCCTCATTTAACATACTTTTTAGTCGATTATAATATGCCATCTGTATTGCTTGGTTGTAGCGGGGAACAAATAAAACTGTGAACTTACATATTCAGGAAAAACACACATGCCAGTTTCATTAAAAAGATGAGCCAATGAGATAAATATCCATTGTAGAGGGATAATTCTTTTTTAATATTTTAAGGCTGTGACTAACACAGGATATGACATCTCTAAAGCACATAGAAGCAGACGCTCCATAAAGTGATTGCATCCCAAGCTCACCAAGTCCTATTTAGGAAAAGGCAATAAGTGATTCTGGGAGAAGTCTGAGATGACATTTTGGAAGTAACAGAAGACAGATGGGATCTTAGTAAAACTAATTTTCTTTGCCTCATATAGAATTCCTTTGGAGAGATTTTTCTATACAGATTGATTTTTGTTGTTTTTGTTGTTTTTACTATTTTGTTTTATGCTTAGTTTTCCTGAGATACAAACAGAAAGCATCTACAAATTCAAATCAGTATTCTGAACTTAAAGTACTTTTTAAAGGATGCTTTGAGTGTTAGAATGGCATATGATTTGTGTATATTTTCACAGTTGAGAAAATAAAATTATCAATACATTTTCACCAAAAATTAAAAATAAGAAAATAACTCAACTTCCATTATTTAGGAATATGATATTCCAATAAATGTTAAGCTGAATATTAATAGAAATCCATCTTTGATTTCAAAGATTATTTTTTCCCCTTTTATGCTTAGAATCCACTCAGAATGAACCTATAGAATGCCTCAGGAGGTTTTCAAGTCTGTAAGCTTTATGGAAGCAGGCTGCCATCTCTCTCTCCAACACATCGGGCAGCACATTTTAAATTCTAACTTTCCAGTCATTAACCACCACCCCACTGCAGCTCCCTGAGAAAACGGTCTACACCGAATTCTTGTGGCTGCAGCTGCCAATCTCCAGTAACAAAGGGAATAAGACCATTGACATTTCAAACCTTTAAGTTAGTAGAAAAAAGAGGTCAGAGAAAAAACTGACACATATTTTCTGAATTGCATGAGATTGGAGATTCTACAGACAAGATACTAAAGGTAATACCTTCAAAGCATACACAGGATTAACCAAGTAAAACAACATGTTCGAATGTAGTTTAAAAAGATGATAAAATTTATTTGTAGAGTTTATTTTCTTGTGTAATAAACTCATTTTCATATTTAATAAATTCAAATATGAGGGACCCATAGTGATCCTAAAGGACACTGTCCTCATTGGTTTCTGAGTTTATAACTTTATGGGAGTAGAAAGCCCCATCTTTTACACAAGGAAGTGGCTGGTGGTTTCAAACTGCTAACCTTGTGGTTAGCAGCCCAGTGCATAATCACTACAACACCAGGGCAGAGATAGGGCAGAAAAAATATGCATAGAGTTCATAGAAAATGAAATGAAAAGATAATGGATTTATTTCATGAATATTTTTTTCCTTGTAAACTGTTTAAAGCCTCCTCATACATAGCTTCCTGATCATGACAATGAAGGGTTTAGTCTTAAAGCTTTTCTAAAAAACAAATGCTGCACGAAATATAAAAACATGCATGTGTGTTAGACAGAGTTCTCTAGAGAAACAAAACCAGAACACTAATAATTTTATATATATTTATATAGATAGAATAAGAAGTAAACAGTTAATTAATCTATAAAACAGTATATTTGGCTCAGTGCAACTCATTTCTGGCAGTCCTTAAGTCTTGGGGGCCACTGTGGAGCAATGCAGGTTATCTGGCCACAGGCAGCAAACAGCAAGCAGGTCACCAACAGTCAGCCAGATGACAGGATCCGACAGTCCCCAGACCAAGAGATATACCCTCCAGTAGCGTGGCAAAGCAAGACTTGAAGAAACCTCAAGTGACAGCGACACAGTCCATGGGCTAGCCATCCCACAGGTAGTGTAGCTTGCAAATGAAAGCACAGAACAAGCAAGGCAGCCACGCAGTAAGAGCAAGAGAGAGAGGCAAGGCTCGCTGAGCTATTTATCTCTCTGCCCTTCAACTAATCTCACATGTGTTCATGGACCATGTTGGCACAACAAACTTACCTATCACAATCCACCCCTGAACAAAGTGTTGGTATTCAAAAAAAATTTTAAATGCTTCCAAGCAGCCTAACAGATCTATAATGCAATATAAAATTATGGAAACATAAATATGTCAATTATAGAAGGTTGATGTGAGGAAGCATGAAAAAAGAAATCTAGCTTTCCTAGCCACCAAGATAATAGGAATTAAAATAACAAATAATACATTAAACAATCCTCAGATGGGCAAAAATTTAAAAATTTAACCTTGTTTGTCCCCAAGAGTATGGAGCAAGAAACAATAAATCAGGAAAAAGCATGTCTCTCTATTGATTTAATCTTTGTACTCTTTATTTTTTTTAAAAAGGTATAGATATTTTATTGACATATAATTTACATACCATATAATTCAGGAGTTTGAATATTATAAAATAATTTTGTAGTAATCATCACAAACAATTTTAGAACTTTTAATCACAGCATCCCATTTCCCCCGACAAAATCTTAAGAAATTATTATTCTAGTTGTTGTCTCTATAGATTTACCTGTCCTGGATTTTAGATAAAGAAAATCATACAACTCCCTCAACAACATTAACAAAACAAAAGGGAAATAATGTCAAGTAAGCAAGATTCTTCTGCTAAGCGTGAATCCTAGGGAAATTCTTATGACTGTGTGGCAAACATGCACGATCGTGCTAATAGAAACATTTTAGTAACAATTAAAACTGGAAGTAATTCTACCATGCATCAACATTTAAATATGAAATTAGATACATTTTACAAAATGCATCATGTGGAACACTAAAGGCGAATAGACATCAGCTATATCTATGAATATACATGAATCATTGCTATTTGTTGCACCCAAAGAGTAAAAGTGAATTGAAGTGTTATGGGAGGGTCAAGAATCATAAAACAATATGCTAAGTGGCTTAAAAAATGAATAGGTAGTAAAATGAAATATAGCAGCATAGAAAGTATAAAAAATACAAAATTCTGAATAATACCTATTTTTGAAGAGGACAAATGACTCGTGCTTTCAAAGGGGTCATCATGGACATGGGTGTGCATATAATTTTGGTTTCCTCATGCTGGAAGGAAGAATCATGGTTATTCATTATATTATGTATCATATCTTTTTACAGCTGCAACATTTCATAATAAAAATAATAGTAACCTTGGCCACAACTTTTTAAGATTCTGTGTGGTTTCAAAATGTGTAAGTGATATATTCCAAACTAGAGTGTGTGTAAAGCTTTTTATAACTTGAATGTGTTGAATCCTATTCTTAACACTTTGTTATCTACATAGCAGGACAAACAATATTTTGTTCATGGAATTACATACATCTCTCCCTTCATACACAAAATTTCATTTACAGTAAAGCACCTATAATTGTCAAGTTTCAGTATCCATCAGGTGAAAGGAAATTAGTAATATTGACTAACTGAATGAATTGTATACATTCATTGTAACGGCGTTTATGTGGATAAGAACATTTTTGAGCTTAGAAAACTGATCATAATGCTAAAAATTGCTATTCTTATGACACGGCACTATCATATTACGCATGCATTAGATATTTGGCTATAAAAGCAGAAACATGTATAGAGAGGGATGAGATATTTTCATTAATTCCAGTGTGTATAAAATCAGTCATTTAGTTTTCCAAATCAGAAAGTAATCCAAATATGAGGGCAAGTTCCAAAGTATTCCTATTACCGGTCCAGGTCATACATGCACAGAGTTATTCCAAACAAAACATGCGTGAACATGCCTCTGTGATCAATAGGAGGCTGCAGGCAAGCTCTCTTCAGTGATAAGTTCCTCTTAGCTTTGCACTGGTTTCTTCAGCAAAGAAAGCAATCCAGTCAAAATAGAGACTTCTCAGGGGATGTCTGGGGACAGTCAAGCTCAGGGCAGAGCGGTCACCTCAGAAGCTGTGTTGACTGAGTTTGGGGAGCCCAAAGGTGATAATTTAGACCGATTTTCTTGAGCTATCAAGTACAATCACAAGACTATCGTGAAAAAGTGTTTAAGAAAATGGAAAGCTGTATTGCTGAGAACAAGGCCAGGACAGCTATGCCGACGGGGGAAAATATCCCATCAAACCAATGGACCTGCTGATTACAAGAGAGGATCAAATGTTCATCGCATTGATTCCATTCAGCAATGTTTGATAAGGTTCTTGAGACTTTGTAAATCTCGATGGGAGCAGGCAGCTTCACCTTTCTTCCACAGAGTAGCTAGCAACGTTTGAACTGCTGGGTGTAAACATGAACTGTCTCAGCAGCAGCAGCACAGAACCCATGACCATCAAGGAGGAAGAGCATGCACACAATCCCTGCAGGAAGTGGAGAAGTAGCAGAGCCACCAGAGCACTGAAACCAGGAGACAGAGAGGTGGGCTTTGGAGCCAACAGAAGAGAAAAGCTGAATGTCTTTGGGCAGAAAGTTGGCTTGCCGAGCGGGCTACCCTTTGGGCATTCATCAGCACTAAATAAGCTGTGTGACACTTGCCCACGCAGGCCAGAGGCCCAGATGCCATATGGCTCAGAGCTTCAGGACAAGAGCACGACATGCGTGCTAACATGGCAAAGAAGCAGCACTGCTGTATCTTTAATTTTCTGACTATCCTTAATGCCTTCATATTTTCTGATCCTGACTTGTAATAATCTATTAACTTCCTCATTAAAGCCCCATAATTATGAGTCTTGCCTATGAGTTCTGTGCGGCCGCTGGAACAGACTCTAGGACCTAGCAGAGGCGGAGAGTGCTGAGAGAGAAACAGTTGATGTCAGAAAAGGATCCAGAGGGAGGGACAGTGAAGGCAGTTGGCATTAGGTGTGGAGTTATGGTCTCTTTCCCTCCAGTGGAGTCAAAGGAGTCCAGACATGACTTCCAGACCATTTCCTCAGTTATAATAAATTAGACATAAATATCAGTGATCATGTTTTCACTCTTGTGGGAATAAGTTTAACCAGCAGCAATAAACAATATGTGCTGGGATAAAGCCACACATGGAAACATGTCGAGTCAGTTCTGCCCCATAATGACCCTATGTACAACCAAACAAAATACCTCCCAGTGCTGTGCCATCGTAACTATTGCTCTGACATTTGAGTACATTGTTGCAGCCACTAGGTCAATCCATCTTGTTGAGGACCTTCCTCTTTTTCCTTCCTGCATTTTACTAAGCCTGACGTCCTTCAGGGATTGGCCTCTCCTGACAACAGGCCCAAGTGTGCAAGAAGAAATGTCACCATACTTGCCTCTAATGACCATTCTGGGTCATACTTCTTCCAAGACAGATCCATTTGTTCTTTGGCAATTCAAGGTACACTCAATAATCTTCAACTATATCATAGTTCAAATGCTTACATTTTTATTCTGTCTTCCTTATTCAATGTCCGACTTTCATATGCACATGAAACAATTGAAAACGCTATGGCTTGGATCAAGTGCACCTGCATCCTCAAAGTAACATCCTTGGTTTTCAATACGTAAGAGAGGTCTTCCGCAGCAGATTCACCCAATGCAATGCGCAGTTTGATCTCTTGACTGCTGCTGCCTTGAGCATTGATTATGGGTCCTAGAAATGCCTGACAACTTCAAACTTTCCTCTGTTGATCGTGATGTTATCTATCGATCTAGTTGTCTGGATTTTTGATTGTCTTAACCCTGAGTTGTAATCCGTCCTGAAGGACACAAGCCTTCGTCTTCATTAGCAAGTTCTTCAACACTTCCTCACGCTCAGCAACATTTGCGTCATCTGCATGTTGAAGGCTGTTAATAAGCCTTCTTCCAGCCTGATGCTGCCTTCTTCCTCACATATCTCAACTTCTCTGACTATTTGCTCTTGTGGATATATACACAGAATGAAGAATAGATCACTAATGGGAGGATGGGTGAAATTTATGTATGTGCTAGGTATGTGTCATTCAGTGTATGGTATGATTAATGAATATGAACTAGATGTGAGTTCTAAGGAGTGGCACCAGCTTGTACAAGGCCCTTAAAATGGAATAAGCATGACATGTTCATGGTGAATCATTGTAGAGAGCAGGAGCCAACATACCTAGCACCATGCAACTAATTTCTATAAGAAGTCTCTGGACAGTTTCAAGGCAGTCGGGTGATGCATTTCCAACATGTTCCTGGATGGCGGTTTCTAGAAATTGCGATCAGGACTCTGAAATTGCCTGTATAGGTTACAGGAGCTCTAGTCCAATGAGCTGAGAGGTAGAGGTGCCTTTAAAGTCTAAAGGATTTGCTACTGAAGTGAAAAGTATGTTCCCTTAAAAAACAAACAAGCCAATGACTGTAGAATTTTTACCTTATCCACCATGTGATGTTGGGATCATTAGGTGCCACGGAAAAGACCAGAAGATGGGCAGATTTAAGGCTTTACTTTGGATCTATGTGACTTCAAGTGAGGGGCTCCAATGATCATGAAGCAAACAGCTACATACAGGGAAGGAGGGGAATTGATAATCTGACATAGACAATGCCGATGAACAGAATTTGTACTGGGACAGATACTTTTGGAATAAAGTAAGCTTTTTTCTCTTAATTTAATAAAAAAATTCAAATGACATACAATCTTGGGTAACTCATTGAGTGGCATTCCCAGGTAAAATCAAGTTTTAGCAATAAGGTTTACATAGGAAAAAGAACACACACAGACACATCAAAAAAGAGGGGGGGAGTAAAGCACCATAAGGCCTTATAATATATCACTTAACAGATGCCATTAGAAGCAAATTAGCCAAGCCTATGTAATCAGTAGATAACGGCTTGAACTTAAAGTCTCTTTTGAACAACATTAGGCAGATTCTAAACATTCTGCCTTTGCTTTAATTGCCCTAGAACAAATGATTGCGTCTGCTGGCACAGATTGATGAGGATGAGGGGGAAATAAATAAATAATGAAAGCTGATACAAGAAGAAGAAAGTATGATGTTATAGACCAAAATAATACCCTCAGCCACACATAGTCGAGCATGTTATTATTTATTTTTGTGCCAAAAGAGATTGGAAATATCAAGGGAGCCATTTTATATGCCATCTGCCACTTATTGCATCTCCATTAATGTACAAATTAAGTTCCCCAAAGCATTTTTACCCCATCAAAAAGTTCATTTATGTACAATTCTTGGCTCTAAATATCAAGTTTTGAGTTTAAGCAAATAACATAATGTTCTAAATATTTCAAGCATGAGATTTGACCAAATAACTAAGCGGCTCAGAAAAGAAAAAAGTGTGAAAAGTTCAGGGACCACCACTGGAATTTAGGAAGCAAAGTCACCTTTGAGCAGTGGATCCAGCTCTTGGCTGACCAAAACGCCAGCCTCAGGACAGCGCTGCCGCCACAGCGGTGGGGATGCGATGGTGGAACGTGGCCTTTTAGCTGCAACGCCCTGTTCTGTCTGGAGTTGTTCCTTCATCATCCATTACAAGGCTTTGAACTCACAGTGAGGGCACCTAGTTTGCAGAAGCTCGAGTGTCCAGACTGCCCAATTCCCTGGAGTCTGCAAACAAAGGGAATGAAGGGGTGAATACGGATAGTGTCTAGTCTTCTGAGCATATTCTTTGGTTTCCAAGACCAATGATAGAGAGAGAATCAGAATAAAAGACTTTTAAAAGCAAAAATAGCAACATCAATAATCTGAATGGCAAGAGTGAGTGAAAAAGTAGTCGCACCAGAATTAATTCAAGGTTTTGTTTTCTGCAACATAGAATTTTCCATTAGAAAAGCAAGCAGAGTTGGGTTTTTTTATGTTGAATATATATCTTAAAGAGACCAAGGTATGTGCTAAATTTGGTTGTTGTTAGAATAGTGTTGTTTGCATATTAAAGTTCTCAGAACAAAAAATAAGTAAAACATCCGCCACACTCCAAGGGCATCTTGCTAACCTCATTTAAAAATGGATATTTATTCAACAAATTGCTTTGCTTGACCAAAAAGAAGTCAGCATTGGAATCAGAAACACTGAACACAAAAAATAGATAACGGTTTGAATGATGTAGAATGAAAAGTTTTCCTAGATTGTTTTAAAAGTCTTCCAGCATGCTAATTAGCATGATGTGCTACAACTTTTATTGACAACCCTAATATTAAAGTGGACACTAACAAGCTACGCATACATACATTTGCAAAGAATAGGAATTCCAGAATGCCTAATTGGGTTCATGTGGAACCTGTAAATAGACCAAGAAACAGTTTTCCAAACTGAACGAACAAAGGAATGCTCTATGGTTAATATCAGGAACAGTGCGTGTAAGCTTTGTAGTCTTTCCCTGGACTTCTTCAATCTGTCTGCTGAACAAAGAATCGGAGAACCTGGACTACTTGAAGAGAAATGCTGCATCCAGATTGGGGGAAGTCTCATTACCAACCTTCTAACCATCCCTAATATGTCGATAACACAACCTTGCTTGCTGAAGCCAGGGAGGAGTTGAAGCACTTAATGATGATAACCCCGAACTGCAACCTCCAGTATGGATTGCAACTTAAACACAAAAGAAAAGCCATCGAGGACATCACGATGAACAACGAAATACTGAAGATGGCAAGGATTTCCTTCTACTTGGATCCTCAATCACTGCTCGTGGAAGCAGCAGCCAAGAAATCAAGTAAGCATTTCATGGGATAAATCTATTGCACAAGACTATATGAG
>NW_022111300.1:53173201-53197285 GCF_000313985.2 Echinops telfairi
AGCAGCTATCTCTTTGAAGACTAAGGTCTATCTGATCCAAGCCAGGGTATTTTCAGCCACCTCACATGCAGCGAATAAGAAATGCTGGAGAAGAATTGATACTTCTAGATTATGATATTGATCTAGAATATCGAAAACATCATAAACCGCCACACTAAGAAATATGTGTCTTGGAAAATGTACAGTAGGAATGCTCCTTAGCAGTTAGGATGGCAAGACTTTGGCTCTCATTCTTTGGCCATGGTCAGGGAAAAGAGGAAGGTCCTTTATGAGACGGCTGGAGTCAGAAGCTCCCACAAAGAGTCCAAGCATCACAACCGTTGTGAGGCTGGCCCAGTACTTCTCTCTGTTGTGCAGAGTGTCGTTATCAGTTGGAACCATTTCTATGGCACCTAACAAGGAAAACAATTCATAAAGGTGATCTTTGGTTCAGAGACGCATGGCTTATTTTAGTTAAGGACTACGGGAAAAGTTGGAAATGGATAATGCTGATGTTTGCACAACATAATAAATGCAACCATTGATTTGCATGTGTGAAGAATGTCAAAATGGCAAAGGTTTTGTTACAAGCATATTTGCCATGATGACAAAAAAAACCCTGACAACAAAACAGCAAGTTAAATGCAGAACTATGAGAGAAGGACCATATCTTGATTTCATTTATTTCTGACCTAAATTAATAAAGGAGGATGTTCATGTTTGTTTGTTTTTTCTGTTTAAGAATACCAGTCTGTCAAATCGTGAAAAAACTCTGCTGCATAAGACCACTTTAAGATTTTAAAAAGCAAAGATATCGCTTTAAATCAGGCTAGGGTGTTGCTGAGCCAATACATGATTTTCAGTCACTTCAAATGCATGTGAATTCTAGACAATAAGTAAGGCAGAGTGAAGAATAATAGATCTCATTGATTTATAGATTTGGTAAAGCATATTGAGGGCCAGAAGACCGAACAAATCTGAGAAAAGGTACAAACAAAGTGCTCCTGGAAACCAGAAAGGGCCTTTTTTTTCCTCATGTGCTTTTTTGTGTGTTGTTAGGAGAGACCAGTCCATGGAAAAGTTTATCATGCTTGGTCAGGTGAAGGGTCCATGCAAAAGAAAATAGACTTTGGGAGATTGATTGTCACAGGACGACAGCAATTGGCACAAACATAGGGACAGTGGTAAGAGTGGCATAGGGTCAGGGTGTGTTTTCTTCCAGTGTACATAGGGTCGCTATGAGTTTGGGTTCACTGGATGGCCCCTAAAAATGGCAAACTCGAATGTATAGAGGGGTTAAAAAATATGGGATTAGTGAAGCATCATGGCAATGCTGTTTAAGTTTCTCAAAAATATGTAATATTATCCAGGGATATGATGAATCTTTAAATATTTAGTTACTGGGAAATAATAAGTGATGATAAAATTCGTACTTTTGAGAAAATGTCAATGACTCACAAGATATTGACTAACACTAGAATTTGTGAAATTTAGCCTTCATAGTTTAATGCACAATTCATAAAATAAAATTAACAAGTACACTTACGAGAGTTCATTTTAGATTAAGTCTGATTTATCATTATTTGTGCCTCTTCTGTGCTGATCAGCCAACTTAGCACTTTCTTGGGTCTTTCTGAAGTGCATTCTATGTGCCCAGTTAACAAAAAGAATTTCTTTAATGATTTTTCAAGCACCAGACCTATATTATCCAAGACTCCTTCTACCATAAGGAATGACTCAGAAGTTTGTTCTGGGTTATACCTTCCAATATAAAGACAAACTCACTTCCCTTGAACTTATTCTGACTCAACTCATTGGGTTTTGGAGGCTATACATCTAAATAGGAGTTAGAAAACGTCATATTTCTCTGCTGGTGGGTTTGAACTGCTGACTTTGTGCTTAGCAACTCTATGCATAGCCCACAATGCCACCAGGGGCCATACCTTAAATCTAGTCTACAACCTATTCTTCACATTCTTATGTGTGCCTCTAAGTCACATGGAAAATGAAAATGTTGCTGATACTGTGTCATGTAATTTTGGCATCCCAAATTCATATTTGTCTACATTAAAGGATAAATGATATCAAAGAAATCCAGATGCAAAGCAATCTCTAAGTAGCCTTGATTGTAGGCTGATGAATAAAGTATACGGCTCTCAGTCAGTGCTATGGTTATTAGCTCAAAACACAGAAACCTCATACAATTGTGAAGCACCATCACTGATATCTGTACCCACTCTTCTGAAAATCACAGCCAGGAGAAAATAGTTCTTAGGCAAGTCTACTCTTAAGAATAATGTGATTTATTTATTATCCAATAAACCTGACTGAGCTACATTCTTAGCTCCTTTAATCAATGGACATTAGGTGAGTTAATAGCTTGGGGGAGGGAGGGTTGCAAGTGTTTTAAACACAGCTAGTACACATTTTATGATTCTCTTCAAGATTTTTGTGCTTAAGGTATTAGTTCCATGTCCTAAGATTACAAAATACATCTGTCAAGTACATCTTCTTAGGCACCATTGAAGCCTCAGATTTACCTTTGTGAAATGACATATGCTTCGAAATGTGCCTGCCACCAAATCAATGGTATGTGCTGCCTGACATTTACTTTATTAATAGAGCTAATTGAATTAATTAGTTAGATTAAGAAAATGTTTGCTGATCTTATTCACAATCACACAGTCCATGAGTATTGATAAAAAGTTAATACAAATTGGAGGGGGGAATTGAACAAGGTCACCTGTTCCCATATTATCTCCAAGTTTCTATGTGCTTTCTGTGCATTCTGTCACCTCACTCCCTGTCTAATGGATCGTGCAGAGATTGGTAAGCAGAGTTGTGGGGGGAAAGGGCATTTTGACATATAGGAGGCTTGGAAAAATTGTTTTAAAATATTTTTAATAACTCAATATTGGCTTCATTGACATAGACTTAAATTTTTCTTGATACTTACCATTTTTTTTAACTCTGGTTATTATGTACTTTTGAATATTATCCCTCATATACTGGCTTATTCTTACTCCATGCAATTATTCATGAATATATTTGAACTTCTTATTTTAATTTGAGTGAAAATTCACAGAACAAATTAGTTTTCCATCAAAAACTGTATGCATATCATGCTTTATGACATCGGTTTCCATAATCCAATGTAACAAAGCTCTCTCCACTTCCTACTTGGGCTCCACTTCCAGTTTTCCTTCTTTTCCTTCTCTTTCCTGCTTCCATTCATTTATTTTTAAGTAAATTAATTAAATTTTGCAAATAATTTCGGAATCCAATATATTTAAAGGTCAAATGCTGTGCTAAATTCTGATAGTGTAGTGACTTATTACTAAAATTTAGTATGTATATATTAAAAATCAATCAAACAAGAAAAATTTAGGAGTGGCAAGAGAACTTGACTCTTGTCGAGGGGAATCCATGGGAGCCAGGACTGCCTTGATATCTGGGTCTTGCAACTTTTCCGCCTTGGACAAGAAGCGCTCTTACCACGTTTCTGTCACTCAAATTAGGGGAAAATAGTTGAGTGTTCCTTCTTTGAGAAATTTCTGCCTTCCACAGCTGTCATAGACTTTACTGTAATAATAAAACCATGTGGGAAAATATTTTCAGAACTAATTGAAGGTGTGTCGGTGGCCATGCCCATACATACCATGCTGGCATTGACTGGTATGTGTAGGGACCTCACCTCACATTATCTTTCATAAAGAAACATTTGAAAATCCATTATGTTGGTAATTTTATGTATAAAATGATGTGATTTACTAACATGATAAAAGTCACAATTTATAACCCAATATCACCTTCTGTACTGTGATTCACATCTGCTATTCTCCATGGAGGGTAGCCATTGGATGACTGTGAGTTGGCATCAATCAATGGTAATGAGTTCATTTTTCAGACCACCCATTGCCAAAGTCTTCAGAGTAGTACGTCCCTCAGTGTCAGAGACTGGATGATAAGTCGATGAAGGAAATGAGTAAACTCAGAAAGAAGAAAATGGTTATAGCAGTTTTCAGACAGTGTCTAATTGCTACATTTTTTGTGGGCACACGATTCTACTAAGTGATGATAGTCTTCAGGCCCATGTGAGTTGATCCTGATGATCCCTGTTTATCAAGAGTGTAAGCACGATGAAACAAGATTTACAAATTGAGGAATCATGTAGGTACAAGTCTTAATCGTTAGTGGCTGTCAATTCCAGAGCTGAGAGAAATGCCCGACATCTCAAAGGGAGCAAATAAAGTTAGTGAAAACAAAATAACATGAGGAAAAAATATTAAACTACTTAGGAGTGTTACCATGAGTCTTTCCTGAGCAATACTTTCAAGAGATGAAGAGAAGGATGAATTAGTATGAGAGTTTTGTGGAGAAGAGAACAGATTCAGAAAGAAACTCAACTTTCCATTATTCAAGATTTAATAACAGCTCAGAAAGACTTCCTTCCAACCTTCTGAAGAAGCAGAACATTGCTTGTGATTTTAACTTTCCAGTTAGTTTAAAATATTTTAACATCTCTGAATTTTAATCATATTTGAAGCTTTGTTGTTACTATTGTTGTTGTTTTAATGTTAGGTACCATTGAGTGGGTGCCAATGCAAAGCACCTGTATGAATCATAAAATGAAACACTGTTTCTGTGCCATCTCCACAATGGTTGTGCTTGAGCCCTTTGTTACAGCCACTGAGGGAATCCATCTTGGTGAGGATTTT
The DNA here is from genome assembly GCF_000313985.2 of Echinops telfairi. Lineage (NCBI taxonomy): Eukaryota > Metazoa > Chordata > Mammalia > Afrosoricida > Tenrecidae > Echinops > Echinops telfairi. The sequence continues at coordinate 53,177,899 of NW_022111300.1, forward strand.
CCTCTTTTTTTTTTTCCTGGCCAACACTCTGCTTGTCCAAACATTATGCCCTTCTCTGGTCACTAATACATCCCACTGATAAGAGGTCCAAAGTTTGCCTCGCCATCCTTGCTTCCAAGGAGCATTCTGCTTGTACATTTCCTAACAGATTGGTCCCTCATTTTAGTAGTCCCCAATACATTCAATATTATTGACCAATACAGTGCTTCCAATGCAGCCATTGTTCTTTGATCTTCCTTGCTCTTGAGCCAGCTTTCATATGCATATGAGATGATGGCAATGCTGTGGTTTGGATTAGGTGCACCTTTGTCCTCGAAGGAACATCTGTGCTCCTGAACATTTTGAAAAGATGTTTTACAATAGAATTTTTTAAGGGTTTACAGATTAGTAGGTTGTTATTTTATTACTTTAGATTTTGAATCAGTGATCTTTGATATTCATCAGCTTCACAGCCTCTTTTAAATAAGCAAGATTGTGACATATACATCCTGCTGCCACAGCCTTCTTCATCTGGTCTGCTTTCTCAGATTATTTGCTCAACATGCATATTGAAGAAATATGGTGAAAATTTTCAACCTTGATGCACACCTTTTTTGGTTTTAAATGATGTGTCATCATCTTTAAATGACGACCCCCTGTTCTAGGTGGAGATTCTACATGAGTGTAATTAAGTATCCTGGAGTTCTCATTCTTTACGATGCTGTCCATAATTTGCATTGGTCCCATAGACCAATGCCTTTGCACAGTCAATAATAAAATGCAAAAAAAATATTTTTCTGGCATTCTCTGCTTTCAGCCATGATCCAGCTGATGTAAACAATGCTTCCCCTCATTCCATGTTCTTTTCTTAATCTAGATTAAATTTCTGGGAGTTTTTTGTCCTTGCACTGATGCAAAAGTATGCAAATATTCTTATTCTTTGAATTTTAATACCATTCTGTCATGGATAGGTATATGTGATAGTTAAGTCCACTTGACTGGGCCAGTATTGTCACTTGTTTGAACTTGTAATCCCTCATGATGTGACTTAACACAATATAATCAACTCCATAATGGGATCTGCTGTGATCAGCCAATCAGCTGTAAAAGGTTTATGATGCAATCCAACCCCCTTACTCAAGTTACAACCCTAAAGCCAATGAAAGGAATTCTCCCTTCAAATAAACATTGGGGGCGTGGTTTGCTCTATATAAGTGTATACCATGGGAAATACTGCTTGTGTTTTTCTTCATCAGTTCATTGGCCTCTGGTTCTATGAATTTAAGCCACACAGCCTGCCATACTGCCTGCCTCCTTGGAAGAATCAGTGGCCTCCTTTCTGACCTTTAGACCTTGAATGCATTTTCTGTAAAGCCACAAGCCTGACATGCTCATCTCTAGTTCATCCATGTCTGTAGCCACAGCCTGTGGAGTTCCTGTCAATCCTGGGCTCCTCAACCCCTAATCTACATAAATAAGGAGACGCCTCCAACTGAACACCTGACCCAGGGCATGGAACTTCGCCTTGACTCAAGACCTTCCTCCTTCTACAATGCTGTGAACCATTTTCTTGATATTGAAATATATAAAATCAGCCATATATAATTATACATATACAATTTTGCTTCTCTTGAGAACATAACCTAAGAGAATGTCCCTTTTTGTGTTCTGTAAAGGGGTTTGTTGATACATACTTTAATAACGTTCATGAATTTTAGCAAATGTTTTTCAAATATTACTCTTCTTGTGAAAATCCCATTATACATATGATAGACCTTCCCAGTAGCAGTGCTCATATGTTACCATCAATACATAAATCACCTCTGAGTTCCAGACCCACATATATAATATAGGCAATAAAACCTGACTAAAGGAAATACCAAAGGGTGGTCATTTGGCACAAAGGAAACAATCCAAGATGGAAGATGGAAGATGAGTCATGCAAAGAATTATGATCAATGGTATGGATGTAAATGTGTGGTAAATGCAAATAACCATTGCAGATTGCAGAGCTGGGAAATCCCTTGTTGGTGATCATTTGCAGAGAGGATTTTGATTTGATGTTGACAGTTGCTGAGAGCTTGAAAAATATAATATCATTTTCAAGTGAGTTATAAAACTCTTGAGGTTGAAACACATTTCCATGGTTAATTTGTTAAAATTGCCAAGATATGAAACCAATAGCATGCTTCTTTCATTGTTGTTTTGTTTTCATGTTAACATATGACTTTCATTCATTCTTTAATCTGGTCTTTCCCACCATTCTTTCAGTAGTCTGTGTAGTCTTCTTTCCCAGCTTTCAGTTAACAGCACTACCATAACATTTTGAAGACAAATATTCTCAGCTTTCCACTTTTATATGATGTTTTTATCCAAAATGAATAATTCATATTTATTTTGAGATCAAAGATAATTTGCTTTGGGTTTTATATACGTTTTCATGATCCTTAAAATGCACCATGGGTTATAAGTAACCATCTGTCTGTAAGGGAAACGAGATACAATTATAAAAAGAAGTTTATTCGTATGAGGAGGTGGACATGAGTCTACATACAGTTTTCACAGTTGTCTCTTTCTCCCTCTTTCCTGGCTCTAGAAATCGCCTCAGTCAAGTATGGTTTTTATAAATAAGGTCACATTTATAGATGGTGATGTAATCCACAGTACATCTCAGGCATCAAATGGGATCCTTTCAAATATTACAAATCTTATATAGAATTAATTTCTGCTTTCCCAGATTTTCTTGGTTATAAACAAGATCTTAGAAGCTATAATTTATTATGTCACTGGCTCACTCCTATTTAAGGTCATCAATATTTCAAGTAAATAAATGTAAAGGTCAAGGTACTTTGTTCAGAGTATTTTTAATGCATTTGATGTTTGCTTAATCCACCTAATAAGGGGATATTGATGTGATCTACATAAATGTCTATGTGTTTGTGTATATATATATATATATGCATGCATATATATATGCACACACACACATATGTGTATATATGTATATGTACATATATACATATATGTATATATGTATGTGTATTTGTATGTATGTATATGGCATATGACATCTTCCCATTTGGCTAAAGCCCTGAATACCTAGTTCTGGAGCGTCCAATTTGCCAAACATTTTTGTTCTTATGAAAATTAATAGGCACCCCAAGTGAATTTCATACCCAATATCTGATTATTTATGTTACTACTCCTCAGAGACTTCTGCAAAAACCCTAACAACTAGAATCTGTAATGATAACATTATGACACTGGTCTAGCTACAAATTAATGCCCACTATAATATTGTGAATTACACTGGTGGTTACAAATCTGCCTTGGAAACCAATTTTATAGCTGGTTGATATCCTTATTTATTTATTTCATTTTTTTCTCACCACTACTTGGGTCTCAGATTACTTACCTAAGCAATCTGATATGCATTATGATATGTAACTGATTATATCAACCATACTCATAGTATAAGCTTATTTTCATGATCAATGAAAAGATGTATCTAAGCAGATTTTATAAACTATAAGAAAGTACAATAAAAATGTCAATTACTCATAAAATATCACTAGTGAGATTATATCAAAGGAGTTTAATTGTTATTTTTTATCTGATAGCTTGTTGATTGATAATTATTATTTGAAAATATTTATGAGAATAAATATTTTAGTGAGTGGTGACATTTTAATTCCCCAAGTGAGGAACATTAGGATAACTTCTTACCCTGTGGCTATATATAACAAAAAATAAACCAAATCCATAATGCCCACTGTCCCACTCAAAAGAGAGTGGGCCAAGATGATATGGGAGAGTCAACAGAAATGCAGGATAATATACCCTTGATGCAGTACAATTTTAAATGGCCTTGGACATCACATAAAACAGAGCACTTAATTTGATGGCTCCAAGAGAAGATTATGTATTTGTTGCTGTGCTTCCCCTCCTCCACCACCACCACCACCCGCTAACCCCCAAGTTGGCTAGTTGTTTGGGGGTTTTATGGCAGACATTGAACTATTTATGGTTTTTCCATTTTTGTCAGTGGCTTTCTTTTTGTTATTGTTATTTAGTTCTTGCCTTTTGCTGTTGTCATTATTGTTTTGTTGGTTTTGACTTCCTTTGTTGTATTACCTGGCTAGTCCTGGGTTTTTTTTGCACTTATTAATGTATCTGCATGTCTATCTGGATAAGATAGGTGGGATAAATAATTTGGAGATAAAAAGAATGGGACCAATGTTTCCGGGGGAAATGGGAGAAGGGCAGGTGGGAGAAAGAAAGAGAGTGGACCAACCCAGGGACAGGGAACAACAAGAGAACTAAAATAGATGGAAGGAAGGTCATAGGATGCCTAGTGGGGCTCAGTCAAGGGCAATGTAGCAGTGAGGAATTGCTAAACCCAAATGAAGGCGGAACATGATGGTGGGACAAGAGGGAAGTAAAAAAGAAAATAGAGGAAAGAACCAGGAAGCAAAGGACATTTATAGAGGCCTAAAGGCAGGCATGTACATATATCTATCTATATCTATATAAAGAGAGGGGAATAGAACTATGTACTCATATCTATATGTTAAGAATTAAGGTTGCAGATGGACATTGGGCCACAACTCAAGTACTCCCTTAACACAAGAACACTTTATTCTAACAATCTGGCATTCTGTGATGCTCACCTTCCTGACATGATCACTGAAGACAAAATGGGTGCATAAGCAAATGTGGTGAAGAAAGCTGATGGTGCCCAGCTATCAAAAGATATAGCACCTGGGGTCTTAAAGGCTTGAAGATAAATAAGCAGCCATGTAGCTGAGAAGCAACAAAGCCCACATGGAAGAAGCACACCAACCTCTATGATCATGAGGTGTCAATGGGATCAGGTTTCAGGAATCTAAGACCCTGAATAAACCAAAGCCAAGGTGAATGGGGTTGGGGAAGGGGACATGGAGTGTAGATTCAATGCCCATCTGCAAACAATTGGACATCCCCTCACAGAGGGGTCACATGGAGGAGATGAGCCAGTCAGGGTGCAGTATAGCACCGATGTAACATACAACTTTGCTCTAGCTTTTTGGTGCTTCCTTCACCCCACTATCTTGACCTCAATGCTACCTTACAAATCAGATTAGACCAGAGCATGCACACTGCTACAGATAAGAGCCCGCAACACAGGGAATCCAGGATATATAAAACCCTCATTGCCAACAATGAGAGTAGAGATACCAGGAGAATTAAGGGAGGATGGGGGGAAAAAGGGAGAATTGATCACTAGGATCAACCTAGAATCCCCTCCACGAGGATGAATAATGGAAAAGTAGGTGAGGGGTGATGAAGTATGATGTAAGATATGGAAAAAATAATCTGTAACTTATCAAAGGTTCGTGAGGGAGGGTGGGGGAGGGAATGAGAAGAAATGGGGAGCTGATATCGGGCTCACATGGGAAGAGAATGCTTTGAAAATGATGATGGCGGCATATGTGCAAAAGTACTTGACACATTGGAGGAATGTATGGATTTTGATAAGTGATGTAAGGGTCCCCAATAAAAGTATTTAAAATAAAATAAATATTTTTTTTACAAGAAAGAATAAAAAGTGAGGCACAAAGAAAAAATTGAACATTCCATGAATTATGCATCAGTTCAGTATTCACTCCATCGGCAAAGAACATCACAGCTCTAGGCAAAGATGTGCCATCTGGAGCTGTATAATTGCCCAAAACTAAAAATTGCAAGGGAGAGATTCCAACGATTCAAGCCAAGGTCACAAAACCATGTTCAAAGACTTCCAATCATCAGTTCCAAACAATAGTTCTGGAAGAGTTTCTAGTCATTATTATATCTGAGTTTGAGGGGGAAACAACAAAAACCCTATAACATCTGTCTTTGAATACCTGCTTTCACTAAATATCCAGATTGTGTGTTTTTCACTAGAAAACCATCGAACTACGACTTTGGCCAAAGATACAGCTCTGGATAAAAGATCATTTACTTTCAGTATAGATTCAATTCCATTATATTCCTCACTCCCTTTTCTCAGGCTCCGTTCTGTTAATTTAAACACATCATATGTATTTTGATCTTAAGCTATTAGGATGATCCTGTGTTTAGTAAACCTTGCCTCCATTAAAAAGAGAGGCTATAAGATCAGTGATGATGGAAGAAAGACCCTAACATTTAATAAAATTTAATAAATCTGCCTTCCACTCTTAGAACAAGAACCCCTGAAAGTGTGTGGCCAGATGAAAAATAAGAAAACTATTCCCTAAGGGTCATTAACTTTACTACAGGAGCTTGGTTCACTCCTCTGCACCTCCTTTTCTCTGCCCCCTCCCTGCTCACCAATTTCACATCATGCCCATCATGATGAACATTTCTTTCTTTCTGACTAAGGAGCTCTCATTACCCACCGCAGCTCAAAACCTTTATTTCACAGGGTTGCCATATGGCATTTTTCAGAATTGTTTTTGATATGCATAATGCCATAGGACCTTTTGATTAAACACCAGACTGGGCAAGGAAAACGAAGGATTGCTTGGCATGCCCGCTGAGTCTTATTGCATTTAAGCTGTGCTCATAGGATTTAAGATATTCAGATATCAAATCCCAACCTTTTGGCGCCACACACAAACCCACAGAGACACATTTACCCCTTAAACTTGCAGTGATGGATGGATATGTTGATGAGCAAACATTTTATTTGCTTTTGGGATATGTACAAAACAATTAGAGAAATTAGAGAAATATTCAAACATTCCTGTAATAACAATGAGCGCACTCCTAGGTCTTCTCAGAAGGTTTCTTTTAAACATTCGTTAATATCAATTTGGAGAATGAACAATAGCATAAGTTTGATCCATGTGAGTAGCTGAACTAAGCACATTCATTTTTCCTGTAATGGACTCTTTTTGTGTGGTGGTTCAGTTTCAAGCAGGGTAGCTGAGTTTGTTCCAACTGCACAGCCAGGTCTGCCAGCTTGTTCCCCTGTGACCAGGTTCTGTCTAGCATGGAAGCTATCACTGATCACGGCACTAATTCCTGAAAAATGAACCACACAATCTTACCTAGCACAGGTCTCTATAAAGGTTCATTATTGCTAGTATCCAGGGTTGGCATGGAAACACAACTTATATTTATTTCATCTGTCTTCAATGATCTAGGTTATCTCTGAGCTCAAAGATGCTCTGTACTGTACATATCATTTCCAGAATTCAAATTCTAAACCACAGGAATATCTTCTTAATATATTACTGTTGACTTTATATATAATTTATTCCTATAATGTTAAACTTGGGAAAAATAAAATGTCTTTCCAATGCGATCATAATTTTATAGAAAAGAAAATAGAGCCCTGGAGTTGTTAAAATACTTGCATGTTAACAACTCTTGGGAACAAGGAGCTTCCAAAGGTTCAGGGCAGATTCAGAACAGGATACAGAACAAAGAAGATCATTGCTGATATTAGATGGATCCTGGCTGAAAGTAGAGCATACCACAAAGATGCTATTATGCTAAGACATCAGACTGTGTGCATCAAATAGACTCGGGGTCACCTTGAGAAGCATGAGACACCCAGAACACTTCATTGTGCTTACTTGGAACTTTCATATCAATCAAGAGGCAGTTGTGCAAACAAGAAAATAGCTAGTTCATGGTTTAAAAATCAAGAAAGGCGTGTGACAGGGTTGTAGACTTTCACCATACTTATTCAATCTCTATGCTGAGAATATAATTAGAGAGCCTGGCTTATATAAAGAAGAATGTACCAACAGCCTTGGAAAAAGGCTTATGAACACCCTTTGATATGCAGATTGGACAACCTTGCATTCTGACAGTGAGGACAGAAGCACTTGTGAATGAAGATCAAGGCTTTCAGCCTTCAGTATGGATCAGGGCTCAATGTCAAGTATACCAAAATCCTCAGAACTAGACCAATAGGTTACATCATAATAAAAAGAGAAAAGGTTTAAGTTGGCAAGAATTTTGTCTTGCTTGGATGCACAATCAATGCTCATGGAAGTAGCAGTCAAGAGATCAAAAGACAGGTTCCCTTAGATAAGTCAGCAGCACAAGACATCTTTAGAGTTCTGAAAAGCAAGGATGTTGCTTTGAGGATTATGACTCACTAAAGTATGCCTGATCTAAGCCATGGTACTTTGCTTTGCCCCATATGCATGTGAGAGTTGAAAACAGAATAAAGAAGAAATGATACATTTGATTTGTGATGCTGGAGAAGAACATTAAAAGTACAATGGACTGATGGAAAAACAACCTGATCTGTTTTGGAAGAAGGGCAGAGTGCTCCTTAGAGGAAAAGATGACAAGACTTTGTCTTACATACTTTGGACATTTTGTCAGGAGAGTGTAGTCCCTGAAGAAGGATATCATGTTTAGTAGAGAAAAGTGCTCAAGGAGATGGATTGACCCAATGACTGAAACAAGGGGTCAGGCATAGGGACAATATTAAGGATGACACAGGAGAGGGCAATGTTTTGTTCCGTTGTCACTAAGGTCAAAACTGACTTGATGACACCTAATAACAACATTATTTTTCACAACCTCCAACCAAACCTATCCCCTACCGGCTTCTTAAAACCAACCAGTAGATTAGCTTAACTAGCAAGGAATGCCTCACTTGCGTAGTATGCTGTTTTAAGATCTACCCAAATTGGATAAAATATATCAACAACTCAAAAGATTAGATAGAAGACTTAGGTGATGGTGAATGTATGTTAATACGGGAGGAACAGCTTTGCAAAGGAGGGTAAGCATGGCTGCAGAAGTCAAAGGTTGTAATGAATGAATGTCAGTGAACATAAAGACGTTTATAGAATGAGACATCTAGACAGATGAAGATAATCGGCACGAAGATATTTATGTATTGGTGCATAGTCTACTGAGTATATTCTCAACCACATTAACAGCAATAAAATAAATTACTTTTAAAAATACAGTCATGCATAAATTAACGGGAGAAGATTCTAGAAGAGGGGTGAAGAATAAGAGTGAGTGATGGAGCAAAGGTGGCAGCAAGGAGACAGAGGAGAAGGAAGAAAAGCAGTTAATAAATAAGATAAATGAGTTTGTGGAGCCCCTTAGGGCTCTATCAAGTGTCCATATCTGTTTGAATTTGAATTTCCAGTTTGTGAGTCAAACAGTTTATATCATCTATGTAGTTTATTATATTTCATGTAGAGGGACAGAAATCGTTTTTTCCAATAGTTTATTGACATGATTGTGTTTAGTTAATTGCCTGGACAGGTTGAATCTAGCACTCACATATGATGGTTATGTAAAAGGAGAAGACACATTCTGTTTCTGGACCGTGTATCCTTTTTAGATTGGCATTATCTTTCTTGCTGAATGCCTTTTCTTGGGAAACACAAGCAACGTAAGTAGGGGACTCACACTGATTTACTTCCCCTACCAGTGAGTCAGTATATATTGGTTGACTGAATTAATATAAGGATATAGCTGAGATAACCTTTCAAGAATAGAAAAGTAACATGTAAGGCAGATTCCCTGAAATGTCAAGTGTCCAACTTCATGCCTGAGGCCAATGAAAGATGTACTGTTTGATCCTTTTGGAACGTTTCAAAAACTAAGTGTCATATATGGCATGAAATCAAAGTTTTTCAGCTCAAAATCTACAGCTTCAAAAGATGAGCTGTGCCAATATATATATATATATATACTGGACCCCTGATTATTTCAAGTAATTTCATTATTTATCAAAATCAAAGCTATTAGTGTAGCTCTTCAATATTCCTCTTCATTTATTCCTAGTTGATGTTATAGCATTAAAATAGACTTACTGGTATAAGTTATATATTAACTGAAATGAATAGAATATTGAGCATTCTATTTTTCAAATTCCAAAGATAATTTATGAAATGCCTATTTAAATCTTCCAAATGGCTTGTACCTGCATCGTCTATGTTGTTTTCCCAAAGATTGAAACTAGAGCATCTTGATATTGCTACTGTTCCACACTCCAACTTCCTTTATTGTCTATACTCCTTAATGTTTATTCATTACCTGAGTGTGGCTTCAAAGTAATGCATAGAAATATGTGGTATTACAGAGATTTTATTACATTCAAAGTCATTTAAATCTGAAGGGAAAGTATTTTTTTAAAAACAAAAGAAAGAAAAGAGACAAAGAAGAAAAGCATTTCGCCTTAGCTCTTGACATGTGTTTTTAAATGGATGCTTTGTTTCCCAAAAAGCAATTACAGGTGCAAGCAGTACTGCTCTGTCACTTGGAGCCCACCATGTGGATCTCTAGAACACAAAGGAGGAACCTGAGATCATAAAGTGCTGGGTTGGGATCAAAGCTAAAATTCTTTTCTTGTGGTAGCTCTTTGTGACTAGATATTTACCCTGACAGGTAATTCTATAATGTTTATAAATACTCAGCACAATATTGTTAGCTTTTACGGGTCTTTCTGCAAGACACTGAGGATGTCCAGAGGACTTGAGAATAGAGAGAATTATTGAACTCCCAAGTTTTGCCTCCTGCTGTTATTGGAGTCCGTTCTGTCTTCTTCATTAAATTATAAACACTTCAAAGGCAAGAATTCTACAGTTGTCTTTTCTTTATATCCACCCAAAATCCTTGAAAACTGTTCTGCACAGGATAATTCCTAAAATCAGTCATGTATCTTAGACAGAACATAAAAGGCTTCATACATCATATTTACCACAATCACCATATGCAACCAATAAATAATTTTTGAAAGATCTTTTTTTAAGAAAGAAATCAACGTTGCAAGGCACCGATTAAAATCATGTACTGAATATCTTAGGCTTTTCTACCTTCATGCTCAGGACTGCTCCAAATATATCTCTTAAAATATTTAGTAACACTATCCACCTATTCAAACTTTCATATGGATTATAACTCAATGTAAATAAAACCAAAACCTTCACAGCTTGACTAATAGGAAGCATAATGAGAAATGGAGAAGAAATTGAAATTGTCAAGGATTTCTCTTTGCTTGAATTCAATGTTTATGGGAGCAGCAGTTAAGCAATTGGATGGCATTTTGCATTAGACAAATTGGCTTCACAAGATATCTTTAAGGTGCTGAAGAGCAACAAAATCACTTGAAGGACTGAGATGTGCTTGATCCAAGCCCTGGTGTTTTCAGTCACCTCATGGCCAGGTGAAAGTTGGACACTGAGTAAAAAAGATTGAAGTATAACTGATGCATTTGAATCATGGTATAAAACGACAGCAACAACTCACTACCATTGAGTCAATGATGACTCACATTGACCCCTGTGTATTCCTGAAACTGTGCCTGTTGATGGGAGTAGAAAGCCCAGTCTTTCTCCCATGTGGTTGCTGGTGGTTTCAAACTGCAGACCATATAGACCGCAACCCAGCGTATAACCACTACACCACCAGGGATTCTATCATGCTATTGGCGAAGAATCTGGAAGCACTGTTGACTGCAAGAAATAAACAAACCTGACTTGTGAGTAGTAAAGCCACAATGATCCTTAACAGTGAGGATGATGAGACTTCATGTCACCCAATTTGTACATGTTACCAGAGGAGACCAGTCCCCCAAAAGGACAATACACTTGGTAGAGAGTCAATGAAACAAAGATCTTCAATGAGATGGGTTGATACAGTGGGGGCAACAATGGGCTCAGACATGAAAATCACCAAGAGGATGGCATGGGACCAGGAAGTTTTCCCTTATGTCATACACAGGGTTGCCATCGCTGCACTGAGCAACAACAACAAGAGGCTTCAACTCTGGAGATCTGAGGGCACTATGAGATTGATGTTTGGCTATAAACTGTGATGTCAGCAGGTCAAACCCAAGAACCATTCAGTGAGAGAAAGATGAAGGGAGAAAGATGGGCCTGTGTGCTCCCATAAATATTTAGACTCTTGAAATGTCGGGGGCTTAAGTGGAGAGGAAATGTTTTGAGAATGATGAGGGCAATGAATGTACAAATGTGCTTTACACAATTGATGTGTGTATGGATTGTGAAAAGAGTTGTATGAGCCCCTAAAAAAAATGATCTAAAAAGAAAAAGAAAATACCAAAGAGCATTTCTACACTACACTGTGGGTATCTATGGGTTGGAATCAACTCAATGATAGTGGGCTTTCGTATTCTCTAACCAAGCCCTAATGGTACAATAATTAAGTGGTTCACCAGCACCTCCACAGGAGACAGTGTGATTCACTCCCATAAAAAGTAAAGTTGAGAAAGCCTAAAGGATGGTTCTACTCTGCTCCAGGGATCCATCAACAATGTGTTCCAATCATAGGATGCATGTGGTCCAAGGTGTACAATTTAAGAAATTCAATTCTCATGTAATATGTCTTGAAGAAACCAAGACTCAGTGCATATTTTCTCCTTATATACTTAGATTTTTTGAGCCAGGTAGAATAAAAATAAAGCACTTATTACTCATTTAATGTACTGCTTTTTAAAATCTACAATTTTAACACAAACAAACAAAAAGAGTCAACAAAATAAAGAATCGCTGCACTGGTTTGGGATAAACGTGAATAAAATCTCTTGCAATAGATATCTTTCTGTGTTGGTCTTCACAATACAACATACTCTGTGTACTTCATGCAGAATCAATTATAATTTTCATTCGCCTAAACTACTATACAATTACCCTATTTCAGTGAAAGTTAATCTCAAAGTAAAACTTCATGCCTTCAAAACAAATTGTTTATGTATCCATCTAATCCACAATTGAATATATTAGCCTAAGTAAATACAAACAAATAGTTAAGAGAGTCTTTATAAATATGGAGAAAGAGTTTACCACATGTAGTTAATAAAAATAAATAGAAAGTAGATCAGTTAACTATTATCTCTAGAGCATCTGCTGTTCATCCTAACCAATGCGCCGTTATTTAGAACCTTTTTGGTGCCACATCTAGAACCAGGATTTGAGGACATTGTGAGAAATTACACAATGTACTTTAAAAGGAAATGAACAAACCAAGAACCTTGCTCATCCCCTCCTCCAAACAACACCAAGAAAACCACTGTGGATCAATAGTGTATGAGAGTCCTTCACCACAGCTAAGTTCCAGGAAAACTTAGTTCATAAGCTTGGTGAATATTTAGCAGCAGACCCAAGGTCAGCGGTTCTCAACTTGTGGGCCGCGACCCCTTTGGGGATCAAACGACCCTTTCACAGGGGTCGCCTGATTCATAACAGTACCAAAATTACAGTTATCAAGTAGCAACGAAAATAATTTATGGTTGGGGGATCACCACAGCATGAGGCACTGTATGAAAGGGTCGCGGCATTAGGAAGGTTGAGAACCAGTGATCTAGGATGTCCTGGCTGCATAAGAGAACATCCCTTGCTGAGTTAAGGATACCAAGCTCAATCATGTCATGTGACAATCCTGGCTCACCCAAAGTGGCATAAAACTGTAACTATCACACCAACAGAGAGAGAGGAGGGAAGGGGGGTAAGGAGGGAGGCTATTTAGTCTCCACTTAAAGTTTGAAATCAATTTGTGAAAACAAATGGGCAGCTTCGGAAAGCAGCTTATTTATACCCATGATTTCCATCTGTTTTGTATATCGTTTAGGAAAACTGCTGACACACAAATGACATATTTAGTCACTAGAAAGAGAAAAATGGTTTCGTTCAAAAAGAATCACAAAGAAGCGTGTCTTTGACAATCACGGGGTCATGTGTTTTAACCAGATTCATGATAGCGATTCAAGTGCTAAGAATGATCTACAACAAAGCATAAGCATGGATGCCTGCAGCTATTCAACTACACGTTTCTTTTTTTAATTATTATAAATAAATCATTTTATTGGGGGCTCTTGCAGCTCTTATATACCTCCATTGTATCACGCACATTTGTACATATGTTGCCTTCATCATTTTCAAATAATTTTCTTTCTGTTTGAGCCCTTGGTATCAGTTGCTTTTTCCCCCCTCCCTCCCCCACCTTCCCACATACATGAATCCCTGATAAATTATAAATTATTATTTTCATATCTTACATCACCCGCTGTCTCCCTTTGTCCATGTTATTGTCCTTCATCCCGGGGGTGGGGGAGGAAATTATGCATCACTGTAGTCAGTCGTCCATTTATCCCCCTTCTCCCCACACCTTCCCCCTACCCTCATGGTACTGCTACTCCTATTGCTGTTCTTGAAGGATTTATCTATCCAGGATTCCATGTGTTGAGAGCTCTTATCTGTACCAGTGCACATGCTCTGGTCTAGCTGGACTTTTAAGCTAAACTGGGGTCATGATAGTGGAGAGGAGGAAGCATTAAAGAACTAGAGGAATGTTGTGTGTTCCATTGGTACTGTGCTGCACCCTGGCTGTCTTCTTCTAGCCTTGGGAGCCTCTGTGAGGGATTTTCCAGTTATCTACAGATGGGATTTAGGTTTCCACTCCGACTCCCATCATTTGCATCAATATATTTGTTTGTTTTGGGTCTTCTGATGCCGGATACCTTATTCCATCGAGACCTCGTGATCACGCAAGCTGGTGTATTTCTTCCATGTGGGCTTTGTTGCTTCCCTGCTAGATGGCTGCTTATTTACCTTCAAGCCTTTAAGACCCCAGACACTACATATTTTAATAGCCAGGCACCATCAGATTACTTCACCACATTTGCTTATGCATCAATTTTGACTTCAATGATCATGTCAGAAAGATGAGCATCACAGAATGCCAAGTTATTAGAACAAAGTGTTCTTGCATTGAGGGAGTACTTGAGTAGAGAGACCCAATGCCTGCCTGCTACCTTAATGCTTACCATTTAAATATATGTATATAGACCTATTCCTTAGTGTTATATGTCAATATATTTATCTGTGTGCATGCCTAAATTTATGCCTCTATAAATGCCATTTACCTCCTAGTTCTTTCCTATATTTCTTTTTACATTCCTCCTGTCCCACTATCATATTCAACCTTCCTTCGACTCTCAGTATATTCTCTCAGATATATCCTTGCACTTGATCAAACCCCATCAGGTATTCTATGCCCTCCTTGACATCAGTTTTAGATCTCTTATTGTTCCCTTGACTCTGGGATTGTTGGCTACCCTCTCCCTTTCTCCCACCTCCTCCTCTCCTACACGCCCCCCTCCCAGCACCCCCTCCACCCCCCCCCACATACCAGATCCATCAATTCTGTTGTTTTCTCCTCTGAATTGGTTATTCTACATATCCTATATGGATAGACATGAGAAAAACAAAAAAAGAGAAAGAGAGAGAGAGAAGAAAGAAAGAAAGTGAGAAAGAGAGAAAGAAAGAAAGAAAGAAAGAAAGAAAGAAAGAAAGAAAGAAAGCCACACCCCAAACACCAACCCTGTAAATATTTTTCCTGGTCTGTCTGCTGAAAGTTTTCCAATCTGGTCTGGTGAAGTGCCATGCCCTGCCCGCCAATTCCAAGGTCTATTTTGTGGATTCCTTGGGTACTTCATTATTTTGCTTTCCTTGTTGTTCTTCTGCACTCCCATTGTGTTTGGCTCTGGTGTGTGTGTGTGGGGGGGGGTGTCCAACCGGGCACAATTCCCCCTCTGTGTCTGCAGTGCTGTTCCCTGTACCCCTGTGGGTCAGTGAGGGGGTATCTTGTCTCATGGTTTGGCCAGCCCCATGGTCTTCTCTGTTCATTGGCTGCTCTGAGCAGGAATGTCAACCTGGTGGGCTAGGTTGCAGTCCACTCTCTCTCGCTCTCCCTCTTAGTTTGCTCCCATGTGGTCTGGACATACCTGCCACTCTCCCTGGGCTGCATCTTCAGTGCTATCCTCTGTACTGTGTTCTTCTGGGGAGGGGAGTCAATTTAGCTGGGCCTGGGGCCTGGGACTGCATCCAGCACTGCAGACATTTCTGTTACTTCACTGCTTCATGCCAGTCTGTTGCTCTTGAGAGTTGGTGCCCTAGGTTGAGGTCTGGTTCATTTTTTGCTTTCCTGTAGGGACATGAGCAATATCTTCCCCCTGTGTGTGTTAGTGCCCTGTTTCTCTACTATGCATGTCCAACTACACATGCTTCATTGTAGCCACATACCAACTACTTTTAAAAAATACCACATGCATCATATCTGCTTTATAATTTCCTATCAACAATCTGATTTTTCATTTAAGGCAACAAAACTAGTGTATAAATTAAAACTATAATTTGTCTTCTAATGTTTACCATGATAAGAGAACTTCTAGCATAGTATCCCAGAATCTCCATGAGAAAACAAACTACTTAGCAAAGAAATATTTCCAACACACAAAATCAACCTAGCATTCTGCAGTACTAAAGCCAATGCATAGAGAACAAGCTGTGCAGCAGTCGGAGTTCCAGTAAACTTGGCAGGTGCGGGTTCTGTTGTGCCTACTACAACAATGTGGATGGGCTTCAGGAAATGGAAGTTTCGAGAAAAGAAAAGCAGGACTCAATCGGAGGGATTGGATGGAATTTCCTTGTCATAGGTTCCTCACCATTTACAATATTGACATTGAGACTATTAATACTTACTATTGTTGTCATTTCTATTGTTTTATAGGTGTAGACACACACTACTGCTAATAGCTTTTCATGCTAATATCCATTAAACCCTTAATTTAATCTGTGCATGGTTTAAAATCTGATTGAACAGTAAAATAGATTATTCCCAATCCGTATATTTGCCATTAATAAATTGTGTGGCATAATCAAGAGAAAATATTTAGAGAGTTACATAGAGGCCGTTTTTTCAAAAAGTCAACATTCAGCATGAAATGATACAGATTTACTATTATAAACTTTTGTGTCTGATAGAGACTGGCATTTTGTGCAGTTAGCAAGGGAAACAACAAAGACCTTGTTTCTCCTGAATTTTATTGGGTTTTTTGTGCAGTTAGCAAGGGAAACAACAAAGACCTTGTTTCTCCTGAATTTTATTGGGTTCTACACTCAATTCCAATTCCCTTGAGAATTATTCTTAGGCTCTTAAGAAGAGATTTTAAGTGAATGCTAGAAATTTGGTTAATATTAATAAAAAAGGATATCATCAATATTATAATTCATAATACCTGAAAATAATATTTTATTCTGAAATTGAAAGGCATGTTTTTAGTATACAGAATGCTTTGATTATTACTATATTATTATTTGCAAAGAGTTTAGCATGAGAATGTTTTGTTTTGTATTTCAGTAGCCAAATGTTAAAGTCAAGAAGCAATAAACTAGTGCTCAGAAATAATGGGTTTTAGGAAATTCAAAGTTAAATTGAAAGTGTTTTGAAGCCACATAGATATTTTTGGAGTGACCAGATAATTTAGTTGTTCAACTAACAGTGAATCAGAGTAGTCTGAAAACCTAAGTCAGAAGAAATTTAGTGAGGAATGGAAATTGAATTGCTTCAAGTGTAAACATAAAGGTTTACTTATTAAATCAGTGTACAAGTATACATAGCTGAATAAGAAAGACAAGTAGCCCAAAAGGCCCCCAAAGAGCCCCAAATGTTCAAGGGCAATTAACATTAGAAGGCTCCTGATTAAAAGCAATTCCCTACATCCAAAGTCTTCAGGAAGTTTGTTTCTGGGAGTACAGCATTGGCATATGGTCATTAGAAGCAGAATTTAGAGCCTGGACACTAATTCTTGTAATGATAAGGAGTACAATAAATTCAGTCCTGAAAATATCAAGGACCCCAAAGCAGTCAGAAAAATGAAAAATTAAGGCATGTTTTCTAAACCTGTGCTACGAAGCCAGTGTTTGATCCCTGGATTCTAAGGCAGGAATAACCTATAAGAAGCTTTTTTTTTTTTCAATTGTTGAGGATTTGCTAAGTTACATCTTGTGAAGCTTTCGCTGTGATCTAGTCTTACACGTGGTAACTGATTCCTTTCCACACTCAATGTTAGTGAAAAGAATGAAGTCATAAATGAAAAGAAACAGGAAAGAAAAAAGTCTAGCAAAGAAGTCAAAAAGAAGATTTATTTGGAGTAAAATACTTTCAGCTTTGAAGAGAACATTTACTTTGCTTATAACAATAAATGCATGTAAACTAGTCAAAAGAAATTACAATGCCTAACTCCTAAAATGACCTTCAAAGAAAGGAATTTCTAGTCGATCATTTTGTGGGATTCAGGAAATCAGCCAAAATAGCTTCAGGGGAGCAATCACCTCAGAGAAACACTTCAATACACTTTTCTCGCAGTATAATTTGCTCCTCTCAAAAAGAGTTTTCTTTCTCAGGCATATTTAGGAATTTACCTCTTCCATTTGCTCATGAAGAGCTCTGAAGTCCTCAGAAGGCTGCAGTCAGGAAACCTCGTGGCCGCCTTGGACTTGGATCAGTGTTCATGTCAAGGTGGGCACGGAGAGTGGCAGAGAACAAACTGAGGAGCAAGATGAGTTTGTTCCAGTTAGGTGCCTTCAATGCAGAACTGAGGCTCTGCAGCCAGGTGCACATCCAGGACATCATGAACAGAATGAATCAATCTCCAAGAAGACAAAATACATATGGTGGCTGGTAAATCGCTGAACTGAGATTTATAATCATTAGGAAAGGAAAACATAAGACTGAGCAGATATTTAGCTTAAATTTCGAACATGTGGCCTCAAAAGTTTAGGTAACTAATGAGATGACCCAAGGGTTTGGTTTTTAGGAGAAACAAAAAGGAATAAAGCCTCATGCTTGTCCCTGCAAACAGCGGGTAGATCTCAAACGCAGACCTTGCAGTAAGCATCCCCATGCTTAATCAACTGTAGCACACACACACACACACACACACACACACACACACAGAACAAAAACGTACTGTTATCAAGTCAAAGCTGACTCATAGTAGCTGTTTATGGGAGTAGAAAGCCCGGTATTTCTTCCACAGAACTGCCAGTGGTTTCAATCTGCCAGCCATGCAGATCACAGCCCAACTCATAACCACTATACCACTAGGGCTTCTTCCAAAAGGGCCAGCTTTCTCCTGTAGTCAAGGACTTCTGGCCCCATGCAATGCTAATAAATGTTCCATCTGGGAGATCAGCTGAGCACACCCGGCTTCCAGGCCCTGGACTGCGTCTGAAGGAGCCCTGCATGCACAGTCTTTCAGGGATCACTGCCAAGTGAAAGGGTGGGGTTTGAATCCCCAGTCACGTCACAGAGAGATGTGGCAGTCTAATGCCCTCAGTAGTTACAGCCTTGGAAATAAACCAGCAGGGAGGTTCTGCTTTGCCTGGTAAAGTCACTGTAATTGACTTGACAGCAGTGGGGTTTGGGGGACTATCCCATTGTCACCAGGTCTCACGCCCCTCAAGGAAGCCCAACCTCTTCAGTGTGCTCCCTGGGTGTTTCATCACCTGGTGCCTATAGGGCCTCTTTATCCATCTAGTTCCCAGGAAAACTTGCCTGGAAACACTAAGTTCTATGTGACCTCAAATACCTTCAGTGCACTGCCACAGAAAGA
>NW_022111300.1:53199279-53200460 GCF_000313985.2 Echinops telfairi
CCAAACTCAGAAAGATGAGTCACGTCCATTTGCCAAATATCATTTGGCACCAATCCTTTAGGGTTAACTCCTAAATGTGGTACCGGGAAAAATGACCAGGCTGTTTACAATTGAAACAAGTTTTTTGAGCAGGTGCGGCGGGGTTTGGGATGAAACCTTGAAGAGCAGCCCCGATGGCTAAGCCGAGATTATGTGAAGGACCAACTCCTGCACAGTACTTTATAAAATCAGAAATATCGCCAGTCCGGCGGTGTGGGCGGAGAACATCCTGACAAGTAGGGTTTGCATTTTCATAAGCAAGGTGTTTGATAAATTCACTTTCATTTTCATCCCTGCCGACAAGTCGCTCTGCAGCGGCCCTTAAACGGCTAATAAAATCACTATAGGGCTCTTCAGGCCCCTGCCAAATTTTTGCCAAAGAAGTGGTGGCAGCGCCCTTGGGGGGCAAGCGGCGCCAGGCTTTAAGGCCAGCTGTTTGAATTTGGGCAAGCAGTCCTGGAGAAAATCGTGCCTGCTTATTGTTAGTGTCATAGGGGGCAAGGCCCTTTAATTTTTTAATTGTCCACCGTTTTGCCATCCCTTGAGCCTCGGCATTGCAGCGTGCAACCTTTTTACAGGCTTCTGTATATTCCGATTTCCAAAGAACAAAGTCTCCTCCGGAAAGCACAGCACAGGCTAACATATACCAATCATTAGGAGTGAGCCATTTTTCAGTGAGGGACTCAAGGAGGGACACAGTGTAAGGAGCTGTCGGACCATAAAGGGACACAGCCGATTTTAACTCTTTTATGTACTTGAGGCTGATGCGGCGATATTGCTGGTCTTTAGTGCTAGCCTCTTCCTCCTCATTCCCACTATCTGTGCCGGATTGCTCATCAGAGTTATCCCCCTGTGTATCTGCTGCAGGTGAGTCATCATCTGAGTCACCATCACTGCCTCTAGTTTCATTTTCAGCAGGCGCCCGCGACTTAGAGCGGGTGACTGGGAAAACAAGCATAGCTTTTGAAGGCTTAATCTTTCCAAGTTTTGGTGCCTGAGAGACGGGCGGCTTCTTCTGCAAGGGAGTGGCGGTGCTCAGTGTGCTAGGGCCCATTTCCAGCTGCTGCAAGGCGTTTTGCAGAGACTGAAAACTTTCACAGCACGTATCTGTGGCTCCTTTTAAAAGTGCCCAGTTACTAGGG
>NW_022111300.1:53201824-53244553 GCF_000313985.2 Echinops telfairi
ACAATGGTCAAAGAACACTCCGGGGGGAGACGAAGGGTAACACAGACTGCAAACTGTCTCAGACATTTTCATAGAACAAGGAAGCTTTGGTGACTAAGATATCTTTTAAGGCATAACCACCTGCCAGTAATTTTCCACTAGGGCCGGTCACTGAAAGACCTTGAGAATGTCTGCTAGGGCCGGCTCCCAACACTCAAACTCATGCTCCTTCTCTTAACCCTCCCCTTAATACCGGCTCAGCAATGGCTTCAAATTCTTCCTTGCTTCCACGTTCCTGCAGTGACAGGAACGTCCTCTCTCGGTGTCTTGCTGGGCTCCATTCTGTGCAGTCACTCAAGGTCTTCCTCACGCAACACACTCTCCCCTTCCCAGTCTTCCTTGTCGCCAACTCAGTGTGTCCTGATTTCCAGAGATGTTCTCTTCATCTACTTCAATTCCTCTCCTTTAAATTCAGAAAACATTTTCTCATGTAATTAGTCTCCTCATACAATGGCATGTTGACAAGTAGTCAGCGTCCAATCTCCTCTGCTTCATGTGAGATTGAGTTTTAGTGTCCCTTCTCTTTTTTGATGTAAGAGGATCTGGTCTCACTGGATCTCTCCTATGGGCCACAATGGAGTCTTGGTGGGATAGTGTTTATGTGTGGGGTTGTGGTCAACAGTTCAAAACCATCAGCAGCTCCTGGGGAGAAAAAGTAGGCCTTCGATCCCTGTGAACAGTTGCAGTCTTGGAAACCCACAAGAAAGTCACAATGAGTCAGCAATGACTCGCTGGCCGGGAGTCCTTTTTTGTTTTGCTTTGTTTTTTAACAAGCAATGAATGTAGTAAATCTGCTTGGCAGGGAGCAGAACATTTGGAGGTTCATGTCAGCTAGGTGACATCTGCGAAGAGTCATGAAGATCTGCTTCAAAGAACTCAGCTGTTCACAACTCAACAGAGCATTGTTCTACTCGGACCACCAGAGTCCTCATGCATTGGAGCCTCCTTGAGTGTGCAGCGACATGGAAAGACTATGGGAATCTCTCCTCCCCTGAGGACATAAGGACATCCCGTGAAGGATGATTAGGGGAAATTAGTGTGCATTTGCTTACTTTTTCATCTTTTTCCAAGAACTATCTCCAGCAGCAAGCAGATATTTAGAATAACGCATAATTTATTATTTTAAAGTAGGTTTACATGGCATTATCATTAAGGAGGAAATTCTTTGTAATGTATACTTGGAACAAAATTGTAAATCCAGAGCCCATAAAGAAAGAGAACATGAGAACCTAGCACAACACACACTACAGAGTTTTTAAACTCTATAACTCCACTCTGTACAACATTTATTGTAAAAAATTTCATAACCAAAGGACACTTCTTTTTCTTAATAAATGGAAGAACAAGATAAATGGCTTGTCACCTAGAGACAAATGTTCAGCCTGCAGTCAGAATGCTAATCTTACAAACCAATATCAAATCAAAATGAAATTATTCTGGAAAATTTTTCAATAGATATAGCTGAACATTATAGCACAAGCTCAGTTGATTTTGCTGGGTTATTGCTCTAATATATTATAATGGCTTAGGAGAGGAAAATGCAAACTTTCTTAATGAAAGGTCAGATAGTGAATATCTTAGGTTTTGTTGCAACACTGTCTCTGTCACAACTCAATTCAATGTTACGGAGATGCAAAAACATCCACCGACAATATGAAAATGAAAGACTGTCTCTGTTCCCTAAAAGATTATTTACAAAAGGGGCCTTCAGACCAGACGGGGCACTGAGGCCAGAATTCTCCCACCACTCATATAGGAATCAGGGCATCGAAAAGGCTCCTGTGTTATGCAGAAGTGTTTGTTCCTCTGAGTTCATATTGCACCACCATTATTTTTTTGTTAGTATTGGATTTGAGGATCAAAAATTTTAGACGAAGTTTGTTTTCCAACAATGATCCCATTTCTAAACTATTAACCAGTATGTGTTTACATGCCGTTGTGAAATTTGTATATGCTGTATGGTTGTGAATCCTCTATCATGAATGTGCTGAGCAGCTGACAAAGCTTAGGTTAAACAACTCTGATAGCACAGTGGATAAATGCCTGACTACTCATTGAAAGGTTAGTGATTTAAACCCGCCTTAGGCTCCATAAAATTCAGTCAACAAGATGGTAGTGAGATTTTGTTTTGTTTTGAGAGACAATCCGGGAGGAAGCCTTAATGACTTGCTTCCATAAAGATTATAGACAAGAAAACTTAGAAAACACAGCTCTACTCTGTTACATGGTTGATTGACTCCAAGCAACCTACCAACAACACGTTTTAGTGAATCAGTTGGAAATGTTTTTCCTAAGATATTTATAATTATTCCAAGAAAATTGTCTACGTATATGAGAAACAGGAGTCATTGTTCTGCTGGCCCTACTAGAAGTCCCTCAAAGGGGAAAAGAGTAGCGTTTCTGTCTACAAATCCTCCACACTGTAACCATCAAGCCTGGTTGAACAGTCACTAATTTTAAGCGTGATTGTTTTGCCTTTTTTTTCCTCTAAAGGAAGCAAGGCACTCCTATTCTGTGGGATGTGTCTGTAGATTGCAGAAAGAAAACCAGGGAAAAGCTCTGTTCAATGATAAAGGTCCTTCAATCTGGTGATCCATACTAAAGCCACAGGAGAATCTTAAGGTGAGTTCCTTTAAAATGAAGAGAAAAATCATCACCTCGTAGTCGCTCTCTGGATCTCACCACCACAAGCTGACACTGACCCAAAACCACCCTATAGGACAGGGTGGATGAAACAGCCCCTGCGGGGGGGGGGGGGGGGGGGGGGGGGGGGGGGGGGGGGGCTGGGGTGGGGGGTGTCCCAGGCTCTTAATCTTTATTGGAGTAAAAAGCCTCTTTTTCCTCCCAAGGAGCTGTTGGTGGTTCTGAACTGTTGACCTTATGGTTAACGGCCCAATTTGTAATCACTAAGCCAACAGGGCCCTTTATTAGTCACAATATATATTAATGTTTCTTCAATGGTCCATCTTTTATGAACAGTAATTATGTTAATAACACAACATCAAGAACCAAACCTCCTCACCATTTATTGTAAATCATTTCTACAGAAGAAACGCTTGTATGTTTTAATCTAAGCTATTGCAAAATACAGTGCTTTGTTTCCCTCATCTAAATTCAGGCCTAGGATGGTCTTACCCCCACATACTTTGATATGCTGAATTGTCAAGATTATTTCTGCTCTGGAGTCTAACATCTGTAATACTCATCCATTAAAAGTCTCATCCTTCAGACAACTTCTTATTTACTTTGTGTCTAGTGGTTTTTTGACAAATTGCTATATCATCTTTTGGACAAGTTTTAGAAATGACTAAAATGGCAATGTACAAAGAGTCCTCTAACACAATTTGATGTAAATGCAAAGAGCCATCATTCAGGGTACTTTTCACAAAGGACTGACTGGTGTAGGTCTGGGTTTGCTTGTATTTACACATTGTTAACTCTATATTGCATATGTCTGTGTTTCCTGTGGGTCATTTCCAAGTAAATATATTGCTTTTATTAAAAAATCTATGAAATGTTTTACAATGCATTTCTAATCAGTGCTTCCAGAAGGATACATCTTAACTTTGTTTAGTATATACCTAATGGATAAGAAAAAGAATGTGTGTTGTTTTCAATTGAGTACTTTCTACTCCTGTGAATGTTTACAGTCTGAGGAAGTCACAGGGGGAGTTCGTCCTTGTCCTATCGCATTGCTACAAGTCAGCATCGACTTGATGACAGAGTTTTAGAGTTTTTCTTCTCTTACAGGGCAGGGTGTTCAAAATCTGTCTAACAATGGTTATGCTCTCATGCCCCCTACAAACAGAAAGGAACGTCCCTTGTTGGGAAATTCCCTGCATCCAAAATAATTTTTAGTATGAAGGCAAACCCCACTGAGAAACACAAGAGAACTGGTGAGGGGAGTGGGCAAGACCAGCCCCTGCCAGGCACTGTCCCAGCATGCTTTGCACTCCCCAGCTGGATAAGAAGGCAGTCGCTGTGATGCCCCATTTCAAGACAGCAGGAAATATCCAACACTAACTCACCTTCTGGTTGATGGCCTAGCCTCTTTCCATTCTGGGGGCGGAGAATGAGCATCAGTTGTTACTGGGTGAGTATGAGGAGGCTGAGTGATGCTAAGGAAACCAAGGACCAAACATGGAAGAGCTGGTAACTAAGAAGCATCCTGGGGGAGGGGGTGGGGATGGGAATTAAGCAGTCAGATGTGGGACAGATGGCCTAAGTTTCCTATACATGTTCTATGGTCCCATCTCAGTTTAATTATGATGAACAAATTCAAAGATACATTTATTTAAAATGTCTCAAGATGACCACGATAGAGAAATAAAGTCCAAGTGCAAAGCCCTTCTAAGAATGAAATTCTTCTGAATGCCTTTGTTCAACGAACACCCATCAAGATAATCCTAGATTTGGTAATACTATAAGTAGACCCCCAATTCCAAATACATCAAAAGAAGGAGTGCACAGAATTAATGTACTGAAGAATTGGTCATGGTCATTTCAACAGAAATTATATGATCAAGAAGAGATGGTATTAAAAGAAATCTAAGATGCACTGAAGCCATTCGTGTAAAAGAAGACTCCAGAAATGGATGGAATATCAATTAAGGCATTCCAACGAACATGCCACTGTGAACATAGTCACTCACCTATGCCAAGAAATGTGGAAGAGATTCATCTAGCAATTTGCTGAAAGTGGTCCATATTTGCACCCCCTCCAAAGAAAGATGGCCCTACGAAATGCAGAATGTATTGAACGATATCATTACTGCCACATGTCAGTGAAATTATGTGGGAAATTTTTTTTAAATATTGCAGCAATACATCCATGGGCAGCAGTTGGAAATTCAAGCAAGATTTGGAAAAGAAACCGGAGGGGGCAAAAAACATTTTGCTGCTATCAGGTGGAGCTAGGCTAAAATCAGAGTCTATCAAAATAATGGTTACCTGTATTATATTGATTACACAAAGGAATTTGACTATGTGGATCATAACAAACTATAGGTGATACCTTGGTGACATTGTGGGAAATACTGTACGTAATATTTTAAAGAGTGGGAATCCCCAACACTTACCTGTGCTCTTGCAGAAGCAGGATCCAGACCAGGACAGTCGCTTGAACAATACAAGGATAGACCATTTTTTGGTTTTGTTTTTTAAATCAGGAAAGTGCTCTCGTCAAGGTTATATATTTTCACCATAACCATTCGTTCTAAGCTGAGCAAATAATCGAAGAAGCGGGACACTATGAAGAAGGATGAAGCGTCAAGATTAGAGGAAGGCTCAAGGAAGATGACACAACCCAGCTTGCTAACATTGAGGAAGTTCAAGAAGCACAGCTTTCGGGATGGATTACCTCTCCGAATAAGGAATGAAACTCACACCTTTCTGAGAGACAGCGCCATTAGCATCATTTATCAATGGAGAAAGCCAAAGTTATCCAGGGTTTTCTTTCCTTGGAATCCAGAGTCAATGCCTATGGAAGCAACTATTCAAACAACATATTACATTGAGTCACTCAGTATCAAAAGGTCTCTTTAAAGTGCAAAAAAAAAAAAAAAAAAAGCAAAGGAGTCACTTGAGTACCCAGGTATACATAACCCAAGTCATAGTGTTTTCTTTTGCCCCCACACATGTGAAAGCTGAACAACGTAAAAGGAAGGCTTAAGAAATGATGTCTTTGAGTTGCAGTGGTTGTAAAGAATATTGATTATAATTTAGAGAAGAACGAAGAAATTTGTCTTGGAAGAAGCAAAATGGAATTCCCCTCAGATGTGGGGATAGTGCAGTGAACACATGGGGGCCATATCTGACCTCCTCTGGCGTCCCTGTTGCCCAGAGGCAGGGCTGAGACAGGCCTCCATGTTCCATCCCCTGTCACCTCTTCTGACACCAGCTGTTCTCCCACTGAAGGTAATGATATCATTCAATACATTCTGCATTTCAGAGGGCCATCTTTCTTTGGAGGGGGTGCAAATACGGACCACTTTCAGCCAGTTGCTAGGAGAATCTCTTCCACATTTCTTGGCATAGGTGAGCGACTGTGTTCAGAGTGGCATGTTCGTTGGAATGCATTAATTGATATTCCATCCATTTCTGGATTCTTCTTTTACACGAATGGCTTCAATGCATCTTAGATTTCTTTTAATACCTTCCTCTAATCTTGATGCTTCATCCTTCTTCACGGTGTCCCACTTCTTTGATTATTTGCTCAGCTTAGAACGAATGGTTATGGCGAAAATATACAACCTTGACGAGAGCACTTTCCTGATTTAAAAAACAAAACCAAAAAATGTTCTATCCTTGTATTGTTCAAGGAACACTTTTATTCTGGGTTCAGTAGTCCATGGCAGTGTCCACAAAACAACACACAGACAATACCCACAATGCTATTGTCATTGTTAAGTGCCATTGAAACACTACCCAGGCCTGTGCCATCATCACAATAGTCCTACCTTTGAGCCCATTGTTGCAGCCACGGTATCAGTTCATTTCCTCTTTTTCACTACCTTTCTATTTCACCAGACATGATGTTCTTTCCCAGGGACTGATCTGTTCTCATCATGTGTCCAAAGTATGCGATATGAAATTGCACCATCCTTGTTTCTAAGCAGCATACTGATTCTAAATCTTACAAGACAGATTTGATTGTTCATCTGGCAGTACTTTAGATATTCTTCACCAATGCCATAATCCAAATGCATTATGTGTGCACCATTGTCTCAGCACTGCTCCTCTGAGTTTCCCTGCCACAGAGGCTGGTGTATCTGGTCTCAGTCTCCAACACTTCATACAAAGATCTGGGACATCTTCCAATGGTCCTGGGCTTCCTCTGTGTATCTGACATGGCCCCTATACACAAAGGAAGGGCTTTGATGGAGATATGGTTTTTGTCTTTTAGCAGACCGTACCCCCAAGGAAACAGAGGATGTGACTTGGTTCACATCCTCTACTAGGATTAGCATGTAATTCCATCTCAGTCCTTAACATTAACACAGCGAAGAATTACCCCCAAAATTGGATTATAGTCACAGGCATAGAGTGTAGAATTATAAGAATTATAATACATCACATAAGGAATTATGGCTAGAAGGGCCATCCTCATTGACTATATTTCAAATAGTGAGACTTTGTCTAACGGAGTTTGAACCTGATATTAGAAAGGATCACTCTCTGGAGAAGGGCATCCTTCACTACCATCCAGCCAATTCTGACTCATCATGACCCTAATAGGGCAGGGTAGAAGAGCCTCTGTGGGTTTCTGAGACTGTAACTCTTTAAAGAAATAGAAAGCCTCATCTTTCTCCCTTGCAGCTGCTGGTGGTTTTGAACTACTGACCTTGCAGTTAGTCCAGCATGTAACCATTATACCACTATGGCTCATCATGCTTCATTAAACAGAGAGTCAATAAAAGAAAAAGAGATTCTCCGTGAGATTGATTTGACACAGTGGCTACTACAATGGACTCAAACAAAGCAATGATTGTGGGGAGGGTGCAGGACTGGACAGGGTTTCATTTTGCTTATACTTGCTTAAGTAGTAATCAACTCAGAATTAACAACAACAAAGCAGAAAGGCAAAGAAATCAAACAGAATATGCATTTACAAGGATAGATCTCCTAAAATTCTGTGCAAAAAAGAAATAATGAGACTACACATTTAATGGCTCACTATGTACATGTGAAATCTGCGTATAATATGATACAGTGCATGGCATAGCCTAACTAGATCTCCTAAAGTTCTTTGTAAAGCAAGAAAATCAGATTTTTTTCAGATTTGGGACAGCAACGTGCTATGCTAGAAATAAAAGAGTAACATTTACAGACCCTTTATAGAAAGAAATGGAAGTCAATATTTTAGGTTCAGCTAGACTGTCCTTCAATTATAAAGGGCACAGTACAATCAGCTATAAATATGCAAAACTTTGAGAATGCCATACTCAGGAGCCTTCCGGAAAAGCCTATTAGGAAATAAATTTATGGATACCGAAAACATTTAGAGAAACGGTGGCATGTCTATTTTGCTGCGGCTCATGAAAATTGGAGGGAGCATTACGGAAGTCTTATCATTTGCCTGTAAGCAGTACGAATCAATTCCCCTCACATTCAATTATCAAGAATTTAGTCACATATCCTCAGCTCTATCATTTTGAGGAGAAATGGAAATAAACACTGCAGGGATAGTTAATACCCGAGGCCAGACGGGATTTGTTCATTTTCCTTATTGTCTTGTCAATTTCAGCTCTACATCTTTGAAGCTAAGGTATTAGGTGCATATAAGTCTAGAACTATGAAATATCATGTTTCTATAATTTCTCATTTTATCTGTGCAATAAAATTTATCAACCATTAAAATATGAATCTTAAAATAAAATATTTTTGGAAAATATGCTTGTACTGCTGATAATGTATAAGTGAAGGACATAGTCACAGAGTGGTAGATTATCTGTTAAGATTCTTTTCAACAAACTAGAAATAATCTTCAAAAAATGGTCTCTGTAACAAAGACTTTCTATTTTATACTGTATTTTCTAGTGAGTCTTGATGATGTACTGAGCTGCTCACCAAAAGGCCATTGGTTCGAGCCCCCCAGTCACTCCATGGGAGAGACAAAGCCAGCTGAGCTCATCAGAAGTTAGTCTTGGAAACAAATGGGTCAGTTCTACTGTGTCTACTTTGTATTATAACTAAACAAAATTAATATGTACTATAAAGAAATTTTCATTTATTTTCAAAGTAATCACTTTGGTTAATGTGCATTCTTTAAATACATGATAGGATACTTTTAAAGATGTTTCAATCACACCAATTACCCACTAATCAGAACTTTAGTACTTTTCTCATGTAATAACATTTATTGAAAATGTCAAAAAGTACTAATTAGCCCAAATAAAAATTAGTAATGTGTCTTGCTATGCACTCATTCTAAATAAAAGTCTTACATTAGTAAGAAAATCCTGTGTCAAATACTACTTAAAACTTCAGCATACCCCAAGATGAGCTGATTATATTTCTAGATTATTCTTTTTTCAGGAGACTTTTCCTTGTTGAATTCTCTATTCTCCCCAAATTTTCTACCCAAGAGGTTAAGGGTCATTTCTACTCTTGTTTCTACTTCATAACCCTTTTGAATATATTTTGATTGACTGTGTTTCCAATCATACCTGCTTTCAATTCATTGCGCCTGTCATTCTCCACTCCGACTACTAGCGAGGTTCTGTCCTTTGGCCAAGGAAACCCGGTGGTTTCGTGGGTTATGCGCTGGGCTGCTCGTCATCACGTCAGTGGTGGAAACCACCAGCACTTGCACTGGAGAAAGATGAGACTTCCCTACTCCTAGGAAGAGCTATCGTCTCGGAAACCCACAGGGGCAGTTGTAACCTGCTCTCTAGAAGACTCTATGAAACTCGATGGAAGTGAGTGAGTGAAATACTTCACTCACATGAGCTGAAGTGAATCCAGACCTACTGCCTTCAAAGGGGGTCAGACTGCTGGTGATTCTCTAAGACGGAGTAGAACTACTCTCTAGGGCTTCAGAGGCTGTCAATTTGTACTGATCATGCAGAGTAGCTGGTGGGTTGGCATGGGAAGAGTCTTCCATACCTTTGTGTATTGTATGATCAGAAGCGGATGAGGCAATAGCATTAGCAAAGTGGAACGGGTGTGAAGCATTTCATGGAAAGGAACGAGGAGTAGGAACTCAAGGTCAACAAACTCTTAAATCCCACATAGAGGTCTCTCCCCCAGGACTGTTTGAGTATCATACCATGAGTATGTGTTTCATAGATAGACATACAGATAGTTTAAAACAACAACAACAACCACAAACACTGCAATCGAGTTGATGCAGATTCGTAGCGACACTATAGGGCAGGGTAGAATTGCCGCTGGGAGTTTCCAAGAGTGTAACTCTTAATTGGAATAGAAAGCCTCATCTTTCTCCCAAGGAGAAGCTAGTGGTTTGCAACTGCTGACCTTAGAGTCAGCAGTCTAATTTGTAACCATTAGCCATCAGGGCTCTACTGACAGGTAAAAATCAAAGGAAATGCAATAAAATACAACTAAATTGGTTTGGATATTAATTTCCATTAATGATATTCACAACATGTCTGAATGTTTAAAAAAATAAAACTACAACTTTTCCTTGGCATATTTGGGAGGGAAAGCATGTTGCATAAATTTAAGTATTAAAATTATTTTGCTTTCATATTGGGTGAAGAATTACATTTTTATACCTTTCCGTAGTAAGATATATGGGAGTAGCTAGTAGAAGTACAGAGTTGTTTGAAACATCAAGATACATTGTTACATAATTTCTATTTGTCTGAATGAGAAATTGGCCTATGGTGATCATAAATTCCTAATATTTAAACTATGTCAACATTCTTCATGAAGATTAAAGTGAAAGGAAATCACAAGTGTAAACAATTTTTCAACATATGCTTAACTTTAAGATGTATTGACACAAGCACTCACAGTTTGGGAAATGTGATACAGCTTAGAATAGCCCAGCTAATTATTATTTTTTCTAAATAACTCACTGCTTTCGTACCAATTATCTTCCCAAAGGTGTAATGTCTAATAATATTAATAATATAGCAGTTTAATAGGAATAATTTTATTACTGGTTAGACAAAATAATTTGTAAACAATCCAAAATATGCCAACCAAACTCACTCTCATCAAGTTCATTCTGACTCATAAGAACAGGACAGGGTCCAGTCGAAGTCCCCTGTGGCTTTCCAAGACTGTCACTCTGTACAAAAGTAGAAAGCCTCATCTTTCTCCCTTGGAGTGGCTGCTGTTTGCTCACCGCTGACTTTACAGTTAGCAGCCCAAAGAAGAAGCCACTCCATCACCTGGGCTGCTCTAGTTATTGCTATAAAATTATTCCCACTCAATGGAAGCTTCAATTTTTCTTCCTAACAGAAAGTTTGAGCCTTTAGGAAGTAGTGTGGACCTTGTGAATATTAGGTGTCTCAGAGTAGAACTCATTCAGCTACAAACCAAAAGATTCGAGGCACCTAGAGATTCCCTGGAATAAAGATCGGGCAGCTCCCCATCTGAAAGCTCTCCATTGAAAATGCTGTTACTCATACAATCTCACCACCACCGAGTCAATCCTGACTCCTCGTGACCCTATAGGACCACTGGGGGTTTCTGAGGCTTTTAACTGTTTTCAAGAACAAAGGAACATCTTTCTCCCCTGGAGCACCCAACGGGTTTGAACCTTACCATTAGCCCTTTATGTTTCTAGGCTGTAAATCTGTAAGGGAGAAGAAAGACACCCTTTTCATGTAGTGGATTCAACTGCTGACCTTGTGGTAGCAGCCCAACTGTAAGTCATTGTACCATCAGGGCTCCTAACATCTTAACCGGAACAGCCTCATCTTTCTCTAGCAGTGGCTGGTTGGTGCAAAGTACCCAAGTTGCAGTTGATGGTGCAACACGTAACTTGCCAGGTACTCACGATTCTCATGACCATCGCAGCCCTATCAGTCTACAAGAGGACCAAGTCAAATGGATAAGCCAGGATTTCACTCTGTCCCTTATGTGTTTGTGGCATGGTCTAGTGTAGGACAAGCAGCCAGGCTCACAAAAATAAGATCTTGATACTGTGTGGGGCAGAACTTGTTGGACTGACCCATCTAATGATTCCCTTGGGAACCTATCCGAAGGGTTCCTGCAGTTGAACCCATTACTTGCCAGCGACTGGAAAAGAGACAAGGATTTCTGAGTAGAAGTTCTTTCGATTTTCATAACTCCAGTCATAAAAATATCTTGGATTGAAAATTTATTTCAAGAGATGCAATTTGGGTTTATTTACCAGGCACAGATTGGGAATGGCTTTGAAATTTGAAAGTGTGCTATTATAACCAACCTTGCTCTGTTTGAGCTTAAGGTTAGATTTTAGTACTGTGTTAGGTGCTACCCAAATGAGCCTGCTGATTCTCTCCCACAGTTGCTCTGGTGGTGCTGTGGAAGGTTGAAGAGCTCAAAACTCCCACTGTACAAGGGAGCAAGATGGACAGTCTCAGGAACCGTCTGTGAGGTCACTGTGAGATGCAGTCAACTGAATGGCACTGGATTTTTTTCCGAGTTCTCACATGTGCACCATGGTTTTGTGGGGGAGCAAAGTACATGAGCTTTTATTGTTGCTAAGTGCTGTCAAGTCCATGCCGATGCATAAGGACCCTTCATACAACATAACGGAATACTGCCAGGTCCTGTGCCATCCTCACAATTGTTCTTGTCTCCTTGAGGGTCTTCCTCTTTTTTGCTGTCCCTCTGCTGTAGCGAGCCAAACTATGTCATCCAAAGCTTCACCATCCTTGCCTCTACAGAGCATTCTGGTTGTACTTCCTGCAGACATATTTGTTTGTTCTTTTGGCAGTCCATGGCTCTTTCAGTAGTCTTCATCAGCACCACCCCTCAAATGCATTGATTCTTCATTGGTCTTCCTTAGTCAACTTTCACCTGCATATAGGATCATTATGAGCTAGAACCAGCTCAATGGCATTGAGTTTGAAGTACATTAGCATAGCATTGTGTAAAACAGCAGGGGAAGCTCCCTAGAAATGTGACAGGGGAAGGGCATTCAAGATGCAATGGAGCATTTTAGGTTGTGACTGGGAGGAGCTTATTTACAGGGATGAAAACTGCTGTCTGATTATTTCTTTTTCTGCAATAAAGATCACAATATCCCTAAGAAGTATTTGAACCTTAGATTCCTACATTCCTTCTGCAGGATTTGCTTGTTCTTTCTATTGAACTCACTTTCCATCAAAAGTCCCCTTAGGCCATGTTTTCATAATGGAGGTTACTCAATGTCTTCTTTTATTGGGCAAGTGTGTTCCACTTGATAAGAGACAAGTGTGTGAAAAAAATAACAATTTTACTTTATATTTGTATCACATGGTGGCTTCTGTATGAGGATACCCACGCATTACTAGAAGTTCTGGCATTAAAGGAAATTGCTGTAAACAGCGAATGAAGACTGTCCGGAAGTCAGGCGTTTTTATACTATTTTTAATAAGATGAATGAACCTGGCCAGTGGAAATGGAGCAGTCCCGCATGCACAGTGGAGCAGGAGCAGTACATGGGTGTGCATTTTCTCATACATGCATATTCATGGTAGAGCTAATGACGCTCCTGCTCTTTCTCCTCAGTCCTCTGATGTCCTCCCCACTGCCATCCTGACTGAGAAAGGACAGGAACACCATCAGGCGAAACAAGGATCCTTGATCAATTTTTACTTAGTTAGCATATTGAGATGGGTAGGAGTAATTAACTACAATTTGGGCCATGCCAGCGCACCTACTTTAACTTTGAAATGGCTGCATCTTCTTCTGTAATTACCTCATTGATCATCACCCCCTTGTATTCATAAACCATGCAGGCAATAAAGGGACAGCTGTTCCAACCATTAGGAAAAAAATTTGTTTGAAAAATTGGCCTTCTTTAATGCTTTAAAGGTCATTATGTAGAGATTCTATCAAACCATAAAGTGGACAAAGTACCTCAGACAAAGGTCTTCTCTGAGTAAATGTTAAAAATAAATTAAGAAGGCCAAAGTCCCTTTCTCAGAATCGTTGGGCATATTTTCAATGTAGCTGGAACCCTGACCGGTGCCTAAGGGACAATTTTGAAGTCTCAAGTGCCCTGGATGTCTAGATGCCTTGTATTCATTTCAAGTTAGGAACACATGCGATCTCCCTAATGTTGTTATTGTTGGGGTGTCTCCAACTGATTTGAACTCATAGCAACCACATGTGGTTAGGTAATTCTGCCCTGTAGAGTCTTCTGGGATGTCATTTTCATGGGAGAAGGTCACCAAATCCATTTCATATGATGCTGGAGATGGATTCCAACCACTGAATCTCATGTAGCACCTGAGTCCTTAGCTATGTACCACC
This sequence comes from Echinops telfairi, assembly GCF_000313985.2. NCBI lineage: Eukaryota > Metazoa > Chordata > Mammalia > Afrosoricida > Tenrecidae > Echinops > Echinops telfairi. Next base: position 53,215,784 of record NW_022111300.1, read on the forward strand.
AAGGCTTCTACTCCAACTTGAAAGAGTCCAAAACCAAAGGCAAGGGTTTGTGAGACTGGGCATGTCTGAAGTCTCTGAGCTTACACCAGCAGGATCCACAGAGTTGCCAATATTCAGGCAAACAAGTAGAATAAATTTTAATACTAAGAAAGAAAGGCTGTTCATAGTTTAAGGGAGAGGTTCTCAGAACTGCTTGCATGATAGGGATAATGCCAGCATAAGTATTATATCTAAATTAAGATGGATGTTTTTATTGCTGTAGTCCTATTGCAATCAATTAAATTAGATTTTCAGTCAATGGGACTGCACTGCAGGGTTCACTGAAGTCCACCTCTGGTTCTAATGGTTAGCCCGAACTAAGAACAATAATTTGGACTGGTTACTAGCACCCTTAACCTTTGGCTAAAATCAGAGGTCCCACTGCATTTCTACATAGAGTTCAGAAAAAATTCCCCATTGTTATCTCCTCTTTTTACTTGCCATCCACTCCTTTGTTAGTGTGTTAGGCACAGTTCACTAGAGAAACGAAACAAAGACGTGTATGATTATATATAAAACAGGATAGGTTTACATAGTGAGAAGGAATACAAGAGCTAATTAGTCCGCACAGCAGTACAAAGGGCTGAGTCCAACTCACTTTCGTGGAACAGTTAATATACTGAAGATGCTTCTAGCTCATGCCAACCACTGGTCCAAGGTCTAGGAAGCAGCAGCAAAGTGGCTGGTGGGAGATGAGGAGTCTGCCCACAGGAAAAATGAACAGTCAGACCACAGGAAGCAGACATGGCAAGGTGGGGAGGAACAGCAAGAAGTTGAGGTGTCTTAGTGTAGCAGAGGACAGTAGGGCAGCAATATTGCAAAACAGGTTGTGATGGAGCCTCAAGCATAGTAACATGATCTACCATGATCCATGGGTTGGCGCTGCCCCAAAATAATGCAGAACAGTTAACTCAGGTAGCAGCATGCTGGTGCTAATACCAGGGAGATAGAGAGTAAAGGCTATCTTCAAAGATCCATTTATCTCGGTAGCCCTCCAATCAGGCTTTCACCTAATTGACAGGCTAAACTCAGCCCACATGTTCCTACAGGAGCCATGTTGGCACCAAAGAAAACCCCAAAATAAAAAACTAGCGCCGCTAAGTATCATCCAGTGTCTTCGAATGCATAGCGACACAGTGTCCAACAGCACAAAGCGCTGTCTTCAGTCTTCCTTGCTCAGTGTTCAATTGCTCATGCATATGAAGTGATTTAAAATGCCACGGCTTTATTCTTAAAATAATGGCCTTGCTTTCTTTCTTAACACTTTCAAGAGGACTTGTGAGCAAGCAGATTTGTCCCACGCGATACTTTGAGCTCTTGACTGTTACCTACTCTCATGACCTTTCATTGTGGATTCAAGCGAAATGGAATGCTTGCCATTTATCATGATGTTGTTTAATGGTCTAATTTGGAAGGATTTGGTTTTCTTCATGTTAAGGTATAATTCATGTTGAAGTCTTGTAGATTTTGATATCTATGTCTAAGTGAGTGGTTCTCAATCTTCCTAATGTTGTAACCCTTTCATATAGTTCCTCATTGTGATGACCCCAACCATAAAATTATTTTCATTGCTACTTCATAACTGTCATTTTGCTACTTTTATGAATTGGGCAACCCCCGTGAAAGGGTCATTTGACCCCCCCAAAGGGGTCGCAACCCACAGGTTGAGACCACTGCTCTAAGTGCTCTAAGCCCTCTTCACTTTCAGCCAGCAAAACTGTCAGTGAAACTTCTCCCAGTAATTCTGATGCTGCATTCTTCATTACTTAGTCCAGCATCTTGGATTATGTATCAAGCACGTATATTGAATAAGTATAGTGAAAGGATCCAACTCTGTTGCACACTTTTCCTGATTTTAAATCATGTCGGATGTCCTGTTTTAGTCACATAACTACCATTTGATCCATGAGCACATCCATGAGTACAGTGAAGTATAAGATTTCCCATTCTTTGAACTATCATCCATTTTGTTATGATCCAAACTATGTACCAAATGTCTGTTCATAGTAAATAAAATGCAAGTAAACATCTTTCTGGGATTTTCCGCTTTGAGCTAAGATCTTCTTGATGGAAACAGTGAAATTTGCCCTCCTTCCAAGTCGCCTTCTGAATTCACCTTGAATTTCTGACAGCACCTTGTTGATATATTGCTGCAACCCTTTTAAAATTATCTTCAACAAAATTCTACTAGCTTGTGACGTTAACGATATTCTTTGATAAGTTCCCATTCTGTTTGTTCACCGTTCTTTGGAATGGGCACAAACATGATGTTTTACATACGAGAACATAGTAATACTTCACCAACAATAGACCACACCCTCTATTATAAAGAATGCGTTTTATATCTCTTTGCAGAAGGAGCCATTGAAGAGAGTGGGGCATTAGGAAGTTAATTCAGTTAAAGAAAACATGGGATACATAGAGTGAATAGAAATAACACTCAGTAACACCTGGTTTCCTGCTCTCTGCACAGACTAAGTACACACGAATCAAAATCTTACCAGCAACAGCCTCCTAACAGTCATTGCACAGTGTTAGTCTGTGAAGGTTAGCGTTCATATTCTGTCTAATGTAGGGCTACAGAAGTGGAATTGGGATTATTTCCTCTCTGATTTAAGGGAGTTCTTGTTCTTGAAGAGGAACATGAAGAGGAAGGAAGAGGAATTAACCCAAAGATTAGTTAAAATGACTAAATTATGTCTGGCTGTCATATATGTTTCATCTATAAAGAAATTAATTATATTCATTTGATAAAAGACAAAACCTCTCAATAGTCAGCAGCAGGTAGCATTCAGAAAAAAAAATATCATGCTCAGTGGACATACTTAAACACTAAACAATGTTTTCTACAAGCCCAATGAACATTTTCCAATTATCAGCGACACAATAATATAAAGTAAATTACAACAAAAGCTCCTATGTTAATTTCAAGGTCCATTAGAAGCACAGGGTGGGGAAAAGCTGCTGTTTTCCAATTGAGAAGGATAAAATTAGTAGAGAACCAAATCCTATTTAAAAGGGATTTCAAACAAAAGGCAGTTAAAAAAATCATACTATCAAAAACTATTTGACAATCATTTTAAGGCACATTATCTAACATAATGGAAATAGATAGTGTTCTTAACTTCATCAGTTTCCATAAAATAAGTTAATGTGCTGTAAAAGTTAAGTACTTGTAGGGGGGAAAATACACAATTTGAAGTCTGCTACTAACAAACAGCTAGAACTCTATGTAATGTGTCTGGTGCATTCTGACACCCCTCAATGCTATGTTTCACTCCAAGCCTAAAATGATCAATTGATGAAGTCTTACTAAAATAAGTTGTATTGCTATAATCATTTGGTATGTAGAATTTTTTGTTAATTACTTGAAATGCATGGATTTTCAACAATAGGCTTGTCCTACTGGATGGTAACATTCAATATGAAAAGGAAAAATAAGCCTAAGTAACCATAATGCAAAACAATATTACACTGACACTTAACAGCTAATGTCCAGGGCAAAACATTAAAAACCACCCCATAGCAAGGATCCCACAAGAATCAAGAACTACAGACCAATATCCCTAATGAATATTGATGCAAAAATCCTTAACAAAATATTGGCCAATATAATACAAATATATAACAAACAAATAATTCACCATGACCAAGTGGAATTCATACCAGGGATGCAGGGATGGTTCAACATAAAAAAGACCATTAGTATCATTTGCCACATTGACATGAAAAACTATAAGAACCATATGATAATATAGATAGATGCAGAAAAAGCATTCGACAACATCCAACAACAATTCCTGTTTAAGACACCCAAGAAGATAGGAATGGAAGGAAAATTCTTCAAGACAATACAAGCTATATATAAAAAAACCAACAACCAACGTGGTAGTTAATGGAGAAAAGACTAACACAATCCCACTTAAAAAGGAGACCAGGCAAGGATGGCCCTTGTCCCCACTCTTATTTAACATCATACTGGAGGTTTTAGCTAGCAGCATAAGGTAAAGAAAGGACATCAAAGGTATTCATCTGGGGAAGGAAGAGGTGAAACTACCATTATTTGCAGATGATATGATTTTATATATGGAAAATCCCAAAAGCTCCACAATGAGAGTACTGGAAGCAATAGAGGAGTTTGGCTGAGTGAAAGGATACAAGATCAACAAACAGAAGTCCATCAGACTGCTATACACATCAGATAAGACCACAGAAGAGGAGATCCAAAAGGTGGTACCCTTCACAATAGCCAAGCACAAATTGAAATATCCAGGGATATACCTGACTAAAAGAACAAAATATCTATATGAGGAAAACTACAGAACATTATTACAAGAAACCAAGAATGACGTCAACGAATGGAAAAATATCCCATGCTCGTGGATTGGAAGACTCAATATGGTAAAGATGTCAGTTCTGCCCAAGGCACTATATAAGTTTAATGCAATCCCGATACAATTGCCCTCATCTTTCTTCAAAGAAACAGAAAAACTGATTACCAACTTCATATGGAGAGGGAAGAAGCCCAGAATTAGCAGAGAACTCCCCAAGAAGAAAGACACAGTGAGTGGGAGGGCTTGCTTTCCCTGACTTTAGCACATACTATATAGCGACAGTTTTCAAAACCGCATGGTATTGGTATAAGGACAGATACACAGACCAATGGAAAAGAACTGAAAACCCAGAAATAAAATCATCAGCATACAGACAACTGATCTCTGATAAGGGCCCCAAAAATAACCAATGGAAAGCAGATGCCCTCTTCAACAAGTGGTGCTGGAAAAAAATGGATATCTACCTGAAGAAAAATGAAGCAAGACCCTTATCTCATTCCATGCACAAGAATAAACTAAAGGAGGATCACGGACCTAGAGGTAAAACCCCAAACTATTAGGACCATCAATGAGGGAATTGGGACCAACCTGAGAACTTTGGCACAGAGAATACATAGGCTATCAGAAATAGGGAAAGAAACAAACACAGAGGAGGCACAAATTGACAAATGGGAATTCACCAAGAGAGTAATAAGAGAGCCCATGGACTGGGAAAAGATCTTTAGCAATGACACATCAGACAAAGGCCTTATTACAAATCTACAATACTCTGCTAGCTTCCAAAAAGAAAAAAAAAAACAAAAAAACTAATTGTCCATTGAGGAGGTGGGCAAAGGACCTGAACAGAAGTTTCACAGGCGCAGAAATCCGACTTGCCAACAAACATATGAGAAAATGTTCCCGATCTTTAGCCAAAAGAGAAATTCGAATAAAAACAACAAGGAAGTACCACCTAACGCCCTCAAAGGTAGCTCAATTCAAAAAATCAGAAATCAAGTGTTGGAGGGGCTATGGGGGACAGGAACTCTCATCCACTGCTAGTGGAGCTGTAGGTATGTACAGCCACTATGGAAATGGATCTAGCGATATCTAAAACAGATGGAAATCAAGCTACCATACAATCTAGCAATCCCCCTACTGGGCATATACCCAGAAGATGAAATAAACAAACCATGGCCAGACGTCTATGCTCCAATGATTATCATGGCACAGTCCACAATTGCAAGGAGTTGGAGACAATCCAAATTTCCATCAACTAGCAAGTGGATTAAAAAACTGTGGTACATACATACAATGGAGTACTATGCATTGCTAAAAAACAGTGATGAACGTATGGAGCACATAGCCTCAAGGGAAGAACTAGAGGAAATTTTGCTAAGTGAAGTAAGCCAAGCAAAAATGGACAAGTGAAAAATGATTCCGCTGAGGTAAGCTTAAAAAAAATGCAAAAGGGGCATAGGGTAAAAGCTACTGTATACAAACATTCATGGAATGAGGTCCAAGTAGTATAGCAGGGGGCAGACCAAATCCAGGGATACATATGGTAGCCAACTCTAAAGGAGGGGGGAAAGAAGAAAAAAAAGAAATGGGTAGCTGGGGAACAGGGCACTAACCCACCCAAGGGGAGGGTATTGTTTATATCTCCACAGGGAAAGAAGGACCAGACTTCAACCTGGTGCACCAAGATTTGGATGCAACATGCCGGCGTGGAGTAGGGAACCAGTGGAGAGGTCTGAGTGGCTGGACCCAATCCCAACTAAGTGGACACCTGTCCCTCCCCCCAGAAGAATTTATTTCAGAAGACAGCGCTGAAGCTGCAGCTCCGGGAGAGGGACATATCTGATCAGAGCACACAGGAGCAAATGAAGGGGAAGGAAGAGAGAGTGGAGCACATCCTGATCCACCAAGCCTTGAGGACAATATTCCCTCCCAGAGCAGCCAATCCACAGAGAAGACCATATAGCCAGCCCCACTATGAGACACGATATCCCTCACTGACCCATAGCCTTATATGGGACAACACTGAAGACAGTGTGGGAATTGCACCCGATTTGATGCCACTGCACTGAGGCAAAACACTAAGGATGGGGAACAGAACAGCAAGGGGAACAGAGCAATGAAGTCCCCAGGGAATACCAAAAATAGACTTAGGGCCAGGGCTTGGCATCCCATCAGACTTGACCAGAAAACACTCCTAAAGGCCAACAAACAGTCCTTGAACTAACTAAAGGCTTTTCTTTCTTTTTGTCATTGGCTTTTTCTGTTATTGTTATTTTGTTGCTTTGTTTTGCTCTGTCTTGGTTTTGTACATGTTATTATCTCCGCAGGTCTGTCTAAATAAGATAGACTGGATGAACAACCTGGAGGAGAAAACAATGGGACTGATAGTTCCAGGGGGGCATGGGAGAGGGGGAGGTGGGGGGAAAGGAAGTGGTGTTAACAAACCCAGGGACAAGGGAACAAGAAGTGATCCAAATCGGTGGTAAGGAGGGTGTAGGAGGCATGGTAGGGTGTGATCAAGGTAATGTAACCTCGAGGAATTACTGAAACCCAAATGAAGGGTGAGCATGATAGTGGGACAAGAGGAAAGTCAAAGGAAATAGAGGAAAGAGCTGGAAGGCAAAGGGCATTTATAGAGGTATTAAACACAAAATAAGGCAATATAGGAGAAAATCAGGACGAAAAAGGGTAGAAAACATATTGAAAACCAAGAGCAAATAAATAAATATAAATAAACAAATTTTAAGAAAAGAAAACCATGAGCAAAATGGCATGTCCTTCTTCATCAGAGGAAAAAAAATACAGTAAGTAACATGTATGACTTTGGCAAAATCCCTATGATATACCTCAAAGTGTATCTTAAAAAGCATTTTCTTTGTGTTCAAAGGTGGTTTTTTTTTCCAATAGAACTTCCTATTTTCAATCAAGTATCATCAACAAGTCATTCTGAGGCTAACAATGTCAAGGAGAATGGTGTTAAAAAGATCTCATGTTTCCTAAACAGAAGAGGGAAACCATTTAAGTGACCTTTATAATCAACGTAATTGGTGAAGTCTCTTAGACAGTCTAAACACACTACAGAATATCAATGGCTTTAGCACTAAAAACACCCGACTTTCCCATACAGAGTGCAAATATAACCTTTGTTCGAGACATTATGCCAACTTAAACTGGTTACAATAAGAAGTGGCTCCCCAAAGTGCTAGTGTGATATTTAACTCCAAATAAAATCAAATAAAAAATGCCAATGTTTAATGATTCCCAGCTTGGAACATTAGGAACAGCGAATTGCTGACATCTTTGGTGTCCCAAATGGTTAAATGCATGACCACCTTGTTAGAGGTTTCTGCTTGAACCCAAGTGGTGCCTGGGAAAAAAGGTGGATGATCAGTTTCTAAAAGGTCACTCCTCCTGTCCCACAAGAAAACCCTCTGGAGCAATTACAGGGAGCCAGAAATGACTCGATTGTAACTGTTTTTGTTTGTTTGTTTTCAGCTGTATCAACTTGGGTAGATAATTTACCTTTCCATGCCTCTGTTTCCTCATCTGTAAAAGGGTATAAAATGGTATCAGTATCAACCTTATAATATTACTGCTACTACTTGGAAATTGCATAGAATATTGTGTTCGCAACCCAAACCAAACTCACCACCATCAAGTCAATGCCCGACTCGTGGCAACCCTACAGGAAGGACAGGGTGGAGCTGCCCTTTTGAGTGTCTGAAACTAACTCTTTACAGGACTAGAAAGCCCTGTCTTTCTCCGGATAGCTCATGGTTTTGAACTACTGACCTGGTGGGTTGCAAGCCAACACGTAACAAGTCTTCAATTAACTTTAATTTATTCTTATACAATATATACTTCTTATACACAAAAGAATTCGATGTTTATTCAAGTTCCTATTTAATAGATACTGGCAAATGCCCATTGTCCACCAAAAATATTAGTTCCACTTTCTCACCAGCATAAATATTTAGTAGCTATGCCAGTTCTTGATATATAACAGCTCCTTGGCAATTATTATATTAGTTTTTCTTGGTTTCCCCAAACCATAAAACTTTTCCAAAATTTATAACACTATTAAAACTGGCATCATTTTTGCAAAAGAAAATGAAAATGCATGGTATTCTAGTTAGCAAATAATGATCCTAGGTCAAAATCTAGCTAAGGTTATTATTACTCATTTTTGCTGCTGTTCACAATAAAAAAAAATTTTAATACAAAATTAAAATCTTTTCCTGAATTCTGTTTCAAACAGTGTGGGTAACTCACGCACACATGCGTGTGCACGCACACACAAACATGAAGGCTGAAGAAAAGTCATCTGTGATGTTAGAAGCTAACGTGAAGGCAGAAAGTCCTTGAGGTGCTTATGGAGGAGGAGATGAATCTCATACATGCAGAGACAGCATGATGGCAGCAAGGTTTTTCTCTGACTGCACTAAGGAGACTTGTCACCTGGTGCACTAGTAACATTCAAGCCTTGTAAATGCTAATTACTGGTCATTTTCTTGAAGACAGGTAGGTGGGTTAGGATGAAACCTGAAGCAAAGCCTCTGCTCAAGCTGGGTCCATTAGGTTATCATTCCCACAGATTCTCACGTCCTTATATAAATAGATCCGCAGAGAGAAATTCTACAGTCTATGCATTAATACAGCGAAACAAATAAAACACAACAAACGTATGGATGATCTTTTGGCTGGGGACTGAAGGATATGATTTACTCCACGATCACATTATTGCATTTGATTATTTTACTTGATATTTTGCTAGGCATCACAGAAAATACATTTTAAAGCCTGAGCCCACAGCTTTAAATCTTCTATATGAGCTATGACAGAAATGAAAATGAAGTAACAACTGCCACAGCAGCAACAGAAAGGTGACAAAGAAAATGATAAAGAAAGACGCCTTGCATCTCTGCAATATATTTAATGTTGAAAATGTTTTCATTTTCATTTTCATATACAGCATCCTCTTTGTTCATTTGAATGAGTCTGCCAGGAATATCATTCACTATTTTAGAAATAAACAAGAGCAAAATGCTAAAAAGCCAAATACAGAAACCTTGATCCCAAACTGAGAACAAGATGCAGCAATAGGGACAAAATGTAAAGCTTCCCCTCAACTAGACATATATGTATGTGCATACATAGGGGTATGCACTGCACATCTGTGGAGAGAGAAAGAAGCCTTTCTAATCCCATAAACAGTTACAGTCTCAGAAACCCACAGGGTGGTTCTATTCTGCCCTCAAGAGTCACTGTGGGTTGGAATTGATTCCACGGTAGTGAGTATTCATGTATGTTCTGTATGTGTGCTGCACATATATCCTCCCACACATCTGTCTCTCAGACCGAGGTGGCTGCTGTGGTGCTGGGAGCTGTGGCACAGGTATTTCCAATACTAGCCGAGCGGCTTTCAGCAGAGCTTCCCGCCTAGGACAGACTGTTGTTGTCAGGTGCCATCCAGGAGCTGATGGCTCATAATGGATCTTTACCCGACAGAACGGAGCACTTCCAGAGCTCGTGGCTCATAATGGATCGATACACAACAGCCCGGAGCACTGCCTGGTCCCGAGCCATCCTCACAATTGTTGTGACATGCAAGTCCATGGTGGCCATCTCCCTGTCAATCTGTCTCAGGGAGGGTCTTTCTCTTTTTCATCGACCTTTACTTTAACGCATAAGGTTCTTTCCCAGGAACTTGTCTCCCCTGATATTACATTCAAAGTCCATGTGATGAAGTGTCAGTCTCTTAGCGTCAGAGGAGCATTCTAGTGGGATTTCTTCCCACTAGACAAATTTGGTTCTGTTTCTGGTAGTCCATGGGACTTTCAGTATTCATTGTCAACGTCATAATCCAAACATATCAAGAACTGACTAGAAAGAAGGAACTGCTGACTCACTTTTGAGTGATTAGCTATGGAAAACTTATGAACACACACACACACACACACACACACACACATGCTTTAGCAGTAGTGACTCAACGGTGCTAGTGGTTTGAACCCACCAGTAACTATAAAAGAGAAAAGCCCTGTCCATCATTTCTCACTAAGATTTCAGCCGAGTAGCGCAATGGGCTAGTTCTACTCAATTCTACAGTTGAAATACAACTGTATTTCAACAACAGTTGAAATACAACTCACAATACAACAACTTACAACTATGCATATGTATGTTATGTATATGCATCGTCATGCATATGCATAATTATGTATTAATTTGGGGGGGTGTCTGTGTGTAGCCTTGGTAGTTTAGTGGTTACAAACTAGGAGGCTAACTCCAAGTTCAGCAGTAGGAAACCACCGGCTTCACCTTGGGAGAAAGAGCTTTTTACTTCCATAGAGAGTTGCCATCTCCGGAACTCCCGTGACAGCTCTACCTTGTCCTGCAGAGTCGCTGTGAGAGGGCATGGAGATGATGGTAGTGAGTTTTGTTTTGTTTACACGTGTATATCTAAAGCAGTTTTGTATGTCATCATATGTATAATACATATAAAAGAAATATGTCTCTTTCATTTATTCTATACAAACATAACCGCTCTATGTTATTTATATATAGAAGATACACACTTTAGTTCAGTGAAACAATGGCTTTAGAAATATAAGACACCAAAGATTGCATGTCCACATGTGCACACATGTATTTCGATATAAAGTGACTCCTGAGAGAGGGAAAACAGGAGCCCCGCTTGCTGACCTGAGGAAGTGTCCAGGTCGCGGGTGTGGGCGAGCACAATGGGCAGAGGAGACAGGGCTGGCATTCAGGAGGGACCAGGATTCTAGAGCTCTCAAGACACAGCAGGAGAGAGGAAACTGCTAGAAAGGAGAGAATTCGAGGAGTCCCTTTGGCTCACCGAGCGCTGTGTGGTCAGTGTAGGTGTGTGACCCGGGGAAAGGGCCAGCTGGGAAGACCCTAAAAGTAAGCTCCCTTCATTCAGAGCTAGGAAGAACGCTGTTCCCTTCCCCACAGCCAGCCTGGAAGAATGCAGGATCCACGCGCCAATGGGCGGAGCACTCAACGGGCCTCAGCTCAAGGAGCTTGACGTGAGCCAGCACAGGCTGTAGCTTAAGGTTTCCCGAGGGTGTTACTGCATCTCTCAGAAGGAGTCTTCCATGTGCTAGGAGCCAGGCCTCTAACCTGAAGTTGCAGGGACAGTACTGAGGTTCTCCGAGTGGGACATCGGGAGTAGAACTTCCCAGACCTGTGTATTCTACTCTGTGAAAACTAGTGCCCACTGGTCACTGATTTAGAGTGTGTGCTGTGACCTTGAGGGCTCAGCTGCAAACATAGGCTATCATCTCCCAGTTGACCATATAGTACGCTTCCCAGATTTAACTCTAATTCTGTCATGTGGGAAGACCTGTGGATCCCACTGTGATATACCCACTGCTATACTGCCCTGAAAGGTGCTGGTGGCACAGTGGTTAAGCATTGGCTGGTGATTGAAAGCTCTGGAGTTAGGACCCACCAGCCACTGTGGCAGTCGGACGCCATAAAGATGACAGCACTGGAAACCCGACAGGCTGGTTTGACTCTGCCCTGTGGACTCCCTGTGAGTTGGTGTTGCCTCACAGCAGCAGGTTTGGTTGGGGTTTGGGTATTTCCTTCATGGCCACAGGGAGCCCTGGTGGTATGGTGGGTACACTTGGGCAGCTACCTGCAGATAAGCAGTTTGAAATCACCAGCCACTCCGCAGAAGTTGATGAATTAAAAAGTAAATATGAACTCCCTGGGAGACATTGCAGCTGTCAAGACACTTGGAACTATGTTAGTGTCCTAAGTTGGAGAAGCCACACGGGCCTACCCTGATGCAACCAGACCTCTGAAGCCAGAGAAGCCACGTAGAGACCCCTGCCAGTGCTGAGATGTCTCCAATGCCACTGGATCCAAAGACTTTCTACCCAACTGGCCTGTGATGGTCTACATTTGGTGTCATTGCATGGGTTTCATGAGTCTGAAGAGGATTTTATAGATTGGTATCAGACATATGTTTTACTATTGTACTTATGGACTTGATCTGCACTGAGCTGGGATGTTTTCTCAATGCTCAATTGCTCTTGTGTATATATATATTAGCAAATTACTCTTCTTGATAAAATTTATTTATGTCTAAAGCCTGTTTTATTTCCTCCCAAAAAAGATTTGGTCTAGTTAGCTGCCCAAAATTTTTAATAATATTATAAAAAATACTAAGATTTAAAGCAAACTCAAACTCAGAATATAAAATTAGTAACTTAAGTACTTATGTTCTTGGCTTATCTTAATGTATATTGAGTTTATTGTAAACCTCCTTGTCAATATACCATGTGTTATGTACATTTAAAAAATAGTCAGTAGGATCTTTAAGCTACAAACATATAAGTACAATATGTCTTCTACAAGACATGAGCACCTTTAGAACTTCTTCAAATGAAAACCAACCGCACTGCTCTGGATTTGGTACTGAATCATGGAGAACTGGTAGGACAAAGGCGAACTGCCTCAATGGGTTCCCAAGACTCAATGTTAGCAGGAGTACAGAGCCCCATCTTCCACCCATGGAGCTGTTGGTCAGGCTTCCTGTTTCGCTGGCCTATGAGTGACTCGCTGCAACACCAAGGCTTCCTATTTGTGCTGTTTCACATAGTCCTCTCTGGGCCATGTAATAAATGCCAGGAGAATTAATCATTTTACAAAATCACATTAGTTCCTAAGTATTTTCTTTCAAACGTTGAACTCCTCTATTATTTAGCATCACCACTGAGGTATTTGATTGTAGGTTACGCTTTATTGTCTGTATCCTCTTGAGCACTTAGGAGGCGCCCACAGTGTGCTTTGAAGGTGAGCAACCTCCACTCACAGTTGTGACGAAATGATTGGAAGCAGTGGCTTCTCAGAAAGATCACCATTAGAAACGCAATGGGCTACAAAGCGAAAGCCTACTGCTGCCCCAGATTACCATGAAAAGCCTCACAGCTGAGACTGCACAGTCAGACTGAAAACAGGAGAGAACATTTTGAAATGGAAAGATCTCTCAGGAGCTCTCCATCTTTTTCAGAGGAGACTTGTGATGGCACAGGTCAGGAAGCAGAGGGAGGGGAAGCCAGAGGTCAGAGTCAAGAAGACTAGGGTGTCGAGCACTAGTGGGGCAGATCTGGGGAGAGCAAAGCTTGTGAGGAAATAAGGTCAAGAGGGAAGTTTGAGGCCAGGAAGAACATGGTTAGAGAAATATTGACAGCACTCCAAGCACAAAATATAAGGGACATGAAAACATCAAAGACACAATCAGTGAATGGATTTACACTGTGAGTCCCTCTGACATGTGTCTTGGAGATACTGTGACAGCTGAAATTTGATAACACATGTCACCCTCCAAGATCCTGCCAAGCTGAGGGACACTTTCGCTCACAGTGTGTAATGTTAACATACGGAGCAAACAGTGGACGTCTCCGTTGAAGTATTTTAGAGAAAACTTCAGTTTTGAGCAAATGAGCAGAAAATACATGGCAAGATTGTTTTTTTAATGGCAAAGCTATAGAGCTACGTATGAGTAAGGGAGCGGAATAAACACCTCTGTAGGGGAAAAAAAAACAAAAAACGAACACAGGAAAACTAAGAGAAAACATTGACATTGTACTTCGTGGATTAGATTTCTGTGTCCAAAGACCCCATGTGACAAAGTAGAAGTGCCTCTTAGGATATCCTAAGCTGTAATCTTTATATGAACAGGTCTCTATGTCTCTCCTCCTTTGGTTGATGGTGGTTTTGAACTGCAGACCTTTTGGTTAGTAGATGAACTCATAAGCACTGGGGTCACCAGGACTCCAAGAGAAAAGAAAGAGGGTAAAAGTGGCAAGATTGTGAGTCTCTCTTTTGTTTTTTTTCCCAGTTTATTCTATTAGTAACTAAGACCTTAGAATGGTACATCTTTAGCATTGTTAATTTATTTTTAGAGGTCATCGAAGTTGCTTGCTCTGCCTCATCGTGACCCTACGTATAATGAAAATATTTCTGGATCTCGCACTACCCTCACCATCATCCTCATGGGTGAGTCTGTTGCCACAAGACAGACATGCATTTCCTGAAGGAGTTTGCTCTTTCCATGACCCTCTCTGCTTTACGAACCATGATGCTCTTGGTCAGGGATGAGTCTCTCTTGAGAACATGTCCAAAGTATATGAAGTGAAGTTCTATTAGCCTGACTTGCAAGGAGCTTGCAGACCTTGTGTCTTTGCCCAAACTGACTTGCTCATTCTTCTTCCAATCAGTGATAAAATCAATATGATTTGTCAACAGCATACTTGTGTGTGTGTGTGTGTGTGTGTGTGTATGTATAGGAAAGAGCTTTATATACAAGAGCAATTGAATATTGAGAAGACAGCCCAGTCCAAATCAAATCCATAAGTCTGATATTAGCCCGTGTGTCCCATATCAATCTACAAAGTCCTTTTTAGACTCATGAAACACATGCAATGATGCTAAATGCAGGAAGATCACAGGTCAGTGGATCAGAAGTCTTGTGGATCCAGTGGTGGTGTAAACATCTCAGCTCTAGCAGGGGTCTCTATGTAGTTCCTCCAGCTCAGGACACTAGCGTAGCTTCATGTGTCTTGTCGGCTGCAATGTCTCCCAGGGATTCAGCAGAGAGAAAGAGTATCTCCCACCTCCAAGGAGGAATACCAGAGTTCCCAGAATTCCCAGGAGAAGGCTATACCCACACAGAGGCCTCATTGGCTATGACCTGATTGACAGGCTAGACTCCCTTCATTCTGAATTCTCTCAAATTGACAAACAATTATATAACTACCATAGGGTGGGGTGGGGTGGGGAGGGGACATGTCTAGGTAGTTGGGATTGGGACCAGCCCCACATGAATGAGGTCTTGTGCAACAGATTTACCCAGTGCAACCCATCTTTTGATTTCTCGATTGGTGATTCCATGAGCATTGATTGTGGATCCAAGCAAGATGAAATCCTTGACAACTTCCATCTTTTCTCCACTTATCATGATGTAACCTACTGGTCCAGTTGTAAAGATCTTAGTCTTCTTTACATTGAGTTGTAATCCATACTGAAGGAGGCAATTCTTGACTTTCATCAGCAAGTACATCAAGTCTACCTCCCTTTCAGGAGCAAAATGGTGTCATCTGCATTGACCAATTGTTAACAAGCCTTCTTCCAAACTTAATACTGCACTCTTCTTCATATAATCCAGCTTTCCTGATTATTTGCTTGGCATATGGATTGAATAAGTACGGTGAGAGGATATAACCCTGTCTCACACTTTTCCTGATTTTAAGCCATGCTGTAGTCCCTTGTTCTATTTGCACAACTGCCTAGATGAGTACAATGAAGTGTTCTGGAATTCCCATTCTTCTCAAAGATATGCATAGTTTTTAATGATCCACACAGTCAAATGCCTTGGCATAGTCAACCAAACACAAGTAAACATCTTTCTGGTATTCTCTGCTTTCAGTCAAGAACCATCTGGCATCAGTAATGATATCCCTTGTTTCATGTCCTCTTCTGAATCCAGCCTGAACCTCTGGAAGTTCACTGTTGATGGACTGTGGCAACTGTTGTTGGACGATTTTCAGCAAAATTTGACTTGCGTTTGATATCAATGGTGTTGTATTCCATTGAGTCACTTCTCTGGAATGAGTAGGCATATAGATCCATTCCAGACAGTTGGGCAACAGCATACTTTAAAGGCCTCAACTCTTGTTAGGCCTTCCTTACTCATTGCCCAGTTTTCAAACGCACTTCCAGAGAATGAAAGTACCATGGCTTAGCTCAGGCATATCCTCGTTCTCAAAGCAATACCTTCATTTTTGAATGCTCCAAGAGGCCTTTTGCTGAAGATTTGCAAAATGCAACCCATCCTCAGATTTCTTAAGTCTGTTTCAGTCCCAATTGTGTTAACAAACATTTCTAATTTATCTGCACTCATCTTTACTTTGCTCTTAGTAAACTGATGGTTCTGTAAATATTTTAATAATTGTAAGATGCTGTACAGACAGTTCAAGACTATTTAATAATAACCCTTTTATACGTTTAATTTCATTCCTCAGACAAAAGACAGTGTTTTCTCTTAACTGTTGGCTCTTCTGCCTGTTCTAGTGGTAGTTTCAGCTGTAAGTGATTAGGAACTAGACCAAAATATCAGATGTGTGATCAGCAGAGAAGTTTCTTTCCCACTGAAAGTCAAGGAACGTACAGCCCTCCACAGGTACAATATTCTGCTAGCTCATAGATCCAAACTCCCTATGTTTTGTTTTCATAGGTTCGGTAGCCTTCTTCCCAAGGAGGACTCATTGCTCTAGATGACTGGTTCTGTGCAGGCCATTATAGTAACCTTTCAGTCAGCAGGAAGGTTAATTAAAAAAAAAAAAAAAAGGCAGCTGCGATTCAACAAAGAGCAAGAAGATCATCTCTCTCCCTTCCAGGGGACTTCTATTTTGAACTTGGGGAGAGAAAAATTGCACCAGAGAGATGGCTGTGTCTTTGAGGAAGAATGTAAAGGAGTAATTGAGATTTAAGAGAGTTGGTGGATTGATAGTTGACTAATTCTTCCTGAAGGCTCAGTGGAAGATTTGAATGTGTAGGGATGTTTCTGAATGTGTGTCATATTGGGAGATGCATAGCACTTTATGGAAATGAATGTATGCATGCATATTGGTGGCTTAGGGGTCTAGGACTTCTAAGAATTCAGGACACATTGGAATACATCAAAGAGATTCTCCAGACAAATTTTATGGTGGGGAAGCCAAATTTGGGGTGGGGTGAGGTAAGACAGTCTCTTATCAGTAATACACAGAATTTGAAAGCTCTGCTCTTGAACACACTAGTAGTATTCAGGCTGTGGTACTGAGCTAGGCACAAGAGTAGTATCAGGAAACATGAGGGGCTTCATGGGGACCCCATCCAGTGCTTTCAGGACACAGTTATCTATCAGTTTATATTACCAGTTATCCAGTGCACGTCATCAATGATTCTTTTGGTTGTTAGGTGACATCTAGTCTTTTCTAATTCACAGAGACTCTACGCACATCAAATGAAACACAGCCCAGTCTGGAGTCATCTTCCCAGTCATTGTCATGTTGAAACTCACTGTTGCACCCATCAGTCAGTCCATCTTCTCAAGAGTCTTCTGCCTTTGCAATGCCCCTCCACTTTGCTAACCATAATGTCCTCTTCCAACAATTGGTCTCTCTAGATAACATGTGAGTGGCATGAAGTCTTACCATCCTAGGCTTTAAGGAGCATTCTTCAAAGACATTCTTGTACTTCCAGTATATTCATGCACTTCTTCTAAACAGAGTTTGTTCTTCTGGCAGTACATGGTACTTTTACCAGCACCATAGATCAAATGTATCCACGTGATGCACCTTCGTCCTCCAAGTGACAGCCTTACGTTTTAATACTCTAAAGAGTTTTTAATACTCTAAAGAGGTCTTGACAAGCAGATTTACTCAATGAAATCTGTCTTTTGATCTTGTGACTAGTGCTCCCATGAGCATTGATTGTGGGTCTAAGAAAGACAAACAAACATCTCACTTCAATCTTTTCTCTCGTTATCAGGATGTTACATGTTGTCGCAGTGGTGAGGATTTAGGTCTCCTTTACGCTTAGTTATTTCATACTGAAGATCACTTCCATGATCTTCTGCCAGTCCTTCAAATCTTTCTCACTTCAGCAAGCAAGGTTGTGTCATTTGCATATTAAAGTTTGTTAATTAGTCTTCCTCTGATCTTGATGCCATGTTCTTCTTCTAGTCCCGCTACTCTGAAGATTTGCTCTGAATACAGATTGAATAAGTACAATGAGAGGATACAGCCCTGATACTCATCTTTCCTGATTTCAAACCATTCAGTATTCCCTTATTCTGCTGGAACAACTGCTTCTTGATTCATGTACAAGTTTTTCATGAGCACAATTCAGTGTTTTTGGATCCCCTTTTTCTCAGGGTTATCTATATATTTTTAAATCACACAGTGCAGTTTTTTGTATGGTCAATAAACTACAAGAACACATATATCTCGCATTCTCTACTTTCAACCAAGATCAATCTGACATCAGTAATGATACCTCTTTGTTCCATGTCCTCTACTGAATCCACCATGAACCTCTGGCAGCTCCCTGTAAATGTACTGCTGAAACCATTGTTAAATAATAGTCAGCAAAATTTTACTTGTATGTGATATTAATGATATTGTTCTGTAATTTGAGCTTTGGGTCACCTGTCTTTGAAATGGGTATAGATATATAGACAGATATCTTCCAATGAGTTGGCCAGGTGTCTGTCTTCAGGAGTCTTAGGCTGATGGTTTTGAACTGCTGACTGTGATTAGCAACTCAATACACAACCTGTTATGCCACCAGGCTCCTTGATCTCATCAACTGGCAAAAATACAAAGACAGTTAGTTTTAGACTCATCAATAAAATCATGTTTTTAAGTATAGTCTAAGAGGGGTAAATGCAATATTTTAAAGAATTTCCTCCACAGAACGTGCACATTTGATTAATTATAACCAATTAGTAGTGCATTCAGCATCGTGAACCATAATAATTCACATGATTAATATTTAACATGAAAATGGCAAAGTTATGAAATCAAATGCTGCATTTGTGTGTGTATGTGTCTTTGCTTTTACAAGCAGAGAAGGTCAAGGTTTAAATGAGCGGAATAAATTGATTTTAAGCTCCAGCTCTCCCAATAAAAGTGCAACCTAATTAAGTATAACAGCTACAGCTTTAGATGAATGTAAAACATTCAGGAGAAATTTTGTCAAAAATGTATTTGACTCAAATTGGATGTAGCTATGATGTGTGGAGCTGAAGAGAAAAGCAATGAGCTGTTAACAGGCATTTTTAACCAAGGAAATATGAATTTCAGTTGGCCGCATTTTCCATCTGGTAAAATGAGTTGCCCAAGAGCTCAGAAAGCGGCTGAAGCTTCGGCATCTGGCAGAAAGTTAAGGTTAGAAAGTAGGAGAACCTGCTCGCCAACTCCGTGAACTGACGGGGTGGTGATTCTCTGTCTGGATGCACACTGCAGAGAAATAGCTTTTCTGAGCATTCATGAAAGCGTGGCACCGTGCAGGGCAGGGCAGGGCAGGGCAGAGCGCTTCCGAAAGCCTGGAGCAGGGCAGAGCACGCAGAGGTGCAAAGCCTGCCTGTCTGTGTGGCTTGTCCTGCATTCCGTGTGTTTACTCCCACCACATCTGGTGACCCAGGCTCTGCTGCAGATGTAATGAAATCGTGAACATACCCCAAAGGAGCAGTTGGAGACTGAGTAACAGGCTCATCTCAAGTTCAGACTCTGATTTCAAAGTTGGCTTTTAAAAGCCTCTCCCTCTAGGTGGAGTAGAAAGGGGGAACCGATTACAAGGACCTACAGATATAATCTCCTTCCTGGGGGATGGATAACAGAAAAGTGGGTGAAGGGAGACGTCGGACAGTATAAGATATGACAAAGTAATAATTTATAAATTATCAAGGGTTCATGAGGGAGGGGGAATGAAGAGGGAAGGGGGAAAATGAGGAGCTGATACCAAGGGCTCAAGTAGAAAGAAAATATTTTGAGAATGATGATGGCAACAAATGTGCAAATGTTCTTGACACAATGGATGGATGTATGGATTGTGATAAGAATTGTACGAGCCCCCAATATAATAATTATTTTTTAAAAAGCCTCTCCCACCTAATGCACTAATGGAGGTCTGTTGGCAGAGTGTGTTACGGGTTGGACAGCTAATGGCAAGGTACGAATTTAGCTGTCGCTTCTCAGATGAATGGTGAGGCTGTCTGCTCTGGTGACGGTTTACAGCTTCGGAAACCCACAGGGCAGTCCACACTCATGGCCATCGAATCCATTCTGGCTCACTGAGACCCTGTAGATCAGTATGCTATTGCTCCTGTAGGATTCTGAGATTCTAAATCTCTATGGCAGTAGAAAATCTCATCTTTCCCCAACAGAGCAGCTAGTGCCCCCAAACCACTGACATTGTGGTTAGCAGTTCAGTGGGCAGTCCACTTGGACACCAGGGTTTCCTGGGGCCATTCTGCTCGACCCTATAAGGTCACTATGAGTGGACACCGAGTCTCTGGCAGAGTTTCATTTTTTTCAAATCTAGGTAACTTTAAAAAAAATGTTAAGCCAATTGTAGACATATAGAGAAAACTACACATCGTTCCTTCTGTTTGATTCAATATGATTCACTCATCTTCCTCTACCTTTGACTACTGGCATAATGATGAGACATACGCATCACCATAAAAACTAAGACAACAACATTAGTTCCATACAGTTGAGCAAAGCTGCTGTGATATGTGGAGCACAGCGAGGCGCAACACTTAAGCACTCAGTTCCAAAACTGAAAGTTTGGCAGTTCAAACCCACCAAAAGATGCGGTGAACTGCCACTGTGAGGTAGTTATTACGCTCCAGGAGATTGGATGAGGTGATTCTACTATGGCACATAGAACCCCTATGCCTGATAAATGGACTCCCTGGCATGGAACAACAGCATTAGCATATAGGAGCCCTTAAGTTAAGACCAGGTGAGGAACACCTGGTCCTCAGGTCTGGGGACATCATCAATACCAGCTAACATCATGGGCCTCATCAAAGAGAAGCAGGCCCAGCCCTCACAGTAGGGGTGGGTTAATTAGAGCTTTGACCAGTAGGACCCAAAAATAATGTTGTAAATATCAAATGGTCCTTGACAGAGAAAAAGTTCTGCACTGAGGTAAGACATAAGGGAAGGGAAAACCTTCTATAGTCCTCTACTGAGGTCTTCATCTCTTAGTGAGGCTGTGACCCTGTTCTGTGACCTTCACACATGCTTCTCAAATCATTTTTTGAATTCCTCACACCCAAAGATTCCCTAGGGCTGGAATTGGGCATTTCCATTCCCTATAGTCAAAGATTAGAATTACTGGACATAGGCTTGGGGTGGGAAGGCAGTTCTGCATAAGTCCCATTATCCATATGCCAGGCTCTGGTAAAACTCACATTGTTTAGTCTCAGAAGAGTTCCTTATGAAAACAGATATTTATAAAGAACAGAAGAGTCTAGTTCCTTATCTCCTCCCTGGGAGAAGGCACAAGGGGTTTTTTCTTCATCCTTCACAGTGAGAACGTGAGGGAGATGCTGGCAGTAAACGGGGTGAGGGCACCCCAAAAACTGGGACACCAGGAATTTTCCTCTCAAGTGATGTGCCGCTTGGTCCCCAGCATTTAAGAATTATCCTCTATCCCTTGCCATAATTCTCATCTATTGCTATTGCAGCTAGAAACTGATGCATGCTTTGAAGTTACATTTTGACAAACTTTTAGGTGTTTACAATTCTTATCCTTGTTGGAGGACACACAAGAATAGCGGCTTTAAAGAATGTTGTGAAAGACATCCCTTGAATGTTTTGGGTTTTTTTTTATCTGCTTTGTTTTGTTGTGGTTTGTTTAGCTTTTTTAATTTGTACCTTGTGAAAAAGAAAGACACAGCTATTTTATAACTATTCAATCTCATTGCCATCATGACAAGAATGTCATTGCACTCTATTTGTTGGTCTATTTTCATTTAAGGCAGTTGGCTCTTCATTTTTAAGTATTTCATAAAATTGTTTCATGACAGAAAGCAGAGTCAGCTGGGATGCAATTAAAATGGAAACAGCAACTGACAGAAAATTTAGAGAACTTCCTCCCGCAACCAACGCTAATCAGCCTTTACCTCTTACAAACAGCTGCTCTGAAGACCAAAAGCACTTGTTTGAGGCCCTCTCTGTAAAGAGAACTGCACTGTTACACAGGAGCCCTGGTGATGCTGTGGGTTAAGCACTGCTCAGGGGACCAAAAGGTTAGGAGTTTGAACTCACCAGCTCATTTGGGGGAGAAAGATTAGACAGACAGCTCTCACGATGGCTTACCGTCTCAGAGACCAGACTGTGTGGGGCAGTTCAGTTCTGGCCTGCTCAGTTCTATAAGTCATAATTGACAGGATGGCACTGCGTGCAATGTGACATAGACAAGGTGAAATTTCTAAAAACTCCAAAACTAAACCCACTGCCACAGACTTGGTTCCAACTCATCGTGACCCTAGAGAGTGTTTCTGAAATGAAACTGTATGGGGGAGGATAGATTCATCTCCTCCCTCCCCCAAGAAGCTGCTGGTGAGTTTGAGTTTCCAAATGTGGTGAGTTAGCAGGCCAACACCTAACCCATCCTGCCACCAGGCTCCTTAACTTCTTAAAGCGGCCTCTAAATGAACAGGGTGACATTTACTCAATGAGAACTTTTCGAGGCATAGAACAGAAGGAGGAATGGAAGCAGGAAAACCAGGGAGGAAGTGGGAGATGCGGAGGTTCACGGCGGCAGTGCATTGGATGAGTTGAAACACATGTGTATGAACTGCCGAGTGTAAAACTGATGATTCGCTCTGAAAACTTTCATCTAAATCATAACAAAAAGGGTTTTTGTTGTTGTTATTTTTGTAAGTCACAATGTCTGTGCTGAATGCCAAATTCCCCAGGGTCCCATAACTTCAAGGTTTTTTTTTGAAGCTTCATGAAAACACAGAAATTTTGAGAAGTACACAGAAATGAACTCTGAAAATCCCTTCATGTAATAGTAAATATGATATAAATCAGAACAAAAGGTAATCAAGAAAAGTTTCAATCAGGGAAAGATGACCAGGCAATTCTTTTACACTTGCCCTTACAAGGGTGTATCTTAACGATGTACTGTCCGTTATTCCTTTGATACAAAGGGGATACTGAAAACACCACCTCATAGAGTTGCTAGTGGATTCGATGACTAAATACGTGGAAAGCATTTAACCCAGGATGTCATATGAGGATTATGCAATAATCTATAACCAATGTCAAACACTTTTACTGAGTAAAAACAAGTTCATGCCTTCCATGAAACTGACATTTTACAAGTAGGAAGAGTATCAATAAAGTGTGACAACAGGTATTAATCAGAAAGTGATGAAGAGGTAGAAACTATAGCACTGTTTCCCAAAGTGGATAATAACTTATTTTAGAGGGATATTGGAATGGTCCAGGGGCCTGCAAAAGAGGATGCCATATTTTATCCTGAATTATGGGCTGTAGCATTAAACTATTTAATTGCCAGGGAGTACTAAGGGTTTTTTTTGGGGGGTGGGAGGCTGGGTTCTGAAAATGAGGTAGGAGTAGGTCAAATAAATTTGAGAACCAATAGGCTAGAGCAGCAGTTACCAAGCTGTGGGTTGCGACCCCTTTCGGGGTAGAATGACCCTTTCACAGGGGTCTCCTAAGACCACCGGAAACTAGATATTTCTGATGGTCTTAGGAACTGAAACACCGCTCCTCTATCCGTCTCCAGGTGGGTCCGCCCATATGCCCACAGATGAGTGCCTGGCGTGAAGACGTTACCCATTCTACACCATGCTTCAAGACAAAATTTCATTTATTTGTAATTAGAAATAAATATTTCACAATATATAATTAGATATTGTTTTTGTGACTCATCACTACGCTTTCATTATGTTCAATTTGTAGCAATGAAAATGCATCCTTCATATCAGATATTTACATTATGATTCATAGCAGTAGCAAAATTACAGTTATCAAGTAGTAATGGAAATAATATTATGGTTGGGGGTCACCACAACATGAGGACCTGTATTAAAGGGTCAAGGCATTAGAAAGGTTGGGAACTGCTGGGCTAGAGGAACCCGTGAGACTGTCACCCTGAGGAGGCATCCTTTAAACTTGGAATTATATCATTCCCAGAGATCATCTTTCAATCAAATAACAGATTGCCTCATAAAATAAACAATACCACCTGTGAGTATTGTGCTCTTGTGTTAGTCCGGGTAGACTAGAGAAACAAATCGATGGACACACACAGATGTGTATAAGAAAGAGATTTATATATAAGAGCACTTTTACATTAAGGAAACATTACAACCGAGTCCAGTCCAAGGCCATAAATCTGATATTAGCCCAGATGCCCAATACCAATCTATAAAGTCCTCTTCAGACTCATGAAACACATGCAATGAAGCCAAATGCAGGATTATCACAAGCCAGTGGGTAGAAAGTCTTTGGGTTCCGTGGCGTTGTAAACATCTCAGCGCTGGCAGGAGTCTCTCTGTAGCTTCTCCAGTTTCAGAGGTTTAGTTGTATCCATGTGGCTTGTCCGGTTCAGGGCGCTAGGGTAGAAGTTCCATGTGTCTTGTCAGCTGCAATGTCTCCCAGGGAGTGGCAGAGAAAGAGTGTGTCTCCTGTCTCCAAGAAGGAAGTCCCAGATTTCCTAGCATTCTCAGGAGAAGGCCATGCCCACACAGAGGTCTCATTGGCTATGATCTGATTGATAAGCTAGACTCCACCCATACACTTTTAATCCTCAACTTGACAAATGATTATATATCTGCCACAGCTCTTTTAAAAAAAATCATCCAGATGAAACCAAATGGCCAACACATACCCTAGGAGGGCAATGAGAAGGTAAGCAAAAAACAAAACACTGTGATGAATAGCAGTGGCACAACCAGAGTGGAAATAAGGAGAATGTTGGCATATGGTGAGAAGTACAGCCAATGCCACTGAATGGTCATCACAGAAATTGCTACATGGAAATTGCTTGCCAGTCTCTCTCTCTTTCTCTCTTTCACACACACACACACACTCACCAAACAGAGTAAAATATGATTTAAAATATATAATGAAGTAAAATCAGATGTGCTAAAAAGCAGGCGGACTGTGATCAGGTGCAGCTTTCTCTAGGGAATGGAACAATGTTAAGCAATAAGGTGGTGGTGGTTAGGTGTCTTGGAGATGACTCAGAGCATTTCCAGGTGATAGCGCGGAACTGCTCCAGAGGGTTTCCACCGCTGCCTTCTTTATGGCAGCAGATGGACAGGTCTCCTACACACACACACACACACACACACACACACACACACACACAATCAACCTTTTAGTTAGAAGATGAATGTTTAATCGCTGCACCACCAGTGCTCAAAACTAACCCAGTAGTACTTGAGAAAACAACAGAAAAGGACATGAAAGGAACAGTCAGGCAAACATCTCTTGGATCAGCCTTCCCAACCAGTCAGTGGCATCAGCAAAGACAGAAGTCAGAGCAAGTCTGAAGAGCCAAGGAATCACAAGGGGCCAGCATAGCTAAACAGAGGAAGTTTGAATCAAGTGGCAAGGGTTGAGCTTAAAAATCAGTTCACAGGGTGTGCTGGCCCGGACGAATGAGGCTTTCATGGGAGTCATTGGTTTGTATTCTTAGTTAGACAGAGCAGCAAAATCGTAGAACCATTTTACAGCCCTGTGAAGCACCAGTCAGTTACCTTCTGATGGAAATATTGGGATTTGGTAATAATGCTCTGTAGGCAAATTCTTTTTACCCATGATCAAAGAAGATTATGCTCCATTAGCTGTTCACAAAATTAAAAATAAGGAAAGTTAACTCATGGAATTATGGATGTGGAGGTAATGAAAAATAGTCTTGCTCATATCTTCCTGAATAATAACAGAAGGAGCCATCATCCAAGAGCCCTGCCAAGGAGCTCTTTCAGCCAGAAGGAGGGTGCCAGTAAAAAGCACAAACCATTTGAGGGATTTCAACATTGTTTCCTTGACTGGAGGGGAGTGTATTTTGTGCATAAATGACAGTGAGCTGTGCACTGTGCCTAAGTGTTGGGCTGCTAACCACAAGGTTTGCAGTTCAAACCTAACAGCTGCTTTGCAGGAGAAAGCTGAGCCTCTCTGCCCCATTAAGGAATGATGGTCTCCAGACAGGAACACTATGAGTTAGAATTGACTCCATGGTAGTGGGTTTGGTTTAGGATTTGGCCATTCAATCACAGGTGTTGGAAACGGGCTAACCTGACCTCTGCAACTACAATTGCGAAGGAGAAAGACCCGAGTCTCTTGTCTCTTGCCTTCTAAGTCCTCTTCATTATGTGTGAAATGTGACAACTGAAATTGAATCTCATCAAGGCCCTAAGACTAACTATCAATTTACAAAAATACTAAATATAGGAGAGGAAAACATTAAGGCCCCCACAGATATGTAGTCAGCAGCCGACTGGGAAATCTCCACAGAAAATGACCTGGTTTCATCTACAAAAAATAGTATAAGAAAGAAGTAATTATAACTGAAAATGAACTTAAAAGACATAGCAAAGATGGCATCGTGTTGATCTTTTCCAGGTACTGGTCTTTCCTGATAACCCACCCATGAGACATGAGACAAATCTCACCATCCTCATTTCTAAGGAACATCCTCACTGTACTGCTTCTGAGACTGATTGGTCTGTTCTTCTGGCCATTCGTGGTACTTTAAATCGCATTCACTAACACCATTTTTCAAATGTATCAATTCTTCTTTGAACTTTCTGATTCATATTTGACCTTTCACATATGAGATGATTGAAAACCTCATGCCTTGGATCAGGAATATTTTACTCCTCAACACTTTAAAAAGGTCTGGTGTTGGTGACGTCATTGGGTGCC
This sequence comes from Echinops telfairi, assembly GCF_000313985.2. Classification (NCBI taxonomy): domain Eukaryota; kingdom Metazoa; phylum Chordata; class Mammalia; order Afrosoricida; family Tenrecidae; genus Echinops; species Echinops telfairi. Next base: position 53,242,662 of record NW_022111300.1, read on the forward strand.
ATGGAGTTGGTTCTGACCCAGAGTAACTCTCTGCACAATGGAATGAAACACTGCACAGTCCTGAATCATCCTTACAATTGTGCCTATGCCTGAGCCATTGTTTCAGCCAAGGGCTCAATCCAACTCCTAGAGGGTCTTCCTCATTTGCAAGGTCCCTCTACTATATGAGCATGATGTCCTTCTTCAGGCACTAGTTACTCCTGACAATATGTCCAAAGCATGTAAGACTAACTCGTGCCATCCTTGCCTTTTAGTAGCACTCTGGACATACTCTTGCTGTACTTCTTCCAGTCAGACTTGTTTCTCCTTTTAGCAATCCAAGGGACTTTCAATATTCTTCTCCAGCACCACAATTGAAATACATCTATTCTTCTTTGGTCTTCCTTATTCATGTCCAACTTTCACATGCATGTGAGGTGATAGAAAAATACCATGATTTGGATCAGGAGCACTTTAGTCTTCAAAGTAACCTCCTTGCTTTTCGATACTCCAAAGAGATTTGAATAGCAGATTTATCCAATTGTATATGTCCTTTGATCTTAACTGGTGCTTCCATGACCATTGATTGTGGATCCAAGCAAGAACAAAAATTTTGACAATGTCAGCCTTATTCTCCATTTAGCATGAATGATGCTACCAGTTGGTCCATGTGGTAGTTACACAGTCTCATGTCAATTTGAGCGGATTATGAGTGGAGGTGTGGAGTCTAGTGTGTCAATTGTATCAAGGCCAGTGAGGCCTCTGTGTAGTCATAGCCTTCTCCTGAGCATTCTGGGAAACACGATTTTCCTCCTTAGAGGCAGGAGAGTGTTCTGTCTCTGTGGACTCCCTTGGAGACATCCCTGAGAGAAGCCACATGAACCTATCCTGACTCAGCCCTGGAATGTGGAGAAGCCACATGGAGACCCCTGCCAGCACTGAGAGCTTACAATGCCACTAGATGCAAAGTCTTTCTACTCACTGGCCTGTGGTCGTCCAGCGTTCGGCATCATTGCATGTGTTTTGTGAGTCTGAAGAGGAATTTATAGATTGTTATCGGGCATATGGGCTAATATTGGACTTATAAGCTTGGACTGCAATGGGTTCAGATGTTACCTTTTATATAAAACTCTTTCTTATACACATATGTGTGTTTATAAATTTGTTTCTCTAGTCTACCCAGACTAACACAGTCCACTTGAGAAGATTTTGGTCTTCTTTACATTGAGTTATAATACATAATGATGGCTAGTACAGCGTATTTGCTCAATGTTAATGACCAGGGAATTAATCTCTTGTGGTGTTCAGAAAAGGATGGATCAAGAGTTAAAAATACAGAGAGAGGCAAAACCAATAAATAAAAGAACATGAACTTCTGCCACAGTAGTATGATGGGTCCTCAGAAAGCAGACAGTAAGTGGAGGAATTATAAATGCAGGAGATTTATTGCACTAAAGCCATACAAGAGAGCTGGAGCAAGACAAATCAGGGAGACTTTTTAGACACTGAACTCAGTCTTTACCTGTGAAAATAACAAGGAAGGTAGGACATATATATTATATGAATATCATTCATATGATATCTCTTCCTAAGACATTTTGTATGTGTGTCTGGTTTCTTTCACTTAATTCATTTGAGATGTATACACATTTTTTATTGCATCAGTAGACTGTTTCTTTTATTAATCAGTAATATTGTAAAGGTGAACGTGGCCCATTTTATTGATTAATTCCCCAACTGAGAAACATTTAGATGTTTCCAATATTAGTTGATTTTGAATAAATTAACCATCTGCATTTATCATGCAAGATTTTGTGTGAATCCGAGTTATCATACATTTGGGTAAACATTTAGCAGTGAAATTGCTGGGCTGTATGGTGTATCAGGTTGGGTTGTCCAGAGAAGCAAATCCA
>NW_022111300.1:53247097-53281791 GCF_000313985.2 Echinops telfairi
AGGTATCAGGCATCAAAGACCCAAAGAAAAACAAACAAACAAACAAAAAAATCATATCAATAGGAATGAGTGGGAGGGCAAAGTGGAGACTCCAAGCCCATAAGTAGTCAATTGGACAACCCCTGTCAGAAGGGCCACAGGAAGAGAAGATCCAGTCAGAGTACAGTATAGCACTGATGAAATACACAACCTTCCTCTAGTTCTTTAATGCTCCCCCTCTTAGCCCCCCACTATCATTATCCCAACTCTATCTCACAAATCTGGCTAGACCAGAACATGTATACTGGTACAGATAAGAGCTCAAGATAAAGGGATTCCACAACAGATAAACCCCTCAGAACCAATAAGGGGAGTAGCAATACTAGGAGGGAACTGATCCCATTAAATGACATATGGGGCTGCTCCCATGGGGATGGACAGCAGAAAAGTGGGTGAAAGGAGACAGCAGTCAGTGTAAGACATGGGGAAAAATAATAATTTATAAATTATCAAGGGAAATTAGGGGAGGGAGGGAGGGCAGGAGAGGGAGGTGGGGAATGAGGAACTTATACCAAGGGCTCTGGTAGAAAGAAAATGTTTTGAAAAAAGTGATGACAACATATGTACAGAGGTGTTAGATATAACGGACATATGTATGGATTGTGATAAGAGCTATAAGAGCCTGCAATAAAATAAAAAATATTTAAAAAGAACTGAAAACAGATTAATCTGTTCTTGAACCTTGCCTTTTTATTCAAAACATTACACAGAAATTTCAAAGTAGATAAGTTCAGGGTTAAATAATACAATTTAAATAAGAAACACAGTATTAAAAACATTTTTAACAACTGCAGGATGGCCCATACCTTGTGCTTGATGAGGACCTGGGTCTGTGGACACGGATGAGGAGAGGAGATATGGAGAGAGTTATCATTTGGAAACAGAATCCCCTTCCATGAAATCAACTGGTACCTGCTTTTCAGGAGGTTTCCCCCCCCCACCCCCCACTTCCTTGCCTTTTTTCACTAGGACCTGTCTGGCTTCCTCTAAAAACAAATCTGTCTAATGTGGTCTGTTATTGGCATTTCCTTAACTGTTTTCTAAAAGGGTTTACTAAATTATCATCAACAATATTGATACGCGGTTAACCATTTCCTTGTCATGATAATTCTTTTACAAAAAACCCTTTCTTAGGAACTATTTTTTTAACCTAAAAACAGTACAAAAAGCCACAAAATTAAGAAAATTGTAGCAAAACACTTGTAACACAGCCTCAAAAGGTTTAAACAGCATGTACTAACAACACCAACTAATGCCAAGTGACCGAAACATGAACTGCTTTTGTTGACAAAAATCACGTGCCTTGGGTCGGATTTTGGTGTTTTGTTCCAGCTCCGATGCAAAATTTTATGGACATTTCATGTCAAAATCGGATTACATCTAGTACTGATGTATTCGAGTACTGGGGTTCTACTGTAACAATCTATTTCTGTTCCTAAAGTCTATTAACACGGGATTCCTTTGTTCACGCTCTCTCTAACATTCATCACCTTCTGGTGTGGCCACATGTCTCTCCCTCTGCCTCTTCCTCTCTCTAGCTCTTCCTTTCTTACTTTCAGCTAGTCTCTCTCTATTCTGCCTCCAATCTTTCCCCACCCTGCCCCCTTTACTCTTATTCCAATCTAAACACCCAGCAGATCCTTAACTAAGTAAACCTGTTCATTGAAACCCACACTCTGGCTCTGCTTTCCTTTGACTCCAGTTCTAACAGGAGCGAGAGAGGGCGGTTCCCAGGTCCCCAGCTTTTAAGAAGGCCACAACCCAAGGGGCATCATCAGGCAGGGTGCATTCCACCCCTTCACTGTCATAAAAATTCAAGTTGACATAAAACCATCTACCTCATATGGTAAGTACATACTTTATGATTGTCAAATTGCTTTCTAAAGCGGCTATTCCAGTTTTTGAGTTCCCTAAGGAATTTCTCAGCAACCTCATCAGTATTTGGTATTATAAGATACGTCTGTCTTTGTTTTCAATGGTTAGACCTTATAGGACAACAAAAAAAAAAATAAAGCACTGGGCTGCTAACCACAAGGTCAGTGGTTCAAACCCACCCTTGGAGTGAGGGGGAGGAGCTGAAGCTGTATGCTTCTGACGACATTCACTTCCTCTGAATCTTATAAAACAGTGTTACTCTGTCCTACAGTATTATAGAGTTGGAATTTGACTCACTGGCAGTGGGTTAGGATATGTGTAATAATATCCCATTGTGATTTAATTTGCCTTTTCCCCAGGGGAGTAGAAGAAGACTCAGTCTGGGAGTATTTAACAATGATGACTTTTCCCTCTCCCTGTCTGAGTTACAAGATCTTTCCTGGATGCTCACCAGGAGCACTTGACTATAAAATCTCTAGAGATTGAGTCTTCACCCACCCCCATCCCAGACAGAGGTCCCAGGAATTTCTGATGTCCATATTAATTCCCATTCAATCTCCACCAGTTTGTCAAAATCACCATACAAAAGGTATGGCTTGTCTCTGTCTCCAATGGATTCTGCTTGAGTTGTGCCAATTTTATCAGCTGTATCTTTCTGAATTCAGCTAGCTCTCCCTTCTGATTCATTTGTCCTGTAAACACAGGTCCCCATGATCCAGGAAATGCCATGGCTGTTCAGTCAGTTCTGTTGTCCTTGCTTTAAGGATGGGACTGATGACAGCAAGCTCTTTACCTTTCAGGGCTGAATTTGAAAGTCTCCTTGGCCTTTTGATTACATTGTAGTTTATGATAGGCTAACCATACTAATGTCAGTTATTTAAACCCATTTAAATTCAAGTTTAAAGGGTCATGGGGCTTTAGTGGTTAGCCACACAGATTCTAATCTAGAAAAGTTAGCACTTAGAACCTAACAGCTGCGTGGCAGACAAAAGAAGTCGCAGTCTGTTCCCATAAAGACTCATGGCCTTGGAACCCTATGAGATCGTTCTATAATTCAGAATCAATGGCAAAGGACTGAAAGCCAATTGTTTTCTATTCCAGATTTACTACTAAAGGGAGGACTTCCAGTTTGTTTTATCCAAGTGGTTTTTTTTTATTCAAGCTATTATAGTTTTTCCACAGCACACTATATTTGACAGCCCTCCCAAGTAAGAAAGCCAAATGAGTCATTTAATTGGACTGACCTCTGGCACTCTGAGGGGATGGAGATGAAGCTTTCTATGTCCCTAAAGAGTGACTGTCTTAGAAACCCACAAGGGCGTTCCTACCCTGGCCTATAGGGTCTCAATGAGTCAAAAAGGGTTCAATGGCAGTGCATTTGGTAGGTATCAAGATATCACAAGCATCTAGGCATTTTTTAGCTGAAATCCCATTGAACAATGGCTGGCAAGTATTTAAATTTGTGTCATGAAATCCAATCACACTCTTAAATCTAAACTAACAGTGCAAGCTAAAAGCAAGCTTCGTCACTTGAACACACGATAGCTTCTTTCTTAGAGCATAGGGTTAGAGCCCTTATGACACTGAGTGGCTGATCCATTGAGCAATGGAAGAGTAGAGGACTGGACAAGAAATAGACATTTCCCAAATACAATAACCAACCTATGAATTTTTGATCCAGAAGATAAATTGCCTCAATATCGTAATGTGAGTATAATATATTCTGTCCACTAAATGGAAATTCTATTTTTATCATGTCATGTATCTTGCTATGGACGTGAATCTATTTCTGGATTCTTCATTAGTCTAAGCATCTACTTATGAAGCAGTTACTTTCATAATTCATTATTTTTGTGGCAGGGAAAGTCTCAGCGTATTAGTCACTCTTCTTCCTCGCTATTTTCATTTTTTTTCCAAGTTAACTTCAGAGTCACTGTTTCAAGTTAGGAAATAAATAAATACATGATACTGGGAATGTGTTGAATTCATAGATTTATTAAAGGAGGATAACAATTTTTATTATATGAAAACTTTCCATCCCAGAAAAAGCATGCTCTTTTCCCTCATGTCTTTGTTTATGGTCCTTGGTGAACAGATTCCTTTTTTAATAATTCATTTTATTAGGGGCTCTTATAGCGCTTATACAATCCACACATCAATTGTATCAAGCACATTTGCACGTATGTTGCCATCATCATTTTCAAAACAGTTTCTTTCTACTTGAGGTCATACCAGCAGCTCCTCCTTTTTCCCTCCCTATCCCACCCACCTACCCTCGTGAGCCACTGATAAATTATAAATCATTATTATTTTCATACACCATCCGCTGTCTCCCTCCACCCATGTTTCTGTTGTTCATTACCCTGGGAGTGGGGGTGAGGGTTATATGTCGATCATTGTGATCGATTCCTGTTTCTTCCCCATTTCCCCCCACCTACCCTCTACCCTCATGGTATTACCAGTCCCATTATTGTTCCTTAGGTGTTTATCTGTCCTGGACTCCATGCGCCGAGAGCTCTTATCTGTACCAGTGTGCGTGCTGTGGTGTAGCCGATTTTTAAGGTAGAACCGGGGTCAGGATAGTAACGGGAGAAAGGAATGCCGTGTGTTTCCTCAGTGCTACATGGCACCCTGGCTGGCTCATCCCTTCCTGTGACCCTTCTGTGAAGGGATGTCAAATTGTCTACAGATAGGCATTAGGTCTCCACTCCGACCCCTCTCATTCGCATTGATAGGATTATTTGTTGTGGGTCTTCTGATGCCTCATACCTGATCCCGTTGACACCTCGTGATCACACAGGCTAGTGTGCCTCTTCCATGTGGGCTTTGTTGCTTCCCTGCTAGATGGCTGCTTGTTTAACTCCCAGGCTTTAAGTCCCAGATGGTATAGCTTTTATTTAGAGCATTCTTGCTCTGGTTTTTGGACCAAGTCAAGCTTTCCTCTATGCCTTTGGGCAGATTCTCTTTTTAGAATGAAATTCAGAGCACCTGCATTTTCCTTAGAATTTAGATATTTTCAAAGCCTTCTCCCAAAGTGGTATATTTAGAATGACACTCGTTTTCATCTCAAACACTTCTTATAAAATATGTTTTTATACGCTGAAAAGCTTATATTGGTTTGAAATGCTCCTTGTGGGCTGGCATATGTGTCCACGTGGCTGTGCTGTTTTGTCCCTATTGACGCCCTTTGACCTCTTTCTTTGATTTCTAAGATTTTGGCTCCATCAACAGGAGGCTGTCAATCTTGCTTCCTTTGGTCTTTCTGTGAATATCTCTTAATCCTCAGTTCTCACATTCTCTTTTCCTGTAGGCTTCAAACAAAACCTCTCTAAATATTGCCTGTGTACGTTTTTAGTTTTGCTAAAAGATTTGTCTGTTTCCTGCTGTGCTCTTTCTGATTGTATTTTTCTTCCAGAGGCACACAACCAATTTTCTTGGAAGTCAGAAGTGGTTTCAAATATTAGATCAGTTTCTGAAGCTGTCAACGGTGGGCAAAATTCTTAATCTCCTTCATCATGATTTGCCCTACGTTTTCTTCTCCTCATTTATATTGCAGCTTAGATTCACTACATAAAATAGTTAAATATAATTGTACCTGTTACATGTCTGTGAAAAGAAGCAAATTAAGAGTCACTGTGCTGTTCCAGAATATTTTGTCTTTATAAAGCCCTTAGCTTTATGAAGAAAACCAAGTTTATTTATAATCACTTCAATAGGTTTTGTACTATCTAGAAATTAAATTTAATGCTTTAAAATTTTTAAAAATGTGTTTATTTACAACAATGACTAATAATGCCGTAAGGTGTTTCATCTCTGTATATACTTGAAGTACCTTCCTAGGAAAACTGAAGATGATTTGTGATTATTAAGCTTGGCATATCGGAAAAGGCTGTAATATCAAATTATAGAATCATGTGAATTCTGTTATCACTCATCCCTCAGAATCACTATAGAAATATTATTTCCATATTTCTTTGTTATTTGACACAGTCAATCAAATCAAAGATTGATGGATCTTTACTTCCATATGCATATTGTAAAATTATATCTTCTAGCCATTTTCTAAACATACTGCTTCATCGTGCAATTTATTTTCATATAGACTTGAATGTAATCCTGGGCTTTTGATTAATCTGTCAACTTGCATATAAATTTGTGTTATAATATGACTTTGTTCGGAGGGTTGCATGCACAAAAAACATTTTTAAAATGTAGATAGAATGAAATAATTTTCCTTACTCTGTCTCCAATCCATTAAGCCTTACAGCCAACATACAACTCACATTTCCAGTTATAGTTTGCCTGAAGAGATCGGCTAGAATGCAGAGCAGCTAGTATATGATACTCAAGCACATCCCATTCTAATTATAATCTAACTGACCAATGTTTTTGTCAGTTTCCAGATGCATTGAACATGATAAGAAATATTGTCCTTAGTATGATTGAGTCAATACATAATCTCGGAACTCACTGAACCTTTATAGAAAAACAGAAAACTACTTCACTTTGTCTTTCCACATTACTCATGCTTTATTTTTATCATTTTATTAGGGGTTCATACAACTCTTATCACAATGCATACATACATCAGTTGTGTAAAGCACATTTGTACATTCATTGTCCTCATCATTCTCAAAACATTTACTCTCCACTTAAGCCCCTGGCATCAGGTCCTCATTTTTTCCCCTACCGCCCCACTCCCCCCTCCCTCATGAGCCCTTGATAATTTATAAATTGTTATTTTGTCATATCTTGCCCTGTCTGATGTCTCCCTTCACCCACTTTTCTGTCGTCCATCCCCCAAGGAGGAGGTCACATGTAGATCCTTGTCATCGGTTCCCTCTTTCCAACCCATTTGCCCTCTCCCCTCCCAGTATCGCCACTCACACCACTGGTCCTGAAGGGATCATCCGTCCTGGATTCCCTGTACTGTATTTCCAGCTCCTGTCTGTACCAGTGTACATCCTCTGGTCTAGCCATACTTGCAAGGCAGAATTCGGATCATGATGGTGGGGGTTGGGGGGGGGGTGGCACAGACAACCTTTTGGTTACTGTGATATCTCTGAAGATTAAAAGTACAATTAAAAAGCAAAGTGTACTTTCAAGGGATGTACTTAATTCCTCACCGTAATTTCTCCTACTGTCATAAATGCCTCCACTCTTCTCTATATGACTGCCATTCAATAGCTCCTAACTCCTAATGGGAAATAATCCTCTTTGGATTGACTTTAGCTTTGGGGTATCTTGGACTAATTTTTTAAATGGAGTTATATTCCTGTATTCTACAGTTAAAATTAAATTTTCCTCTCTTGAGTTTGAACAACTCAACTTATGAAATTGATAGCCACCTAGTTTAGGGGGCAGGGTTTCTCATGCATTAATCAATTTTACCTTTTCAACAATGCATTATTCCAGCATTTATAATTAAAGTTGGGTGTTGAATTTATTTAGACAAACAGTAAGAATGTTGCTGGATTGTCTGTGCACTAAAGGTTTGTTTTCTGGAACCACCTTCAAGTCCTGTTGGTTAGAATTTCTGCGATCAGGGTGCCTATTATCTAATCCTTAAGAACACTTCATAAAAACAAAGAAAATTCCTAGATTTTCCATGGAAATGTTCCATTACTTTTTCACTTGCTGACTTATAAGCATGTTACCATTGTCCTATGGTGGATCTTGACTGAAAGCAGAGAATCACTGGGGGAGATGAGCTTATGTCTCATTGACTGTGCAAAGTCATTTGGAACTTTGGTTCATAGTAAACTACGGATGACACACTTTGCGATGTTCATAAAGAATCTACCCATTGAACGAGAAGCGATTAGAGGAACAGAAGAAGGAACAGCTACATGGTTAAAATCAGGAAAGGTGTGCACCCGGGTGGTATCTGTTCCCAGAGTTGTTCAATCTGTAGGCTGAACTACATGAAGAAGTCTACGGCATCGGATTGGAAGGAAGCTTATTAAGAACCGGTGATAAGAGATGAGGCAATCTCGCTTGCTCCAAGTGTAGCCTTGAAGAACTCGCTGATAAAAATGCAAGACCAAAGATCACTATGGATTGCCACTCAGTGTAAAAGAGAAAACCCCAAATCCTCCAAATTTAAACAAAAGACAGCATCATGGTAGACATAGAAAAAAATAACATTGTCAAGGATTTTCTGGGGGTTTTTGCAGCCACAATCATTGTTCATGGAAGCAGGGCCTAGTAAGCAGAACTACATATTGTATGGGGAAAGTCAACAGCACAAGACCTCTTGAAAGTGTTGAAGAGCAAGGGTGTCAATTTGAAGGTCAATTTGTGGGTTTTTCACTCCTTCATCTCCCAATGAACATGTTTGATAAAGTAGAATGTAAAAAAGAAGAAGGAGAAGAAGAAGAAGAAGAGAGAGTAACACCGAACAAGATATATTGACACTGTGGATGCAACAGTGGGCTTCAACATTAAAGTAATTATGAAGATTGTGTGTAGTAACAGGCATTGTTTCCATCTTTAATACATAGGGTTGATCTGAAACATAACCAACTCCAGAGGACTTAACAAACCGCAACATGGGCTTGTGAAACTCAGATAAAGATAAGGAAAACTGAAGAAGAGTTTAAGCATTTGAATTGCACTGTTAGCAAAGAATATTGAAGTACCGTTGACTGCCAAAAGAAGAAACAAATCTGTCTTGGAAATAATATAGTCAGAATGCTCCATAGAAGGGAGAATAGGGAGACTTTGTCTCACTTACTTTAGGCACGTAGGTTATCAGAGGAAGGCGGTCCTTGGAAAAAGACATGATGCCAAATAAAATAGAAGGTCAGTAAAAAAGGAGTAAGATCCCAATGAGATGGCTTGACACGATGGCTGCAACAGTAGGAAAAACATGGTGACAATTCTGAGAATGGCTCAGGACTGTGAGGTGTTTCATGCAGTTATGTATACAGTCTCTATGCGTGGAAACCAACTTGACAGCACCACCACCAACAGCAGCCACTACATTTGTACTCTGCAACCATGCTGCTATGTGTGTAATCAATCCAATGCCATTTCTGGCTAAATAGTGTTTCCTAGCAACTTAACCAAGAACATTGGTAGCACTATTGGGTAAGTGTTGGACTGTTGACCCCAAGGTCTCTGGTTCAAACTCAAAAGCTGCTTCATGAAGGAATTGTGTGGAAGTCTTCCACATCTTGGAAGATTACAGCCTTTATAAATCTATGAGATGATTCTGCTCTGTCCTACAGGGTCACAAAGTGTAGGAATCTAATGGGGTAAAAGGTTTGTCTTTGATTTGGAGTTTGATGTCCCTGTTATTTTCAGGAAGTCAAATTTTTCTTATTTCTTATGTGCTGAATATTAGAGTTTGATGATATATGATGTTTTCATTTTAGTTTTGAGACAGGAGAAGGTGTAGAGGAAGATTTGGATAGAGTATGCAAGGAGCGCATAACAATATCTCTGGACTACATTTCCCAGAATACCTTTTTACCTAGAGAGAAGTTTCCAAGAGTTCTGTGCCTGTTGGAGCAGGGGGTATGGGTGTGTGTGGGGGTGGGGTGAGGGGGAGTAGGACATGGAGCAAGAAATACTGTGTCTAGTCATACTGGCCACTAAAGTTTTTTTGGCCTTAGGAGTTGCCTAATAAAATTCTCTTGTGATGCCTTATGTCTTCCAAAAGTAAATATCTTGGTAAGACAAGAACCTAATTTTGATGACAGTTTGCTTATATTTAAAAATAGTTTTTTACCATGGATATATATTGCATTTGTAACAAAGACAACAAAAATAGAAAAAGAAGATGAATTTGGAATAACTGATTTGGTCCAAGTTTCATTTTGATCAAAGCATATAACTTTCTGATCTGCTTTTTATTGGTCACGTATCAAGAATTAATATGAAACAATTCAATGTAAATTAAAATAATGAAAAAAATTAAATCGATTAGGTAAACAATTTTCCATTTTGAGGATATGAAGCAATGTCTAAAGTTTAAATGGGGAGATCGAAAGGAATACATATTTGTTCTCTTTATCAGAATAAACCCTATTGTTTTTAAAACTTTACACCAACTCATTTGGGAAAAGAAAAACATTCAGTACTGATGCAAAACATGGAAAGCTACACATAGTGTCTGGGCTACCTTGTATGAAACTTCACAAATCATGGTATGGTTGCCATCAAACTTAGCCAACAGTGCCCTAAAATCATGTTCTGCTGTTAACCTACAGGCTGCTGTGTTCTGCCCTCCATCTAAGTCATTAGCATAGCTACTCTCAAAAATAGAAAGACAAATCATTGATAAGAAACCACGGCTTCTGCTTGTGCAGCACCATTAGCTTAATGAATTGTAGAGATAGCTCAGAATCCTGAAATGCATTCAAGCCCTTATCCAGGATAAATCAAGAGGAACATTAAGCCACCCTAAACATTCACATCTGTGGTCTTCAATCTCACTACAAAGAGAACTAGGGAGTGAAAACTTGGTACCTGCTGTCACACCAACTCAGCTTTAGAAAGGAGTAAGCATGTATAATGGAATACTATTTTCATAGAAGTACTATTACTAATTCCCAATTTATTGGTCAAATTAGGATAAATAACCCAGCAATGTTTTATTATTTATTTTCTACCAACTCACAAGCATTTAAAAATAACAAAGAGAAAAACGCATATGTCCTAAACATTCGTAGATGGTTTTCTTTTATCCAGTTCCCTGACTCCACCCCTTCACTCTGAATCCTCAAATTGACACCAGATTATGTAACTACCACAGCTTTGTATCCTGGATTAGGCACCTTCAGGTTTAATCAAATGTAGATGAAAATTATTGGAAGGGGAGGAACAATTAATTGCTCAAAGGAATTCCTCAAGACAAAGAGTTTGTTAAATGCTATTTTCATTACATTAACATTGTATAAAGTATTACAAGTAATCCAGAGATGATTTAAAGCACACTGGAGAGTGCATAACATAGGTTATATGCAAATATTATGACATGTTATAAAATCAACCTGAGTATACAAGGATTTTGGTCTGGGGGTGGGCAGAGCTGGAACAGTTTTCCTCTCAGGAGCGAGGCAAGACTGTATTTACTTTACCAATTGGACTCCAAGATTAGCAATCACAATGACTTTTAGTTATAGCACAAACAGCAGTATGTCATTTATATGCAATAGAATAAGAAAGTTCTGTCATATATATCCCAGAGTTGTGGAGGAATAGAAAAGATAACTTGACGAATAATTCCACTCTATTTAACTGACGGAAGGCGAATGACTCCATATATACAAACAGAAGGGGTGGAAAATAAATTTCATATCACACAATTCTCCAAATTACTGCTCTGGTGAAGAATAAGTCTAATTCTCAACAAATGCATGGAAAGATTGCTTTGTTTAGAGAGTGTATTAGCGGCTTTGACTCCCCCAAAGTGAAACAAAGATGGTGTTTCTCAAAAAGTAATTCAAATGTAATTTCAAATTGACTTCAGAGGCATTTACACTTTATCTTCACATAGCCTAACTCTGAAAAATATCCCCCTGAGAATTGCCTTAATCTTTATAGGCACTTTGTATGCTCCCCCAAACACTTTGTAATTCATACTGCAAAGGCTTCAAAATACTAGTATTGAGATATTTTTCTAATTTATTCTGTAATTATACACTTACATTTGATGGAGATCTATATGTAAAGGAATGAAGAGCCTAATGAGGCGAAGATCCATTCCTCATGGTAAATTGAATTCAATCCATTGGCATTACATTTTCCAGTATATTGTATGCAGTACAGTTATGAATGCAATCATAGTGTTGCTATGTTTGCATTTCCTTCCATACGTTCTTTTGCTGCTGTAATAGATCATAACAAATTCCATAAGTGAAAACAATGCAAATTTATCCCCTCATTGTAGTTAACAAAGGCCAAGCTCAGGTTTCACCAGACCAAGGTACCTCACGGCTGGCTCTAGGTGCAGATTAATGTTTCTGCTCATTCACACTGTTGGGAGAACCCATTTGTCAGTGACTGTAAAACCAATGCCTATTTCTTTGCTGTTCAGCAGTGCTGAGTTTCTTGGCTTGTGACTACTGTCCACGTTCATTCACTCAAGTTTCCTAACATGAATTACATCTGGAAGGCCTCTTTTTTAGGTAAGCTTGCATAGTCACACATTACAGGGATGAAAGCATAGACGTCATTGGAAGCCACAGACTTATTAGGAGTCACAGACTTCTAAACAGGGATCTGTTTCAGTAATGCAAGCCCATATATAACATGCAAAGCACACATAGGAAATGAACATGGGAGAAGTGTGAGCACTTTTCAAAACTGTTGAGTGCACGTTATTTGTATGAAAACAAGATCTTTGTTAATGTGACATTTGCTTCTTACAGCTCTGAGGCACAGTTTCATCCACCAGTGATAAAGAGATTATTTACAGGTCTTTAAAAAAAAACACTCCTAAAACTGTTCAGACACTGTGATTAAGGATTCCACAGAATTGCAAGTTTGAACAAGGCCTTCAATCTCTTTGACTATTTGTGTACGGGGGGGGCGGGGGGGGGGGAACCTCCATATCTACTGCAAGGCAACAGGAAATTGACATGTTTTTAATATCAATTGGTAGGTTTTCCGGAATAAAAACCGAAACCCAAACCATTGTCAGCCATTTCATTGTAATTCATAGGGAGATTTTAGGACAGTGCAGAACTGCCCTCAAGGGCTTCTAAAGTTGTAATCTTTATAGAAACAGACTGCCATACCTTTCTCCCATCAAGCGTCTGGTGGATTAGAACCACTAGCCTTTTGGATGACAACTGAGTGCTTAACCACCTCACTACCTGGGCTCTTGAGTTCTAGGATAGGCCTAATGCTGCAGTCATTTAGAATCAGCCATTTAACTATCACCATGGAGATAGCTCTGCAACTAGTACAAAATTGCCTAATAAATTATATCTGTTCAGGCTATTTAGAAATCTCCATATTTTCTGCTGAGATAAAAAGAATTCTGAACATTTGTTGAACAACTAGAAGGTAATAAGAAATAGGCCCGGTAATATTTCCTTGGTCTCTGATATTTCCACATTTGTTTTATATGTGTCATTATTTTTCCTAAAGTAATGCTGTAAAGCACATTCTCTCGTCATTATCATTTCTGAAGAAGAAGTATATCTTCTGGAAGTTTTCACAGGCAAAGAAGCGAGTTGACTCTTAATCCCCTGTTCCTTTGTTATTTTGCTGGCATTTTGCGGAGCTTCATTTCGGAGTCTCATTATATTGTTTTTCTTTAAAGTTAGACTCTTAATGAAGATTCAGGTAGAATAGCCACAATTTCTCAAAGAAAACATTGCTTCAAAGTTCAGTCTTCTCTCTCATGACAACTTCCCTATACATTTCTATTTCAACTTGTCTGTTTGCTGAAGCATAGTTTCAAGTAGTTTTTCAAGTAGAGAGTGCTGTAATTCCCCAGTGTTTGCATGTATGTAGTCATCATTCTGCTCCTTTTCACGCGCAGGCTATCATGGATAGGTAGAGAATTTGTAAACACATTTCAATTTTCCTTGAAAACACTGAACACAGCTTTCATTATTTTTGTGCCTCTAGGATCATGAGACCTTTGCGACAAGTCTCCTTTACCCCCAACGTCAGCATGGTACTTGTTCTGCCTTGATGTCTGTTAGATACATTTTTTGTTTTTTCCTTGAAAGCTTAGATTCCTTTACATATTAACCACCTATAAGTTTGTAGTAAGATAATAAAAAAGAAGTCCATTATTATCCACTCTGGGTTTTTTCTTCCTCTCACTACACAGTAAGCATCCTCATGGATGAGGACTCATGAAGAAGGCTTCGCTGTGTTCTCCTCGTTTGGAGTAGCTTCCGTATACAATGTCTGTCTTCCCGACACTTAATAGTGAAGTTATCAAGGATTTCACTCTAAGCTTGGGATTCAGCTAACGTAAATGAGTTTTCATTTAATCTTAGTTTCCTTTCCTATTTCCAGAATACGGTTGCAGCTGTTTTCCCTCTTACTTCCTCGGCCTTAGTAAATTCATGTCCTAAAGCAGCAACAACAATAAAAAGAGAAAGAAATGGAACTTTACTGGGGCTTCTGGAGAGAAAACAATTCAATGTGTGCATTCAATCTGCTGCCTTAACCTAGGGGTCACTGCTACATTGGGAAGGTTAATAAAAATGATGAAGTCGCTTTCCAGGCCTGAAAAATCACCTTTATCTACAATGCACTAGCTGCAGTTCTGCTGTTAATTCTTTCTTAATGCCATGTAATTAAACATTAATGATTCAAGGGAGTCACATAGTGGCTTTGCATGGTAAAATGTTCTATGCATTTTAGGTAATATAAATTTTTACAATGTTATCCATTGCTTCTTCAAAGACAGAATTAAAATATCATTGCTAAAACTGAAGGGAGAGGAATCATCTCAAGAAACTCATAATTTTTAAGTGGAGATTTTATGCGGAGTCTAAGAACCAGATGCAATTATTAGGCAAATTCGGAACAAGCTATATGGCATATAGAAAGAACTAGATAAGTAAATAAAGAAAACATAATCTAACCCACAAGGGAAAATTATCAAAAGCCACCTTCTCTTCTTTCCTGCTGATGTTCCTCATATGTAAAGTATGATTAGTATTATCAGCTCTGCAAAATTGCAAATATTAGGAAAAGCACAAGAAAACAGTTGTCTTTAATGTTATTTATTTTACATATACTAGTTCTAGTCATGAACAACAAAATCATGTTTTCAACCTAAAGGTTATTCATTTTTCTTCCTTTAATTTAATAAAAGACACCAAGTTAGTTGTAGTGGCATCATTCTGATTATCATGACTTTATGCTTTTTAGAGGAGAATGATTCCATAGAGTTTCCAGTGACCATGAAGACAGAAATTCTTAATAATCCTAAGGGTGCCATTCATCTTTATTTTTCCCTATTGCCATGAAGATGGAATGGGTTCAGGGAGATGAAGTGCAAAGCCACTAATGGGATATAGGTAGAAATTAATTCCAAAAGCACCTCTATTCTCCTGGAAATGCTCTGTGGAATAGAGGAATATAGTATCTTACTTCGCTTCACAGACAAAGCAAACTCACTGCCATTGGGTCAATTCTGACTCAGAGTGACCCTGTAGGACAGGGTAGAATGCCCCTGTGAGTTTCTGAGACTGTAGCTTTTTACTGAAGTAGGAAGCCTCATTGTTCTCCTGAGGAGCAGCTGGTGTTTTCCAACTGCTGACCTTGCAGTTAGTATGCCAATGGGTAACCACTATGCTATTATTAAAAATATAGCATAAGTGGGTGGCTCCGATAAACAGAAATCTATTCTCTTTAGGATATGAGAAGTCTGAATCCAGGAGCCTCATCCAAGGGAAGGCTTCCTCTCTTAGTTTGAAGAAGGATATTGTTGCCTTCGACCATCTGTGAGCCTGGCATCTCTTGTAAGTCTCTATGTGTGTTGTTGACATCAATCTTCTCTTGGATCTAAGAGCAGGAATCCCAGATCCAAGGGAAGTGTATAGCTCGTGATTCTGTCCTGGTGATACTGTGGTCCCTTTTTGCCTTGCTTTTCCCTCCTGTTGTCTTTCCAAGATAAAAAGTGATGCAAGCCACACAGGAGTACTGTGACCTGGATAAGGGTGTTGAATTTTAATCCCTTTGCAAAGGATTGGCTGATCACATGAGATCACATAATGGGGGTTGATGTTATCATGACATAACTGAAAAACAATTGTGTTACATCACTGCAAAACTGCTGAGGGTCCAGGACAATCAATGGGACACAAATGTTGGTGGGGTATGGAGGGCCACTACTCAGTACGTTCCATGCCGTTTCTGTGTTTTGATTTACTTTTTTTTTTTTTCAGTGTGATGGGGTATATTCTGACAAAGTTTTCATGGAATACAGCCCTCTGTGTAGAATCAAAGTTTGAATTCCCAAATTGTTCCCTCAAAGAGACACTCCACAAATCCTACCTCAAACTATTTCCAAAAAGCCTTCTTCAATTCAGGCAATTTGTAATATATGGTGCTGTCACTTCAAGCCATACATGATTCTTCCTTTAGTCTCCATTTCCAAGTAGATGGTTTATACCAAGGGAAAGAAAACAAATGATTTTTCATAAAAAATAGATAACCTAATTAAAAACCCCAAATCGAAAGAAACTTATTTCCCACCACAGTATTGGTAGTTAAGGTTTCATTTATAAACCCCTTATGGGTTGAGAGATTCTAACATACATTTATTATTATGCAGAAACAAAGTACCATATAATGGACCTGTCAGCATTCAGTCTATTTGGACTTACAGCGACACTATAAGGCAGAGTAAAAGAACCTCATGGGGTTTCCAAGGTTGCAATCTTTACAGAGGCATACTGGAGGTTTCAAACTGCCTACCATTTGGTTGGCAGACAGGTGATTTAACCACTGTGCCACGAGGGCTTCTTTTCCATATGGTACACATTATGCATAAACTGGACTAGTTACACCCTGAACAAGTTATATATTGAGTGTGATGGATTAAATGACCTGATCTGACTCTTCTACCTGTAGACTCTGTAACTCCCAGCCAACATTTTCCTAATGGGCCTGGGTAAGAGACGGTGAGGGAAGATGCCAGTAGGATTATGTGATTCAGTTGTGAGTGATTGTTAACAGGGTTTATTGTGATTATAAGAACCTAGAACTAGATCTAACATGGTGGCTGTTTGATTCTGCCATCTTGCTGAGTATATAATGAACACTCTCAGGGTTCTCACTGCCATCCAGAGAGAAGATCCAGGAATGGAGTGTGTCCTTTGTATTCTGAGATGCCTGGGCACCAAACTGCCTACATTAACAGTCAGGCACTTAGCTGTTTCACTCCAATGTTGGGTTCCTTCCACCTCTGGTGACTATGAATAAACTTTGGTCTCTATATATCTACCTGTACCACACATGTCATATGAGCTCATGCAGTGTCTATCCTTTTGTGATGAGTTTGTGGATATACATATCTTTCTATTTACCGAAATGAAATGTAGTGTATACTGTTCGAAGCAGTTGTAATGTAATCTCCTTCTTGTGAGGTGGAAGAGGAAATTGTGTCCTGTGACAGATAGACATAAATTAACAGGAGTGGTTCCTTAAAAAGAGGCTTTCTTATTTGACATCTTCAACATTAAATAGGGGACCCCAATAAGTGTTTTTTAAGAAAGCCTCATTAACAGAAGCTTATTTTCTAAAGACTTTATCTAAAGTGGAGTTAAGTAACTCATCAGTGAGTCTTACTCTTTTTATCCAGAGCAGCAAACAGCTCCTTTGTGCTTCATAAGCAAGTGTATGACAGCTGTGGCAGGAACTCGTTATGGCTATGTAGCTTCTAGCAACTTCAATTATTACTGTCACTGTACTTTGCATTCCAAAGGACATTTTGATTCATGTTGCTCTGCAAAGTGGGACTTATTTTCTTTTGGCTACCAGTATGTAAATGATTTAGTAAATAATTTTATTTTATGTCCAATGAAAGTCATTATTTTGCAATATACAGATAAATGCTATGAAATGTCAATATGATTAACTATATGAAGACAAAAATTCTTTGGGTGAAATAATTTTCATAAGATCACATGCTGAATTCAATTCTGAAAAAGTGTATTGAGTAGCCACTCACATAAAAACGTTTGTTATTTATAGGTACTATGGAAAAATTAAAGGATAACAATATATTATCCCAGACCTAAAATAATTTGCATCCATGAATGTAGGAATACATTTACCATTATAGCTATAATATGAAGGATAAGTTGAAATTTAAATATGTGCTAGGTATAATACAAAAAGCTTAGTGAGATATTACATCCCAAGGGGTCATAAAAGTGACATCATCATCTACCCAGAGGATTGTAAGGGAATACATTTTATATTTCCTGATAAGCATGGAAATGCATTTAAATAGGAAGCTTGAGTTATATTTAGAATCATGCTTATCAAGAACTGTGATAAGTCTGAGATTTAGCCTTAACTGTAAAAGAACAATTTGGTCTTCCCCAGTTTCATGGATGCTGAAAAGATATGATATTCTCGGTAGGAGACAATGGACTTATTATGAAAAACAAAAACAATAATGAAGGCTACTGCAAGGGGGTGGGAAGGCATCTGGAGGTTTTGAAAGATGCAATGTAGACAGATGCTGAGAGCATTCCTGCTGTTTCAAATGAATTTCTTGGTAAAATTCAGATTGAATCATGGTCAAGGCCACGGCGCTGGGCATGGAAGACCCAGGCGTCATTCCAGTTTTATCCTTCTGTCACAGTTTGGAGAGCTGCACTCCAGGAGTTCCATGTTGGTTCTGAAGGGGAAAAAAGAAGACAATTGATGTCCTTCCTTCCCCTGTACTTCCCAGGATCTAAGATGCTCTTAAGAAGTATTGGGCTGTGCCCTGAAAGTCAGGAGTTTGAAATCATTAGCCAGCTCCACTGGAAAAAGAAAGACTTTCTACTCCAGTAAAGAGTGAAAGTCTTGGAAACTCAGGGGCAGTTCTAACCTGCCCTATAGGGTTGCTGTGAATCAGAATTAGCTCAATGGCAATGAATTTGGTTTGGTTTTTTTGTTTGTTTGGGAAGATGGTTTTGGTCAAGATGTGGAAGTTTGGATTTGCCTCCACCCCTGCAATGATGGTGGGTGATGCAATTTGGTAGGGATACCATGTTTTGTCAACTTCTTTCCAACTTGCCTTCATATCTTTTAAGAAAATCAGAACTGAGAGGAATGTGGGAAATATTTGCTTAAATATTACAACAATTGTGAGGAGGGGTGCATAACTGAACCGTACCTAATGTAGTTATGAGTCAGAATTAATCCTGTGGAACCTCACAGCAACAACCACAATTAGGCTGGCTATTCCCATGGTATCTTTTGGCTCAGTTGCTTCCTAGATGGTGCAAAGTGTGCATCTTCTTTGCTTTCTTTAATACTTTTCTCTTTATATTTGTTTTTTTTTTTAGCAGTTTGAATGTGCTTTGTCTAGGTGAGGATATATTCTTATTGACCTTCTTGGTGTACTTGGTCATATTTTATCAGTGACTTAAACGATTATATTTTCACGTTTATACTGTCCTTCCCCACCCTCCCTTTCTGACGACTCTCATTATATGGTTGTTGTTTCATAGGTTTGTGAGTCTTTGATAAGCAATTTAACAAACACTTAAGTGTTGTGGATCTGTTTAAATAAACATGTTTGGGTTTCCTACACAATAGCTTTATTGAAGGATAATTTACATGCAAATTTTCCAAAAGGTGTTTATTTTAGGAGTACTCTTTAATGAATGTGCATATGTATATACAGTCAAAACAGACTGTAGTTTTCACCACAGTCATAATGCTATGGTAGAGAGGTTTTCTGGGGTCTTGTACGAAAAGCCGCATCTTATAACAGGCATTTACAAGAAAACTCCATGACATGGTTTTTCTTCTTGACAAAGTAGCAAATCACTTGTTTGATTTCTTGATTTTTTCTCCTTTGCCATTCATGTTGTTTTATTTTTTAACAAATATGCTGGATCAATGTGCTTGGGTGCTACAAACAGTCTGCACTGGATTCTTAATGGTGACAGGATAAATACATTCAGTCATCTTGCAAGAAAAGCCAATCTGCTTGCAGAAGATTGCAGCCTTGAAAACCCTAATGGGTGTAGTTCTCCTCTGTACATTTGGGTTTCCCATGCATAGACAGCAGCACTACAGCAGCTGGTTTGTTTGGAGGATTTTTGGTTTTGTTTTGTTTTGGCTTTACAGAGCTATCATATATATTTATATATATGTGTGTGTGTGTGTGTATATACATATATATATATATATATATATGCTTTCTTCCTCTTTTTCCGTTCAGCAAAAAAAGTACATTTTATAAATTTCTTGGAACTGTACAATGAAATTACCTTACATGGTAAAACCAGAAATGTAAAATATGTGTAAGAAGCCTGAAGAGTGTTGCATGAAGAATGTAGGAAAATCATTCTTAGAACTGTAAACAAAGGTAAGCTTTTTTATTGTGACTTATTAAAATATCTCACAATATTCTATATAAACCACTTTAACTTAAGGAGAACAAATGTATCTGTCTTTGGGAAGAAAGGTAAATATGTCCATTCATCTATCACATAAGGATAATGAGTTATACAAAGATATGGCCATTGTTGAAAAGGCATGCTCACTCTGTAGACAAAAGGGTCTACACTAAGGTGACCAGACGTCCTGCTTTTGGCTAGACATTCCCACTTTTTGGCACTTTAAAAAAATCCCGATTTTTTGAAAGAATGCACGACAAGCTAGGGAACGGTCTATTTGGTCCATACAGACCAAATTTTTAATCAAGGACACCCTCCCCAACCACCCCCCAGTCAATGGTGTCCTGCTTTAAATCTGGTCACCTTATTCTACACTGTAGAAATCAAATACAGATGGAATTAACCTGTGGTGTTAGAAGTGAGGATAGTAATTATCTGTGGGACTAATTGTGACTAGAAAGTTATGTGATTGACGCTTCTTAGTCCAGACAAGGGTAGATTTCTCATACTGAGTATTGGTAATATGTTAAAGTTTTTCAAGTTGGGAAATGGATAATATTTTTCTCTGTTTTCTCCCCTGTGTGCATGTCACAATTCAATTTTAAAAGGTAGTTTTAAAATTGGTAGCAAAATAGTTAAGGATATAACTGCTAATAACAACAGAAATAATCTGTGCCTTGAGTTCAACAGCTGCTCTGTGGTAGAAAAAACTTGGGGACCAACTCTCAAAAAGAGTATAACCTAGTAAACCCTTTGGACTGGTTCTACTGGGTCCTACAGGGTGGCCATGAGTCAGACTCAACTTAGGGACACACAATAATTAACCACCAAATTGTAGGGATGAAAAAGCTTCCTGGAAGAAGTCACGAAGGCACATAGTAGTTAATCTATCTAACTTTGAGGAAAAGGAGAAAATTATAAGAGCAGGAAAGGAATAAAACTAGTCACTTATGTAGGTACTCAGATAAGAATATGCTCAGACCTATCAGGAGATACCATGAAGAAGAGGAGAGAGTGGAGTAACATCTTCAAAAAGTTGAAAGAGAACAATGCTAACCCAAGGATCCTCTACCTTGCCAAACTATCAAGATAGGTGATGAAGTAAGAGTCTTTCTAGACAAGGAAAATATCGAAGAATATATTAAAATAAATCCAGCTCTATAAAATATTCTTCCCAACCCACTGAGGTCAGAAGAACAACATGCATTGATCACAAATAGGAGGACACCACATAAAGCAACTCAACCCAGAGGTCAACACATAGAAAACAGCCCCGAAGATAAAATTAACTCATTGAAAAAATGACAAGAAAGAACACACACACACACACAACCATACAAAGGGAGGTAGAACCATATCCAACACAAAAGGTGTGAGATGAAATCAGAGAGTCCACTGATGAATGTAATAACTCTGAATGTCAAAGGACTAAATTCACTCATAAAAAGAGAGACTAGCAGAATGCCTTAGAAAACATAACCTATCAATCTGTTGTCTACAAGAGACACATTTCAAGCTCACAGACAAAAATAGGCTGAGAATTAAAGGCTGGTGAAAAATACACAAAGGAATTCAAATAAAGTAGGGGTTGCAATCCTGCTCTCTGACAAAACTGCTGTCAAGGTGCAAACTATAAAAAGAGATAAGGAGCGGCCCTATATAATGCTCAAAGGAACAGTAGACCAAGAACAAGTGAGCATAATAAATATGCATGCACCCAAAGAGAGACCTGCATAATTTGCCAATCAAATGTTACAAGAGATGAAAAAAGAATTTACAGGCTTAACAATCACAGTGGGTGACTTTAATACACCTCTCTCTGAGAA
This sequence comes from Echinops telfairi, assembly GCF_000313985.2. NCBI lineage: Eukaryota > Metazoa > Chordata > Mammalia > Afrosoricida > Tenrecidae > Echinops > Echinops telfairi. The sequence goes on from NW_022111300.1 coordinate 53,268,891, forward strand.
AGATAGATTGCAGGGAAAGTAGCTTAACAAGAAAGCTACAGAAATAAATTCTACAATTAGGCAACTTAACCTAATAGACATTTTTAGAGCTCTTCATCCAAATGCAAAAAGGTTCACCCTCTTTTAAAGTGTTCATGGCACATACACAAAGATAGACCACATGCTGGAGCACAAGTCGTGCCTGAATAAATTCAAACACATAGAGATCACTCAAACTTATCTCTCAGACCACTGCACAATAAGGCTGGAAATTAACAAAAGAATGGTTAAGAAAACAAGGTAAAAATTTTGGAGGATGAATAACTCCCTACAGCAAAATGAGTGAGTACTGGCCCAGATCACTTTTAGAAAGCAATGAGAACAAGAATGCAATATACCAAAACCTCTGGGACACAGTAAAAGCTTTTGTCAGAGGATGCTTGACAACGATAAATGCACACATGAAAAAGGAAGAGAGACTTATGATTGACACTTTGTTACAAAGCCTCCAGCAATTACAGCAGAGTCAACAGAATAATCCTATCAATAGCAAGAGAAAAGAATAAAAATCAAGGCATAGATAAATGAGTGGGAAAACTAGAAAATTATGCAAAAAAATTAATGCCGCAAAAAGCTGGCTCTTTCAAAGGATTAACAGAATCGATAGACCATTGACAAACCTAACCAAAGAAAGGAAAGAACAAATATCAAGAGCCAGAATGAGTAATGAAATGAGGGAAATGAACCCTAATGAAATTAAGAGGTTATTTACACAGTACTACAAAGGCCTGAACTCCAATGAATTTAACCTCTTGGAAGACATGAACATATACTTAGAAAAACAAGCTATCCCTAGAGTATCCCTGGTGGACATCAAGAACCTCAAAAGACCCATAAAAACAGAAGAAATTGTTAAAGTTACCAACGGACTAGCAACTAAAAAACAGCCTGGGCAAGATGGCTTCACAGGAGATTTTTACCAAACATCCAGGGATAAACTGACACCAATCCTACACAAACTTTTCCAGAGCATAGAAAGGCATGGCAACTCCCAAAGTCTTTCTCTGAAGCTAGTATAACACTGATACCTAAAGCAAACAGGGATCCCACAAGAATTGAGAATTGCAGACCGAGATCTCTAGTCAACACGGATGAAAAAATTCCTTCACAAGTATTGTACAATAGGATATAAAATTATATAACAAATCATCATAACCAGGTGGGATTCATTCCAGGGATGCAGGGATGGTTCAATATCTGAAAGTCCATCAACATAATTCACCACATTGACAAGAAAAAGTATAAGAACCACATGATAATATCGATATAGGCAGAAAAAGCACTCAACAACATCTAACACCCATTCCTGTTTAAGACACTCAAGAAGATCGGAATTGAAGGTAAGTTCATCAATATAATGCAAGCCATATATGAAAACCAACGGCCAATGTAGTAGTGAATGGAAAAAAGATGAAAACCTGCCCCCTGAAAAAGGAGACCAGACGAGGATGCACCTTGTGTCCTCTTTTATTCAACATTGTACTGGAATCCCTAGCTAACAACATAAGGCAAAAGAAAGACATTAAAGCAATTATTCTAGGGAAAGAAGAGGTGAAACTATCATTGTTTGCAGATGATATGGTTTTATATATTGAAAACCCCAAAACCTCCTCAAGAGGAGTACTGGAAATGATAGAGGAATAGGAAAGAGTAGCAGTATACAAGATCAACAAACATAAGTCTATAGGATTGCTATACACATAGGACAAGATCATGGAAGAGGTTATCAAAAAAGTAGTAACCTTAACAATAGCAAAACACAAATTGAAATATGTAGGGATATACCTAAACATAAAAACCAAAGATTGGTAAGAAGAAAACCACAAAAGACTATTACAAGAATGTAAAAGTGACCACCACAAATGGAAGAATATCCCATATTCATGGATCAGAAGACTCAATATAGTAAAGATGTCAATCTTACCCAAGGCACTATATAAATTTAATGTTATCCCCAAACAAATCCTATCATCTTTTTTGAAGGAACTGGAAAAACTGACTACCAATTTCATATGGAGAGGGAAGAAGTCCAGAATTAGCAGAGAACTCCTCAAGAAGAAAGGCAAAGTAGGAGGGCTTGCTCTACCTAACACTTATTATACAGCCACAGTGGTCAAAACAGTGTGATATTGGTATAATGACAGATAATCAGACCAATGGAAAACAACAGAAAATCTAAAAATAAAAACATTAGCATACAGACAACTGATCTTCAATAAGGGGCCCCAAAATATCAAATGAGAAGTGGATTGCCCTCTTCAACAGATGGTGCTGGAAAAAATGGATATATACCTGCAGAAAGATGAAGCAAGAGCCTCACTTCACTCCATGCACAAGAACAAAGTTGAGGTGGACTAGAGACCTTGAAGTAAAACCCCAAACTATTATGGCTATCAGCAAGGGATTTGGGACAAACCTAAGAACTCTGGTTGAGTGAATACACAGGTTATCAGAAATAAGGAAGGGCACAAACATAGAGAAGGCATAAATTGACAAGTGAGATATACTGAAGATAACATACCTGTGTGCCTCTGAAGACTTTGCAAGAGTAATACTAGAGCCCACAGACTGGGAAAACATCTTTAGCAGTGGCCCATCAGACAAAAGGCTTATCACTAAACTATACAGTACTCTACTGGCCCAAAACAAGAAAAAAACAAAGAGCCCACTGAGAAAGTAGGCAAAAGACCTGAACAGAAGTTTTACAAGGGCAGAAATCCAAATGGCCAATAAACATATGAGAAAATGTTCCTGAGCATTAGCCATAAGGGAAATGCAAATTAAAACAACTATGAGATACCACCTAACACTCTCAAAGGTAGCCCAATTAAAAAAATCAGAAAGTAACCAGTGCTGATTGATCCCTTTCACAGGGATCGCCGAATTCATAACAGTAGCAAATTACAGTTATGAAGTAGCATCGAAAATAAATTTATGGTTGGGTCACCACAACATGAGGAACTATACTAAAGGGTCACGGCATTAAGAAGATTGAGAACCACTGGCATGACATAGAGGATAAGATACTTAATGGATAAATCCTGGGTCGAGGTCAAGGCACTTTGGCAGGTGTCTGACCCAACTCATGGATGCATATGGCAGCCAACTAAAAAAAGGGGAAAAGAGAGGTGAAAGAAAAACAATGGGAAAATACCCAAAAAAAGTATGGTGGTGGGGAACAGGGAACTAATACACCCATTAGCAGGATATTGTTTATGTCTCCACAAGAAAGGGAGGGAGGGACCAGACCCGATCCCAGAGCACCAAGCCTTGACAGCAATGCACTGGCATGGAGCAGGGAACTAACAGAGGGGATGATGAGGCCGGGCCCAAGCCAAGCTAGGTTGATCCTCGCCCCAGAAGAAGGCAATACAGAGGACAGTCCTGAAGATATAGCCTAGGGAGAGGGGCAGGTCTGTCCAGACCACACAGGAGCGAACTAAGAGAGAGAGAGTGACTGGAGCTTATCATGGCCCACCATGCCCAGGGGACGACATCCCTGCTCAGAGCAGTCAATGCACAGAGAGGACTGTAGGGCAGGTCCTACCATGAGACACCATGTTCCCTCACTGACCCATAGCGGCACTACAGGAGACAGCACTGGGGACACTGTGCCTGGTCTGCCCTGTGCACAACGGGGTGAAATGAGAAGGGAGTGCAACTGGGCAGCAAGGGGAGCAAAGTAACCAAGTTCCTAAGGAATCCTGAAAATAGACTTCTGACTTCGGGGACCGGGCTTAGCACCTGATTAGACTTTATTGGAAAACATACATAAGGGTCAGCAGACAGACGTGGAACGATCTATTGTTTTGTTGTTGTTAGTTAGTTTGTTTGTTTTTCTTTTTCTTTCACTCTATGTCTATCTATATAAGATAGGCAGGACAAACAATCCCGAGGAGAAAACAATGGGGCCGGCCGTTCTAGGGGGACATGGGAGAGGAGGAGCCAGTGAGGAAGAGTGGAGAGCCAACATCTCAGGGATAAATGATCTAAAATTGATGGCAAGGAGGGCGTATAATGCCTGATGGGGCTTAATCAAGTGAAATCAAGTATTCAAGGGGAATTACTGAGAGGCGAATCGATGGGAACATGATAGTAGGATAGGAGAAGGTGAAGCAAAATAGAGGAAAGAAATAGGAGGCAAAAGCTATTTATAGAGGTGTAGGGATAGGCATGTATATATGTAAATATATTAATTTATAATGAAAGGGATAGAGACCAAAGTACATATATTTATAGGTAAAGTATTAAGATAGCAAACAGACTTTGGACCTATACTCAAGGCCTCCCTTAACAAAAGAACACTTTGTTCTAATAACCTGGTACTCTTTGATACTCACCTTCCCGACACAATTGCTGAAGACAAAAGGAGTGAATAAACAAATGTGGTGAAAAAAGCAAATAGTGCCAGGCTATCAAAAGATTTAGCATCTAGGGTCATAAAGGCTTGAAGCACCAAAGCCCACATGGAAAAAGCACACCAGCCTGTGTGATCATGGGGTGTCCATGGGATCAGGTATCAGTATTAAAAGGTGCCAAACAATTATATTGATGTGAACGAGGGGGTTGGAGTGGAGACCCAAAGCCCATCTGTAGACAATTGGATATCATCGCTCCACAGAAGGGTTATAAGGAAGGGGTGATTCAACCAAGGTGCAGTATACCACCGATGAAACACACATCATGCCTCTAGTTCCTGAGTGCTTCCTCCCCCTTACTACCATGACCCAGTTCTAACTTACAAATCTGCCTAGACTGGAGAACGCATATTGGTACAGATAAGAGTTCTCGACACATGGCATTCAGGACAGATAAAAACCTCAGGAACAGTAAAAGGAGCAGGGATATCATGAGGGTCGGGGAATGGCCAGGGAGGGGTAAGGGGGAAAGAGGGGAAGCCCATCACAAGGTTGGATATATAGCCCCCCCTCCCCCGAAGGGGACGAATAACAAAATGGGGGTGAAGGGAGACAAAAGACAGTGTGAGATGCAAAATAATAATAACAATATATAATTGATCAAGGATTCACTGGGGTAGGAGGGTGGGGGAGGGAGGGGAAAAAGAGGGGCTTATACTAAGGGCTCAGTAGGAAAAGTTTTGGAAATGATGATGACAACATTTGTACAAATATGCTTGATAAAATTGGTGTATGGGATGTAATAAAAGCTGTAAGAGCCCCCAATAAAACTATTTAAATAAACAAAGAAAGAAATTTAAAAATACTTTTAAAAAGCGATGCCTAAAATAAATCGGAATGAGTTCGAGTCAATTTGATGGAGTTGTAGTGTGAGGAAAGAGGCTGGTGAGCATTGAAGAAGGGAGGATGACTGAAGATGGGAGAGAAAAGCAAGCAAGAATGCGGTTTGAGAAAGTCTTGCCAGAAACAGCTGCAAAGTGACCTTGAAGCAGATCCAGGGACAGATTCCACAGGGTTATTTTGTACAATGTCAAGAATCTGAGCTTTTCTATATGATCAAACAGCTAAAAAGATGCTATACGATCCTAACCTTCATATAGATTCTTGTGACTTTGTAATGAGGATTGATTGTAAGATAGCAACAGGAGAGATATGCTACCTGGGAGCCCTGGTAGCATAAAGGGCTACACATTGAGCTACTGAAAGGTCAGCTGTTCAAAACCAACAGCAGCTCCTCAGGAGAAAGAGGAGTAACCGTGCTGGAAACCCACAGGGGCTGTTCTACCCTGTCGTATGGCATCATTATGAGTCAGAATGGACCCATTGGCAGTAAGCTTGCTTGTTAACGTAGGAACAAAGGCTGGGATCTGAGGTACTTTGAGGGTGGAAAGATCATGCAAACGCTGCTCCCTGAAGTTCATGTTTAAGCTAATTTTTTGTATAAGGTTTTACCTCCCATCTGCTTCCCACAAGCTCACGTAAGAATTACAATAATGGCTCCGTGCCCACAAGTGTGTTCACCCTCAAAAAATGTCCCAATACCTGCATGATCTGAGTTCCTCATCCTTTAGAGGTGGTGTGTATGTTTGTCTGCATGTGTGCTGGGAGGAGAAGAAATGACAAAGAATGCAAGGTTTTTCCGGAGTTTTTGTTGTAAACTAGGTAAAAGAATACACACAGACCCACACACAGTGGCAGCCTGGTAATGACACCGTGACAATATATGGTCGAACATCTTCAGATTTCACTAGGACCAGATGGAATGCCCTCTCTATTTCTAGTACATTTCATACAGAAGGTTTCTGTTCCCACCCCACCCCCTTTTTAAAAGTTGGTATCCAAGGTTTTCATTAACTGCATAGTACAAATCCTTTTTATATAGCACATTTTCATTTTGCTAAGGTTATGATAGCTGAACAATACCCTTGAAGACTGAAAATACATTTCATCCAGCCCAGTTGATTTTTGCATACTGATTATATTCCAGCAGTTAATCATCAAGCTTAGTGTCATTTTAGATTTCTTAATTTATACTTATCTCAAAGCACAGACACAGAAAAAATGTAAATGCAAAAACAATGTGAAAGCTGACAATGAGTTTAATTTTCAAGGCTTCATTTTCTGTCCGTTATAATCATCATGACTGCGAATGTTCCTTTTGACACTGAGCTCTTCTACTTATGGTTTTAAAATGAGTATTATAAATTAAAAAGAAGAATGTCATTTTATTAGAGAGTTTAAAATATGTATCATAAAAACACATATACAATAGAAACACAAAACAATATAATTCTACACTGTTATTAGAATTCATATATAATATGAACTGAACTCCCAACAGTGAGATCAGCAGTTCAAAAATACCAACCGTCTTGTGAGAGACAGATGAGGTTGTCTGCTCCTGTACAGAGTTACACTCTCCAAAAATCAGAGGGACAATCCTACCCTGTCCATTAGGGTCACAGAGTCAGAATTGACTCAATGGCAGTGAGTAAGATAAAGATATATCGATCTGCAAATATATCGACATATGAGGGGTACTCAAAACAACCAGATTTTTTTCAAAGCTATGTACTTAATTTTTTTTACAAAACAACCTTATCACCTTCAAAGTACTCTCCATTACACTTAATATATTTGCCAAAACTGTGATTCCATTTTTGGAAACATTATCAAACTAATCTGTTTGGATGGCTGACAGAAGCTCCCTTGTTTTTTTCCCCACCTCTTTGTACACCATAAAATTACTATCCTTTCATGTCCCTCTGCATTCTGGAAACAAAAAGGAATCGCATGGAGTGAGGTGAGGTGAGTAAGATGTGTGGAGAAAGAATGCCATACTCTTTTTGTTTGGGGGTGTTTCTTTTCCCCCAAACTGGCACACTGAGATGGCTTCATGAGCAGGTGCTTTGTCATGGTGGCAAAACCAGTACCCCATCTGCCACAATCCGGCCTCTTTTGTCTCCCACTGTTACACAATCTTTTCAGACACTCTAAATAGAAAGCATGACTAACAGTCTGACCTGGTGGAATGAACTCTGAATGTACTATAAGTTGACAATTTAAAAAGTTGACTGACATCCAGAATGAGGTTAGTCATCAATCAACATTTCACCTTTTTTGCAATGAGAAAGCCACTCATACACTTGAGTTTTTCCCATAGTGATATCCTTGTAAGCTGTGTTCAACATCACAACAGTTTTTGCAATGTTGTTCCTGAGCAGAAAGCAAAATTTCACATCCACACAATGTTCTCTTAAATCAACCATCACAAAAAACGAGATTCAAGTGAAACAGCTTTTATGAAAAAATTCACTGTGACCAGAGAGTACCTTCCTAGGTGATGCCACTGGGTGCACTAACTCAAAGCCAGTTACTAGATGCTAGCCTAGCGAGAAAAATACATACTGAAAAAGCACTGTTCCACCCAGTGCAATTTAGGTTTTGGCAGGGGGTACCCCCTCATATAGATATGTGGAAATGTAGGTAGGTATCTAGAAATATATAGGTAGGTTGGTAGCTAAGGATGGTGGGACTAAGTGAGGGAAGAAGATTTTTCTAGAAATCCTATGATAGAGATTACATCAAGTAGACACTCTTGGGTACGGGTAAAATCAAACATGTCAATCAAGTTGCAACCTGATGACACCTCTTTGGAGTATGACCTTTGGTATGAGAGTCAGGGACTCTGGGAAGTGCTTCTCTCTACCACTTTGCCTTTCTGCCTGCTGTAACTGCCTGCCTCAAAGGGTGACCCCATATGGGCCACCTGACCCCAAAAGCTGTCAGCACCTTGCCACGTTTCCACCTTCTTTGGATCCATGTTACTCTGTAACCCTCAGCCTGTGATGTTTCTGTTTCCCAGTTTACCACTCTGTGTCACGGGCATTTGGCTACTTGTCTCTGAGAAGGGACTAGCATAGGACCTATGAAATTGAGTTCGACTGAGTTCCTTCTTAATGTAAAATTGCTTCTTGATATAAAGTTCTTTCTTGCATATACAAGAATGTGCTTGGATTGGTTTCTCTAGACAACTGCCCTAATATGAAGAGGCAAGTAGGTAGGTAGGTAGGTAGGTAGGTAGGTAGGTAGGTAGGTAGGTAGGTAGATAGATGATAATTGATAAGAGACACACAGAGAGAAGATAGACAAAGATTCTGTCTGTGCGTTCATCAAGGGATTTTCATATGCATATAAGTCTATGTTAAAATCATACTGTTTCTTAATCAAATGCTTTTTCATGAGGAAATATATGCATACCTATTTTGCTACCAAATACGTACCATCTAGTCGTCTGTGTTAAGAAAGCCTAAAGAAATTTAATGGAAGATGGCATTAGCAGATCGTGGCATTTTCCCACTCTTTGAAGCCCTCTCAGAACTACAGCCCATAAGCACAGTTTAATTTTGAATAGGACCTATTTTTGAAGTGGCCTTTAAGTTTCAATTTTCCTTTCTCTCTCTGAATATCTTTTGTGTGCTCTTTCTTTTAAAGTTATCAAATATTTATTGAATTTCTATTATGCTCAGTATGAGAATTCTTTTCCTAAAATATCCAGAGAGGAGGAAAAAGATGATAAAATCCTGATGTTTTACATTTTTATGAAGAGACAAACTATTGTAAGAAACATAAATAAAAACTTTTTTGTGTCCAAAGAAGAAAATACAACCACCTAGAATAAATAAGAGAAAATTTTGAGTGAGAGCACTAGGAACATTTTAAAATAATACATTCAATTAAAACTAGTTGGCTCATTGCTACCAACCGCAAACCAAATCCACTGCCGTTACATGCATTTCTACTCATACGCAACTGCTATCAGGTCGATTCCAACTCATAACAACTCTGTAGGACAGAGTAGAATGGATTTTGTGGGTTTCCAAGACTGTAACTCGTTTTAGGAGTAGAAAGCCCCACCTTTCTCTGAAGGAGCACCCAGTAGTTTTGAACTATTCACCTGGTGATTCACAGCTCAATGCATAATCACTAAGCTGCCTTGGCTTTTCTACTCATAAAACCAGAACAGCAAACTCACTGCCATCAAGCCAATATTGACTCATTGAGACCCTATAGTACAGGACAGGGTAGAAAACTGCCCTTGTTGCTTTTGAGACTCTAAACCTTTATCATGATAGCACGGCTCATCTTTCTCCCTTGGAGCCACTGGTGGTTTCAAACTGCTGATCTTGGGGTTTGCAGCCCAACACATAACCACTGTGCAACTGGGGCTACCGTTTCACTCACACTGACGCTATATAGGGCTTCTAAATCTGTCTTTATGAGAGCAGACAGTCTCATTTTTATCTTCCAGAGCTGTTGGTGGGTTTGCAGCACTGGTTTTCTGTTTAATAGCCAACACTTACTTGACAGTGTCCCTGGGTTCCCTGCTGCTGTTGGAGACCTTTCACTCTGAATAATGGAGTAAGCAAGGTTTTAGGGGCAGAAAAATAAGAGATAGACTTGAAGAATAGAATACTGGGTAATTTAATGGAATAGAGCAGTAGTTCTCAACCTGTGGGTCATGACCCTTTGGGCGGGTCAAACCACCCTTTCACAGGGGTCACCCAATTCATAACAGTAGCAAAATTACAGTTATGAAGTAACAATGAAAATAATTTTGTGGTTGGGGGGTCACCACAACATGAGAAACTGTATTCAAGGGTCAGACTGATAACCACTGGAATAGAGAGTTAGCAAAAGTAGGTGATAAATAGTACACCAAAGTTAAAAGAGCTGCTAAGACATAATATGAAAATCCAGAATTCCTTATCTTTGCTGGCTTATTGTAATTTGAAAGCAAAAAGAGGTTTCAAAATCCTCTGGTTTATAGACTTCATTCCCATGGATTCTGACTCAGTATGTCTATGATAGCTGATGGAGAGGCATTGAGAGTAGATGGTTATTGAAGTGAATTAGTCTGAGATGTGCCTGAAAAGGAAGTCTCTTTCATTTAGAATTGAATGGAAGCAAGATTGATGGGAATGAGTGCAAAAGGATCGTAATAGACTCATCAAATCTCACAGTTGGAAGATGCAAGAGCAATTATATAATTCAACCTTCTAAAGCCAAAAACCTTCTGCAACATCCACAATTACCTATTGTGCATTCTATGTTTAACTACTTTCTATAATATGTATAATAACCATCCAATGTATGCACTGTGATTTCATGGCCTCCTGTGCAAATGCTTTCTGTATTTTAACATAGTAGGCACTGCTGACTGATTTCCAAACCTCAGTATTTCTCTTCTTCCATTTTCTCTCACTGACTGAAGCACAACTTGATTGGTTGCAGCAATATGTGTAGCCAAATCCGATGAACTTGCCGAGTACTGTGTCATCTAGAGGTGCTCGCATGACACAGCTATGTCCAACAAGACATGAGTGAAAGTGGCCGCACGATTTCTGCAAGTTTTTGTTCAGCACACATTCTTTCTCTTTCCATCTCCATCTTCATTTCTGGAATGTGGGCAAAGATGACTCCTGAGATTGAGAAGGCCTCTGGGGGTAGGAGCGTGAAGCCAGCTGCCACCCATGGCTGAGTAAAAAGACATGAGGAGCCAAGTCTTCAGTAGCACCCTTGTGAACCCTGAAGTCCGTACGAACGCTGTAATTGCTCACTTCAAGTATGAATGCAGCCCCTCTTGCACCCAATGCATTCTGCACAGATGTACTTACCTAGACTGAAAGACTTGAATTCCTTACACACATTGCAATATCTGGATAAACATTCATATAATAATCTCACTTTTGTTCTGTCCTAGCTATTTTTTATGCCAAATAAGTAGCTTTATAGTGCTGTCACTCATCAAAGACTTGGACACAATGTACATACATAATACGTTTTTGGTCTTCACTGAAAGAATTTCTGTGAGCAATGGCTTTAAGGCAGAGAGCTCATGGTTGAGTGGAACAGGACAATGTCTATAAAGGGAGCAATACCTATAATTCTAGATCTGCCTGTGCCAGAGAGTCTGGGCTCCACTTTATTGGTTTAAAAATGAGGACAACAATCATTGTGATTGCCTGTTTCAACTCTCCAGTCCTAAGAACTATTTATTTCCAGGGAAACATAAGTTAACCATGTAGCAGACAATCTCTGAGAACAAACAATGGGCCACTGCAAGAAAGAAATGAGTTGTCTCAGAGTTCATTCTGATTCTGTTAGCATGAAATAGTAAAGGATGATCTCCACTCCCCACTTCCCCATTTCTCTGTGGCAAATCCCTATACAATAAAAGAAATTATATATGTGTATTTGCATACAAACACCCCACCCCCATCCCCGCGGGTGCGCCTGTGCGCGTGCACACAAACACACACACACACACACACACATATGTTGGTTAATGATATGTAGCCACATGGCTGGGTTATGATTCTTAGGGCTTGGCAGATATTGTGCAAACATTCTCCAATTTTTTATCTGATGTGAACAACCAGTCAGCTGAAAGGGGCGTTTCCTTGGGGGTGTGGCCTGCTTCCAATATATATGGGTGTTCCTGCAAAGTCCCTCCTCTCTCTTGATCCTGTATTCATACCAGGGTCTGACATCAGGTTACTGGAGAAACCTTCAGATAGCTGCTTGACCTGCTTATTTTAGACTCTTGCTCACAATACTGTGAGCCAACAGCCTGCAGCCCCTGTAAACAGGCAAGACAGTCAGCAGGCCACCTGACCCACACATGTGTGGTGTCAGCCCTCATAATTACATGAGCCACTTCCTTGAAGTAAAGCACACACACACACACACACACACACACACACACACATCTCGTTCCTTGAATTAAAAAAAATATATATTTCACTAAACTTGCTCCTCAAAAGAAGCTAACCTAAAACAAAATTGAATTGTCATAGTTATAACAGTAATAGATTAAAAAGGCCAGTATCCTGAAACTGATTCAATGCAAGTATTTAGTGTAGTATGCTGTCTATATTTTAAAATCATAATGAAGATTTGAGAAATACACATTGAACACACTGACACCAAGTTTGGGGAAAGGTAAATGAAACACCATGCTGCACTGAGTTCCGGAGCCCCTGGCTCTGTGCACAGCCATTCTCTGAAAGGTGGGTCTATTGGAACATCCAGGTGCTCTGTTGGAGGAAAGACCTCCATCAATGTTAGAACTTGGGAAACTCTATGGGCTAGTTCTGCTCTGGAGGAACTGTGAGTCACAGGCAGGAAGCAACAATATCCTCAGCTGGCCTCTATCTTTTACTTTTACACTCTAGAGCTGCACAAAGAGGCTTCCAGAAGTTCATGGAAAATGGAATTAAAAGATAATAAACAGAAGAAAGATGAGGCTGTCTATGCCCATGAATATTTTCAGACTCTGAATCCTTATAGTATAGTGTCCCAGTGATGTAGAGGGTTATATCTTGGCTGTTAACAGCAAGGTCAGCAGTTCAAAACCACCAGCTGCTCTGTGGGGTTTTCTA
>NW_022111300.1:53284020-53284964 GCF_000313985.2 Echinops telfairi
GTCCTAAAAGAATGGAGGGCACTTCTGGGAGAAAGGAAGAGGAGGAGAGAATGCTGAGACTGACTGGATAGCTGGGAAAAACAGAAAGACAGAAAAAGATACAAGGCCAAACTGTAAGAAAAATTAGGATGGAAAATATGATTCTCTCTGTTTTAGCAACTAACCCAACCTATGATGTTTCTACGTCTGGCCATAATCGCCTCACCTTTGTCATAACAGGAGCCATTATTTGACAAACACACAAAATGCACTTTTTCCTTCAAATGTTCCTTCTAGCCTGTGCCTCTGTGCCTCTGGTATCAGAAGGTTTGGCATGTGAGAGAACCCTTCTCTTTCATCCAATGCTCTGGAACCCAAATCTGGGGTTATGATTAAATTGCAAGCTGGAGTTTTACAAAAATCCCTCAGCTTGCCATGTGGAAGCAATGCACCACCCCTATCCAAGTCAAGTAGAAGATGAATTTGATCAAGGTTCCAAAGATGAATTTGATCAGGGTTCCACCCCATCATCTACCAGGGATTTTCAGAGCTCTTTCATCGGGCCCCCGTCAAATATAGAGAGTCTCATTCAATCTCCAGTTGCCCATGGACTTCTCCATGTTTTAGAGTATTAAGAATGGAACAATTTTTCCTTTTACCACCTCCTCCCCAGTTGTCTATCATGTGCATCCCTAAGAAAGAAATGGGTAGCGGGGGCATGGGGCGCTAACCCACCCAAGAGGAGGGTATTGTTTATATCTCCACAGGGAAAGGGGGACCAGACTTCAAACCAGTGCTCCAAGGTGTGAATGCAACGTGCTGGCAGTAGGGAACCACTGGAGAGGTCTGGGGGGGCTGGCCCCAGTCCCAAATACTAAGTGGACACTTGCCCCTCCCCCCAGAAGAATTTATTTCAAAGGACGGCATTGAATCTGCAGCTCCGGGAGAAGGGCATATCTGATCAG
>NW_022111300.1:53285406-53325075 GCF_000313985.2 Echinops telfairi
GGAAAACGGATCTCCATAGCTGTGAATCCTTAAGAGAGTAGATAACCTCTTCTTTCTCCAGGCTTTAGGAAACTCACTCCATTCAATGCCATCCAGTCAATGCTGACCTCCAGGATGGGGTAGCTTTGCCCCTGTGAGGTTCACAGACTGTAACTCCTGGCGGGAGGAGCAGCTACTGACCTTGCAGCTCAACTGGTAACCATTCCACCAGCAGGGCTCAATTTACACACTGCTCTAGTTATGAACCTGACAAGATCATATCGCTAAACCTTGATGCCTTCTGCCATCATGTACCAGGAACAGTGAAATCAATCCTCCCAGAAGAAAAAGAGACTGGTTATCCTTCCAAGGTAACTCATTGCCAGCACGGAGCCCACACTGCTGAGTACCTGTTCACCGTTCTTATATTTCCCACCTACACTTAGCAGGATACTATGCCTCTTCCTCCCCTCTGGTTGCAAAGTGGACTTCCTTGAAGCAGGCCCCTCCTTCTAGAAGGCTCTTCTTGCAGATCTGCAGGCCCTCACTCTACTCATCTCTACACCCAAAGTAAGCGTCTTGTGATCGCGCGTCTTCTCTCACCTTCTGCAGAAAATAGCGACCATTCTGCGTGTTCACATACTTCCTCATGTGCTGTTAGCACATTGTTCTCGAGATTGGTTCTGCTTCCTAGGCTGTTCTTGGTGTGCAGAGCTCAAATTTAACTCATCTTTCTGTTGCCCTGACTGCCGAGAGCAGTTCAATCACTTGAGTAATATGAAAACATGTTAGATGATTGTAAAGATTCTTCAAAACAACACTGAATCCACCGCCAGGGATTTCCCTGCTGCCAAACAACAGGAAGGCTTATCAAGTGAACAACAGCACTCCCAAAGAACATACTTTGCAGACAAAGCAAACGTGAACTCAGAACTCACTACCATGGAGTCAACAGAGACAACAAGCAACCCTGGGGGTTAGAGTAGAACCGCCCCTGTGGCTGTCCAAGACACGGAGAGCAGAAAGCCTTAGCTTTCTCCCATGGAGTGGCTAATGGCTTTGAACTGTTGACCTTGTCATCAGTAACCCAACACATGACCACTATGCCAGAGGGTTCCTTCAAGAAATCAGCCATAGGAGACCTTCATGGGGAGCGTTTGCTCCCCCACAAATCTCAGAGAGCAGGAGGGTAGGAAAGGACAAATGGAAAGAGGAACCTCGGAAGCACATGGGAAGAGAACTGATAAAAGGAGATTGTAAACAATGCCACAAACAAAATGTGTATAAACTCTGATTGAATAGAAAACTAATTTGCTTTGTCACGTTTCACCCGTTAAAATGAAAACAAAGCAAAAACAAAATTAAGTTTCTTGTCTATGTAACCAAGACACCATGGATATACAGATAAGGATACTATTCTTGATCGTTTCCACAGACCTCGTTCTGCCTCATCGTGACCTATGAACAATGAAACAAAGCAGTGCTGTGACCGTCTCCGTCTCCTTGTCATGGGTTGGTTGGCTTGCATCTTTTTTTAAGACATTGTGTACTTGAGTGCCTTCTAACCTGGGGACGTAGCCGCATCTTCCAGCACTCTGTGGTTGTTAGGTGCCCTTGCTGCAGTCCGAGCCATTGTGGCCCTCTGTGTAACAGAACAAAGCACTGTCTGGACCTGTGCGATCCTCACAGTTGTTCCTATGCCTGAGCCCATTGCTGGTTCCTCTCCATCTCCTTGAGGGTCTTCCTGTCTTTCACTGCCCTTCCACTTTACCAACCATGATGTCTGTGGTAGTGACATAGTTTCACGTCAACTTGAAGATATATAAAAGTGTAGGGATGGGATTCAACCTATCAATCAGATCACAGCCCAATGGTGTCTCCTTGTGGGCATGGCCTTCTCATAAGGAGAGCCCTGGGAACCTCCCTTTCACTCCCTGCCTTGAAACTTCCTGCTTGTGGGCCACTTTGATTATTCTCAGAGCCTCAAGATGGTCCCACTGCCATTGGGTTCACATGACTTTGCACCCACCAACCTGTGATATTCCTGCATTCTGCATCATTGCTTGGGACTGCAGGAGTCTGAAGAGGGACTTATGGACTAGTATCAGAACTATGGACCTGAGTTGGAGTGGACTGGGATGTTTTCTCAATATATAATTACTTCTTGATATAAATATCTTTCTTACACATATATGAGTGTCACTGGATTTGTTTCTCTAGTCAACTCGTCCTAACACAACGTCCATCTCCTGGAACTGGTCTGTCCTGACAATGTGTCCAAAGTATATCAAATGAAGTCTTGTCAGCCGTTCTTTTAAGGAGAAATCTGGCTGTACTTCCAAGACAGATCAGTTTGTCATTTTAGCTGTCCATGCTACTTTAAATAGTCTTCTCCAGCACCACGATTAAAATACATCTCTTTTCCTTTGGTCTTCCTTATTTAATGTCCACATTTCACATGCACATGAGGCAATACCATGGCGTGGGTTAGCGGCACCTTAGTTCTCAAAGTAACATCCTTGCTCTCCAGCACTCTACAGAGATCTCGTGCAGCAAATTTACTTAATGAAACATGCCTTTTGATCTCTTGACTGCTGCTCCCATGAACATTGATTGTGGATCCACACAAGACAGTCTTGACAACATCAACGTTTTCTCCATTGATCATGAGGTTATCTATTGGTCCATCACCAGGCTGGACAGTAATCTCTGGTGATCCATGGGTTTTTCATTAACTTAATTTTGGAGCTGGATAGACCTTTCTTCCTACCACGTTATTTTGGAAGCCCTGCTGAAATCCACCCTCCATGGGTAACCATGATGGTGTTTGCAATACCAGCAGCATAGCCTATAGCACCATGGGAACATGCAAGCCACCACAGAGAGATAAACGAGCAGATGGGTGGTGGGTAAAGAGACTGGCTGTCCTTCTTAGATGTAAGAATGCACACCAGCAACCTGAGACAGCGTGGAGAATTCACAGTGACTAACTGCAGTGTGTTTAATTTTAGATTTAGATATTTGCAGGCCTGGGCTAATTTAAACAGGCTTGGTTTTGAAGTGCACATAACGGAACTGCAGTCAGATGAGCAGCAGAGAAAGGAGAGTGCTGTGATAGCCGGGTGATCAGATGACATTTATTTACTCGTCTCTCCTGGCTGGTGGCAGAATCTTGTTCTGAGTCTCCTAGCAACAGGAATGTGCACATGTGAATATGCCCATGTAAATAGCAGATGCAATGAAGAGTGCTTCCCCTCCTTCACAGCGGCGACAGCTGGAGCTTCCAGACCTTGTTGATACTAAACCGATATGTTTCAAAACAGCTTTGACAAGAGCCGTGGTCAGGGAGATGGCATTACAGGACATTCAAAAAGGAATTGTCCTCAGCTAGGACCACAGCCAGGAGCCCTACTGGCACACTGGTAAGGTGCTGAGTTGCTAACCAAAAGGTTGATGGTTCAAATCCCCTCACCTTGAGCTGCAAAAGCAAAACACAGCAGCCTCCTGTTTCCATGAAAACCACAGGCCAGGCCATGTCGTGGGCAGTTCAGCTCTGTCTCTAAGAGTCCGAACGGGCTCAGTGGGATCTAACCACAAGGACAACCCTGTTACAAGGGCCCACAAGCAGAAGCATCGTGTTATTTCACCCTCTGTATTTTGAAGATTGCAGGGCACTGGAATTTGAAAAGTAGGTGGAAACAATTTGTCTTTTCTAAAATATCTACGATGATGGCAACACACCTCGATATTTTTCTAAGTTTCAAAGGAACTAAAATCATGCCCTTAAAAAAAGAAAACTGTTTCCCCCAATAGAAGCTTTCCTGACCAAATCTGCAGCATTCACTCCAGATGAGTCATGTAGAATCACACTTAAAACTGTTATGTGGTCATATAGGTGATCAGCTGTCTATACTCAACTATAATTGTTTATCTATAAGGTTCAAGTGTGATTTTTATGGGTGTACCAAAGTGGTATTTATTCCTATTTATTTCATTTTCATTCTTTTTTAATCCGCATACAATTCACATATTACATATTTCAATAGTTTAATCAATTAGAAAGAGTTATGCAATCATCACCAAAATCAATCTTAGAGCATTTCCACTTTCTTATATCAATAGTTGTTAGCTCCTCATTTCCCCTTGTCCCTCGGTAGTTATTAATCCAGTTATTATCTCTATAGGTTTACCTATCCTGGATTTCCTATGCAGAAAAACATATGGAACAAAATTGAGGAACAAACAACAACAACACACAACAAACACAACAACGACCAAATGAAACAGAGAGCAACCTCAATTGAAAAGGAAACAGAAACTAGAGAAATTAAAAATGGGCCAAAGGAGCGATCAAATGATTGTGTTGTGACATTTTAACATGACTGCATCTGCCATAATCAACTTTGCAATGCTCTCGGTTGGATGGCAAGGCTATTTACATCCCTGGGCTATGGCAAGAAGGTCTTCACCAGAGGCTTAATCCACGTGGAGACCAATGGATTCGGAGCTTCCACTAGCATCACATAGCCTTCTGCAAAGTGGGTCTTCAGCATTTAAGCTCCGATAATGTTCCCTTCTGTAGATTTGGATTTTATTATTTGAAATCCTTGAATCACAGAGGCTGGTGAGATTCATCCCTATAACTAATAGTAAATAAGTAAAAAAAACAAATCAAGGAAAGTAAAAAAGTATTGCTACAAAATTTACATGGACCTTCATTGAAGAGAAGTATCAAATTGTGAAGCTACTTCTCAACGTACCTTCATTTAGATCAATACAGTTGTGAAGGTAGTCTTAGCATCTCTCTAACCCTTTCATGAAGAATTCTGCGCTCTTCAGTTGTAGTGCCTCCTTTAAATGTTCTAGGAATCTGAGAACCAGAAATAAAAGGTCTCAAGGGACAAGATGAGGGTTGTAAGGTAGACTGGGACATTTGCCTCCGACAGCCCTTTCTTCCGTTGAAGAAGGAGCAAGGGCATTGCTGTGATGGGAGAAAACACATTCTTCCACAGCACACTATTTCTTGGCCTTTTTCTCACCAGTGTAGTTTCAATTTCTAAAAAATTCCTTTTAAATAAGCTCCTGGGATTGTCCTGTGTCCTTCAAGACAATCTATGATGATCATACCTTTGGGAGCCACCATAAGCTTCTGAAAGTCCTAGTATCACTGTTGGGTAAGCACGAACCTGCTTGCTCCTAAGTCGGGTGTTCAAACCGTGGTGTTTTACCACTCCAACAGAGAAAGATGAGGCTGTTTGCACCCATAGAGATTTACAAAGCCTTGGTCCTTACGAGTTGGAATGGACTCAATAGTGGTGGCTAACTTATCTGGCTTGGTTTTGACAAGCCCAAGAAATCCCCCAGAAAACCATTGTTTTGATGGACTTTTGAAGCACCCTAACAAGACCAAGACCAGCAAACCACTGAGAGAACCTGCCCAAGAGACTGATGGATGCCAGAGGCTCGTTTAAATCCCCTTGTGTCTTGGAAGGGTCTGTGCAGTATCCACTGGCAGCCCAGGAGCAACCCTTTCTGGCTCACTCCTGTCCATCTTCTTGAACACACGGAGATGAATTTTAAGAAAGCTCTAGCTGAAAAGAGTGATTTTGGAAAGTGAGGTCTACTACATTGTTGCTGCAAAATAGATGACAGGAAGTGAAGTGAGCAAGCCCCGTTGGCACTTACAGATCTCTATGTGATACGCAATTTAATAAAGTGAGTGGCAGCTTGACTCATTAATCGGTCTCCACCGAAGAAGTATCATGTGTCTAGTCCTAACAAGCTGCTCAGATTGTATTAATGGGAATCAAGCAGTGTAAAGTAGACACTCAACCAATATTCAACCAATATGAGATTGCTGAATTCCATTTTTTATTAAATGAATTTTTGAAATCTATGCAAATTCATACAAAATACAAAGACATACTGGAGGTAAAGTTATCGATAATTTAATAACTGCCTCTTCAAATCCTCTTCAGAGAATTTGAATACTACTAAACAAAATAGGCTGCTTTTGAAATTAGATCAATCTATATCCATGTATATTTGTTCACAAAGTTGGATCACCATTAAATTAAAATAGTTCCAATAATATTCTTCCTTTTTTAAACTTCCTTTATGTAGACTCACACTCCATTTGGCACCACTGATGTCATAATAAACTGTTTTCAATACAAGATTATTTCAGTTTGTTTTGTTTTCCCCAAAATAGTGTAAGAAAATGTGGCACAAAAATATGACATTTTAAGATCTGTCCCAGGACTTAGTAAGTGAAGTACTTTTTCACCTTTTCATTTTCTTATAAACTATCAACACCTCATCCATTAATTCACTCCACCACAACCTTCCCCATCACTTTCTTGGTGATGGGCACTGTGCATTGCCTAAGGGAGACAGATGTCCAGAGTGATATGTGCTGGCCTGAACCCTGGGTCATTTCCTTCTTGCACAATATTAGTGACCTGTGTCATACTCTTGACCTCAGGGCAGCCCAGCAACACCTAGGAAAGGTTCAGTAGTGAGAAATGAAGGACTGTGTCAGGTCTGAAGGAAAAGCACAAGGCTGTTGGGCAAGAGAGAAGACATGGTATGCTAGTCCGGGTTGACTAGTGTGGTAGTTTAATAATATGTTGTCAACTTGAGACTTAAGAGTGAAGGGTGGAGGTTAGCCTGTCAATCAAGTGGCAGCATGATGACCTCATTTGGAGGTGCTAAGGAGATAAAGAGCTCGCTGGAGGTGGAATACACAGACACTTCCTGCTGACAAGACACATGGAGCTATGCTAGAGCCCTGGAGCTGGAGGGAACCAAGTGGAAACCCATGCCAATGCTGAGATGTGTTCACTACCACCAGATCCAGAATACTTTCCACCCACTGACTTGTGATCTTCCTGCATCATTCGGTGTCATTGCATCGCTGCATGAGTCAGAAGAGTGGGAAATTGGACATCCCCTTACAGAAGGGCCGTGAGGAAGAAGAGCCAGTCAGGGTGCAGGAAAGCAATAAAACATACAATTTTTCTCTAGTTCTTGAATCCTTCCTCACCCCCACTATCATGATCCTAATTCTACCTTACAAATCTGGCTGGACTGGAGGATGTACACTGGTACAGATAGGAACTGGAAACACAGGGAAGCCAGGACAGATGAACCCCTCAGGACCAGTGGTGAGAGTGATGATACCAGGAGGGTGGAGGGAAGGTGAGGGAGAAAGGGGGAATAGATTACAAGGATCTACATATAACCTCCTCCCTGGGGGACAGACAGAGGAGAAGTGGGTTAAGGGCGGTATCGGATGGTGTAAGATATGACAAAATAATAATAATTTATAAATTATCAAGGGTTCATGGGGGAGAGGGGGGGGGAGGGAGGGGAAAAATGAGCAACTGATATCAAGGGCTCAAGTAGAAAGCAAATATTTTCAGAATGATGAGAGAAACAAATGTACAGAAGTGCTTGACACAATGAACATATGTATGGATTGTGATAAGAGTTGTATGAGCCCCCGATAAAATGATTTTTTTAAAAGAGGAATTTATGGGGTAATATTGACATATGGTATAATATCGGCCTTATGGACTTCATATGGACTGGGCTGAGATGTTTTCTTAATGTACAATTGCTCTTTGATTTAAAGTTCTCTCTTACATACATATGAGTGTCCATGAATTTGTTTCTCTAGTCAACCCAGGCAAACACAACTAGAGAAATAAATCCAGAGATACTCATACATGTATAGGAAAGAACTTTATATTAAACAGCAATTTTATATTGAGAAAATATCCCTGCCTGATCCAGATAGGGTCTATAAGTTCAACATTAGCCCATATGTCCAATACTAGTCCATAAATTATTCTTTAGACTCACACAGCACATGCAATGATGCCAAATTCAGGAAGATCACAGGCTGGTGGGTGAAAAGTCTTGTAGATCCAGTGGTGGTGGAAGCATCTCCAGGGCTCTGGCTGCCATCCGTATGGCTCCAATGTGGCTTGTCCACAGGAATGTGTAGCTCAGAGAGAAAGAGAAATAAAGAGAGAGAGAGAGAGAGAGAGAGAGACTGGCCTGCTTCTTTTGACGGCAGAATCAAGAGAGTGGAAGTCCTCAGAATCCTCAAGAGAAAGCCACACCCACAAGGAGGGATCATCAGGCTGTGACTGAGTGACAGGCTAGACTCCACCCCTTCATTCTATTATCAAATTGGCATGAAATTGTGTAACTACCACACATGGCAAAACAAAAAGCAGCCATGAAATTCAGTCCAGTGAGTGCAGTCTGCAGGTAGCTTGGTGACATAAAGTGTTATACTTCAGACAGTTACCTGCTAGGTCAGCTGCTCCCGCCCACTAGTTGTTCCATGGGAGAACAATGAGGCTTCATACTCCTATTAAGAGTTATAGCCTCAAAACCTCTTTATGTGGGCACGATGAGTTAGAAGCAATTTGATGACAGTGGGATTGCAGTGTACACTTCTAGAGTGAAAATAAAAAGTGCTTTGACTCCCAATGGGATGCAAACCAGTAACTTGTGCCAGCTATTTCCCCCCTTACATCTTAGTGTGAGTTTGCTGAGAAGATGTGTTTGGACTGGGTCTGGACCAAGGCAGCCCCTTGTACCAGCTTCTCAAAAAGACAAATGACCTGGCTGAATTTCAAAACACCTGAACTTCACAGCACCTGCCTTCAGCATTTCACAGAGCTTACCTCCCCGGACAGAACACAGCCCCCCTCTTCCTAGCATTGTTTCCTAAGAACAAGATGACCTCCCTGGACAGAACACAGCCCCCCTCTCCCTGGCATTGTTTCCTAGGAACAACGTGATTTACTAACAAAAGGTCGCCTGGCCCAAAACTTGCAACCGCATCACAAAGAACCCCACTTCCCCTGATGGGCTCCTGTGCCTTTAAGCTCATATCCTATATAAGTCCCTCTGCCTCACTGCCAGGTGCGACTTCTCTGACCTAACTCCTTGGACCGTGGAACCTGCCCAGGGACTCACGATGCCCCCGTCCCTTTCCCTGGTCTCCCGTCCCTCCCGGGAGTTCTTTCTTTGCCTCAATAAAATCTTTCTCAACTTCATATTCATGTCTAAATTCTTTCCATGCCTCCGTCTCCAACCTTTCAATAAGGAAATAGTATATGCATTCCCAAATGCTGCTAAAGGCAAACACATGAGGAAAGTAAAACAATATATGTTTAACTCTACAGGCAAAGTATAATTAACATCAATAAGGGACAACATTCCCATCTGATTGTTCTTTTTTCACATTATGTAAAAGTGGTTACACTCCATGCAGAAGCAGTACATAATGTCAGGGGAGGATCACGTGAGAATGAGCTGGTTCTCAGTTTTAAACGCGGCATGCGGCTCACTGTCTTTTGGTCATGTATAACGTCAAAATATCACACGAAGAACCCAGAAAAGAGAAATTCCCAATTTCCTTACTAACAACGACAACAAAACATACCAGATTTTCAAAAGGAATTTCCTCTCGAATAAGTCATAAAATAAACGATTAGATACTTGGTTTGAGAAAACTACTCTAACAGAAAAGAGAAATACAGATTTTGCAATTAAACTCCAGAGTTGGGTGTGAGTTTGACTTGCTGAAAATAGAACTCAGTGCTTCATCTCCACAGCGCTCCCTCATCAGAAAAGGTCCAAATCTGCTCCATTTTCAGGGAAGGGGGAAAAATGTGGGCAATTTGAAATCATTTGCCGTGTCATCAAGTTACAGCTGGCGCGATCTCCGCCCTGGGAGCAACGCGTCGTTGCTCACGTCTGAGACCACCGCTCCAGACTCCGCCTCCAACTGTTCACTGCGGAATTGAAACAACACCCCCTTCAGATTCTAAATCGCCACATTACTTCTTCAAAAAGAAATAAGACCCTTTCCAGGAACAAAGAAGACTGAAAAATTCATCCATTAGAGCAAATAGTCTGGCCTTCACCTGGCTTGTGCTTCTCCTTCTAGAAGGAAATCCTTCTGAAGGCACTGCTTTGAAATTTTGCATAGCCATAAAAAGATCAAAAAGAAGTCGATTTAATTACCTTCTCTGTTTTCCTAATTCTTAGATATTAAGAAAATGGCAAGGTGTTTGTGTATATAAACATACACATAGATGTGTACAACATAGCTAATCATACATGTAAATAGGTTTTTAGTCCCTATATGGGCATCTGTGTAGATATGCATTTCTTAGGACACATTCTGTACAGAGAGAGGAGCTCTGCTGGTGTAGTGTACCACAAGTTGACAAGATCACTAGTTGGAACCTACTAACTGTTCCAGGGGAGAAATAGAAGGCTTTCAGTTTGGTAAAGTTTTACAACCTCAGAGACTCCTAGGGGAAATTCTACTCTATCATATAGGGTCATTGGGATTGGAATTAACTCAATGGTAGTGAGTTTGTTTGTTTGTTTGTTTGTTTGTTTGAGTAGATCTATGTGGGGGCAAAGTTGTTTGTCCCTTAGGTAAATGGGCCAGGAACCCCACCTTCCAGGGTCACAGCCCATGGGAGAATGCTGATGGCTCAGCCATGGGAGCTAGCCTGTCTCTCTTCCAGAGATTAACAGACACTTGCTTCCGATTTCCTGACTAAAGCTGCAGAAGACAGCAGTCTGAAAACGTATCCATTACTTCACGTTCCTAGCCTCATCCTCCTCTCCCATCTGTGAATCACCTAGGTGATGTATTCATGTTTCTTTGTAAACCTTCCTTTTGTAAGCCTGTCCTTTTGTGTATAAACCTGATTCATGCAGGTTTCATGCAGGGAAGGTATATAAGGCTGTCAGGTTTCATACAGGGAAGGTGTATAAGCCTGCCACGAATAAATTTCTGTGCCCTGGAGTGTCTATACTCCAAGGTCTCCTGGGCCCTAACTTTTGTCTGCCCCTTTTGTATATGAGTTTTCTCAATGCAGACCATGTCCCCTCTTGAACCCGTTCATAATGTAATTTAAGAGCTGGTCTCAAAATTATCTTACATGTCTATATATGCGTTAGTCTGGTTAGACTAGAGAAACAGATTTACAGACACTCATATGCGTATAAGAAAGAGCTTCATATACAAGAGCAATTGGATATTGAGAAAAACATCCCAGTCCAGTTCAGATCAAATCCATAAGTCTGATATTACTCCATAAGTCCAGTACCAAAATATAAAGTCCTCTTCAGACTCACGAAACATGTGATGATGCCAAATGCAGGGAGATCATAGGCCAGTGGGTGGGAAATCTTGTGGATCCAGTGGATGTGGACGCATCTCAGCGCTGGCAGGGTCCTCCATGTGACTCCTCCAGCTCAGGGCACTAGCCTAGCTCCATGTGTCTTGTCAGCTGCAATGTCTCCCAGGGAGTGTGTGTGTCCCATCTGTAGCAAGCAATTTATCTCCTTAGCAACTCCAAATGAGGTCATCAAGCTACAACCTGATTGACAGGATAAAATCCACCACTTCACTATTAATCCTCTCAAATTGACAACAGGTTATATAACTACCACAACATATATATTTCTTTATATATGTTTCTTATACAAATGTATGTTTATTTATATGTAAATATATATATCTCTATATGTTTTTCTGTGTGTATAAATTTCCTCCTTAAGAAGTAGACTTATGATGGGTAAGAGTGAAAACATTTTACAGGCTCATAGTAGAGGGTCTCAAGTCACACATCAGAAAAACGACACCAACTTATATTTCTTTGAGTCATATACGAGAACGCTTTATTTCACCACATGGCCTTTTCCACACCAGGAAACACCTACCTTTGCCATTTGCAAGTTCCCTAACAGGATAAAAATAATCTACAGAGATACAGGTTTTATCTATCACAAGGTTTCTCTCAGTTCTTAACATCATCAAAGTCATGCACAGTTTTTGATTGTATGAGAAAATTTTCCACATGGGGAAAACACAATGGCAAAACACATCTGGTCTGTGTCTTTTTGTCCCAATCAAAATTGTACAGTGTTCTCCCTCTGTCCAGTTCTGACTGTTTGCATTCTTGGGATCATCATAATATTTTAGTTGTCATACCTACATGAAATTCTTGTGGAAAAGCATTTCTTAGATAATAAATGATCATGTGAGGTTATCCTTTTAACATTTTGATAAGCCTGAATACCCTCATTAAAAAACATACAAACAAACACAATAAACACTATAGAATTTACACTAGAAACTAACTCCCAGTAGTCTGTGCCACATTTTTGCTAACTTCATAAGAGGTTGTGCATAATTTATAAGAAACTAATTTAGTCTTGAACATAAATTTCCTGGTGGTGGGGAAAAGCTCTTTATATGCATGTTTTATAACTTAACTTTCCCTCCTTTCCCTGTTACAATGTATGACTGTCACACTTCCATACATTAACTTCTGACTGTATAGATTACAGATCCGTAGGGACCACAGAGAAGTCTCTCTAGATGCAAGCTTGTTATAGTTACGGAGAAGAGAACTTTATTTAGAATCCAATGAGACATTGAGTCAACATTTAAACCACTCTCATAGGCTCCTCCTTTATAAGCTAATAAAATTACTTTCATTCAATAGCTAACATTTTTGTCTTCAAATCTGCAAGAAAGTTTCTGTGTTTTTGAACATATACATACATACATATATATTATACCCAATAGCTAAATCACATATTTTTTACCCATATATAAAACTCTATCTTTTAAAAATTATAATTGTAGCATATATCTCAGCCATACAGACACCATGGTCTTTGCAAACACGAAACACAGTGCTGTTAAGTGGATTCTGACTCATCGTGATTTTTTTGTGTGTGTGTACACATTTAGTTTTATTGTAACAAAGCAACTTGTACACTTTTAACGTTTAAAACTGGGCATCTTTCCTTTCCACTGAAACAAAAAGAAAATTTAAAAATGAACAGGAACAAAATTACAATAGAGAATGTCAATTCCAAAGAAGACCCTACAGGTTCTGCTGATCCTCCCATCGAGTGGCAGGGCTCGAGTCATCATTAGGAGAGAATTTTATTTTAAAAGTGTCATCTTCAACTGCAAGGATGTCTGTTAAACATCACAATTAAACATGCCAACAAAGGAGAAGCCATGTTGTCAAAATGCCCACTGAACCCACCCAAACATCTCAAACCCACCCTTTGCTGACCTTCTATAACCTCTTTTTTTAGTTTTTTTTCCTTTTTTTTAAACAAGAGAAAGTAGACAGATACATGTTGGTAAATGCTAACTGTTCATATTCACATAGAGACACAGTGTAATCTCTGAGCCCAATATACAGAGAAAGGAGGAAAGAAGCTAGAATTCTATGCACTACTACACAGGGGCCCAGCACCCTCCAGCTGCCAGCAGGGCCAAGGGAGCAGTGACCACTGTGGCCACCAGGGTATTTCTGAGACTGTGAGTCTTTATGGGAACAGAATCGTGGACTTAGTATTAGCAGTCCAATGTGTGACCTACACCACCACCTGGTATACACACTTGATGTCCTTGCAAAGACTGAACAAAAATTCCACCTGGATTTCAACTGGAGGATGGATTGGACCACGTCCATTTTTCCCATCAACATTTAAATGTTTATATTTCTTTTCCATGCTGCTAGTTGAAGTTTAGAACACAGACCACAATGAAAGGCGGTCCCTGCCAAGATTGGGGCATAGGGAACAGCTGCAGGTATAATATCGGTTTACCATCTGTTGTTCAGATTTGTCCCCAAGCTGAGTTTTTGTGTTCCTGCCCAGTGGGAAGTGGAGGGGCCATCACCAAGTGGAAACTGCAAAGCCCCCCTGGGACACAAGTTGAGAAGAAACACTGTGGGGGTGCATAGTCACTGGAGTGCAGGGTTGGTCCAGGGGGTGTGGAACGACTCACTGATGTGTCTGTCAAATGGGCTGAAGGGACCATTACGTCGATTTTTAACATCTGACTGTTTCTTAGGAATCGACCAGTGCTCCTTCTGAGGAGAAGCATGGCAGTAATCAGCATCTTATATAATCTATGAAACAAATGATAAAGAAATAAACTTCTCCTCACTGATCTCACTGATGCAGGGTATGCGTTTTGGCAGAACAAGTTATTCATCAAGGTGGAAGAGCAGATGACCAAGTTACCAGCAAAAGAGGAAGAAGGGTTCTTCAATGGGCCGGGGAGAGAAACACAGCTCCAGACCAAAGGATTGTCTGAAGTATCAAGATAAAACTCATTCAAATGCTCTGGCTTTGTGGGACTTAACGTCTCTTTATACGATTCCAAATTTGACTCAGGTGTGTGTATGTGTTTTATAACCATATCTCATACAATGGATTTAATTAAGACCTTACGTATGATGTTTAAAAGCAAACACTTTTGCTTTTGGTTTGCCTTTTGAGAGGAATTTTTTCTATACAATTTTTTTCAATGTAGAAAATTATAAAATGCTTAAATGCAAATTGCTCATTTTTCCTAAGGACCATTTAACCATCTGGGACTACTACGTTCTTGGGAAAAAAGTTTGAGAGAAGACAAGAAAATTACACAAGCATATTTTATACCGAATCTCTTAAATAGATGCTTTCAAATATTGATATTATCATTTATTGTTCTACAATCTACTGAATAAAATTATAGAATGAGAGCTAGAGCTTATGTTTGCTCATGGTTTAATATATTTTGACCTTTTTCTTCATGAGTATAAAACTTATTGCTTTTGAGTTGATTCGGACTCAAAGCAACTATATAGGACAGAGTACAACTGCCCCACCAGGTTTCCAAAACTAATCTTTACGAAAGCAGACTGCCTCATCTTTCTGCTAATGAACAACTCATGGGTTCAAACTATCAACCCTGCAGTTAGCAGGAAAGCCCCTTAGCCACTGTTTGCACTACTATCTGTATTAATCGTTATAACACATTACCACAAACATAGTGGCTGAAAACAGCATAAATTTATTAGCTCTTAGTTTCTGAGTCTCTCCACGCATATGGCTTCCAGTTGGCCCCAACTCACGATGACCTTACGCAACAAAAGATTGTTGTCTAGTCTTGCCCCATCTTCGGGGTTATCAGCGTGTTGGCATTCATTGCTGAGGGGAGTGTGTCACTCTATCTCGTGGAAGGTTTCTCTTCTTTGTTAGCCCTCCTTTCAGCAACAACAACAACAATCAAGCCCACCCAGTCTACAATCAGAATCAGAGTATTGAGCAGGGAAGGATCTCTGCTTGCAAGCTCACCTGGTGAGTGTTAGGATTTAATCCCTTGCATATTGCTGGCTTCTGCCTTTTCAGTTGCTTGATACTTGCGTCTCTCCATAGGGCCGCTCCAACCTAGCTATTTGCTTTCTTAAATCCAACAAGGCAGAGGGTTCTTTAGCAAGATGATGGAGTGCACACATGGCAGTGCCATCTCATCACCGTGACTGTTGTCTATTTGTGAAGCCGTTAGAAGTGAGTGCTGCCTACTCTCAAGGATAGGGTGTCAAACCAAGGCTTCCCCACGTGGGGTGGGGGTGGGGGATCACTGGTGCTCATCTTGGAGTCCGAGGCACAGTCCATGGCCTCATTCAGTGAGAGAACTTAACACGGGGGTTGTAACCTAATTCCTGAAAGTCCTAGCAATATGTGGACTTAACATCCAACCTCAATGAATTTTGGAAAATTTGTATCTGTTCCTTATGTGGTCATGAGCCTCCTTAATCCACCCACTGGCACTTCTCTCCTTCCTACCTCATAGTCTGGTTTAGGAATCATTCCCATAGATCAAGTCCCAACTCTCTTTCCTGATTTTAATTTTCTCATTTATGCAGGATCATGCTGTCAGGTTCATCCAATTTGCTCAATTCATTTCTATTATGCGGGCAACCTGTTTACTTTAGTATTTGTGGTTTAAACCATTATGATTATGTGTACCTTGCTTTGGCTCTAAAGGGTCTGAAAGAGCGTGGAGATCACATTAGTTTCATATTGAGAGGTAGGAAAAGATTGCCTTTGTTGTTGTTGTTAACATTTTCATCAAGGAAGAAAGAATATGGCTTTCTGATTAGTTCAGGGGATATCTGTGCTTTGGGTCACAAAGACAAGGGACTTAGTCTTCTCATTTTTAAATGAAGTACTTCCTTACAGTTACCATTCAATGTGCACAAGAAAATGAACATTAGTATTGGTGGTGTTGGGGTTGGTTACTATGACATCTTGCCCCACCTTGGAAGTCTTTTACATCGTGGGAGGAAATGCTGCCATCTTCATGTTCCTGTCTGTTGCTGTGTCCCCTCAATTCATCTCCCTGATGATAGTCTTCTTCTAATCCCATGTCCAAAGTCAATGAACCGCATTTCCTGAGTGCACTGGTTCTCATGTATGCTTCCCACAAGGTCAAATGACTACAGCCTGGGCACCCTTGCCTCCAGGAGCACTTTGTTGCATGTCTTCTAAGACTGATTTATTTGTTCTGGCAAGTGACAAAAATGGAATGCATTATGCCTTCTGACTATTAAAATAACTCCACATCTATCAGTCAGATAATTATATATTTTTAGAAGAGAAACATACCCAAAAATTAAAAGTGTCTAGATTAGCTAACTATTCCAAGAGGTAAGAAGGAAAAACACAACCATGTAATAGACAGACAGCCAAGGAGAGAATTGGGTCAACAGGAGCACTGATTTAGAACAGCAGCTCCCACCTTCTGTGTAATCCAGGTAAATCAGACATTTTCTCTCTACATTCTCCTCTCATCTGTTAAAAACAGAAGGCTAGAAAGAACCTCGTCTCTTGCTCTCTAGTCAACACTGGCCATCTCTGCTGACCCCTCTCCCAGCTGTGTGCGCCTCTGTGAACTCAGGGTGTGGACAAGTCGGGCTCTAAAAAGATCGTCCATGACTTTTTCTTTGTTTGGTCTTATACCATTTCACTCATCTAGCACTTCCTCTGTGGATTTGGATTAAATGAATGATACATTTTTAGTGTCATCATAAAATGAATCACTTGATTCTTAGCATGTAGTCACGTTGTTAGGACAGATTGGTCCCTGAAAAAGGAAATTCTGCTTGTTGGAGTGGAGGAGCTGAACAAAGGAAGATCCTTGAGAGGATGGATGGACACGGTCACTAGATGGATGGGCCCGGGAGTGTTTCCTTCGGTGGCCACAGGGTTGTTTGCGTCGGAACAACACTCAAGGGTACATACGCAACAACAACAACACCGCATCTGCAAAGATTGCCATTTCTTAGGCTCTCGCTCCTCCCTAGAAAAAAAACATACTTATTTCTAGCAAATTCACCTTGTATTAAAGGGTCTGTCAATATTGCAAATGGAATCAGATATTTCCATTTCTTCGTTAAGCTATTATTGTTCTCCCCCCACCCCCCAAGGCTGCTATTGACTGTACAGGACCGAAACAAAACAAAAAAGAAACAAAAAACACATACACTGCCATTTGTTAACTTTGCCATCTTGTTAATTTCCAAGAGTATAAATCTTTATGGACACAGAGAGCCTCATCTTTCTCCTGCAGCATATCCGATGGACCTAACCCACCCGCCTTGTGGTCAGCAGCACAAGCTTAACCCACTGCACCACCAAGGCTCCCCGGAAGAGGGAAGAGTGGTTAGGCACTCAAGACCAAAGGCTGTGATCAAACAAAGTACATGTTAGAGCGCTCCTACGCTGGTTTTGAGCATTCTTGTCTTTCTTTTTTTCCTTCAGCTACAGACAAAAAAGGAAAAAGTAATTTTAGCGTCTCATAATTCTCTTTGTAGTGACAAAATAGTGGGTAATTACATTTTTAAATTGATGCTAACATTGGTCTTAAAATGCTCTTTCAAAAGTAGATTCAGAACTGTGGGGTACTGTACTGTTTATTCTCTATGTTTCTCTTTTCAAAAACTTCAAATCCATTAAAATAAAAGTAGAATCAACTTTAATTATAGAGAAATAAAAATCTCTGATATGCGTGCATTAGTGATGGTTTAGGAAAAGAAATAAAATTCTAGAGTAAAGAAGGGTATTTTTTTAAAAACCCACTAATTTCAAATTTAATGATCCTGGAGTTGACTGGGCAGCAGGACGTTATTTAAAACCCTCCACCTTGGGTAGGTAAGGAAGTGCATTCGATCACTTCATCTTACACTGCCAGAGGCCAGTGATGACTTACCTGTTACAGTTTGTATTCCTCTTCCTATGAAGAGGTCTTTGCACATACCAGAATCTGTGTTCATAAAGTATGAAATAACAGAACTCCTTAACTCATTTACTGCGCCTGTGGTTTCGGTTTTTCATGGGCAATGTGTCCGTATGTCATGATGGACAAAGAAATGAACTACCATGTTTTCATGACTTTATTTTCACGAAAATGTCATTCGTGTTTTAGACCAATCCATGTCACTTGTATTGTTAAATATTGTACCAACTCAGAACTTTAATTAAGTCGAGATCAGTCTGAAATAATTTGGTTATTACCATTAGAACCAAAATCAAACCCACTGGCATTGAATCGATGCCAATTCACAGTGACCCTAGAGGATAGAGTAGAACTGCCCCTGTGGGCTTTTGAGACTGTAACTCTTTAAGGAAGTAGAAAGCCTCACCTTTCTCCCACAGAGCACCCGGTGGTTTTGAACTGCTGACTCAGCAACTAACAGCCCAACACATAACCCACTGCAACTCCAGGGCTCTTGCTGCCAGGAGTACAGACTGCTTACAGTATTGAGGGCCTATGTCGGAAGCTGTGTGGATGGTTGATCCTGCTAACTGAAATATCTCTTCTCTCTGTCAACGTCAAGTGTCATTACTAAGACTATTTATGGTGATTTTGTCTAAAACCTGCAACCTCTGATGCTCCTGGGAAAGAAGTCAGAAGCCAGTTCAAAGGACTGCATTTCTGCCATACAGATCAATATGTAGGTGCATCTGTAGGTGGTATCAGTTTACCCAGTTCTTCTGAGGACTCCCACTTTGTTTTAGTGTGCAGATTTGAAGTGAAAGAACTGGAGACAGTGGAATAAGGGACCGGAAAAAAATGTATGGTGTAGTTTTGATGAACTTGATGGTGACACAGGAAGCAAAGAGAGTTTGTTCAGAGACAGCATAGACCACCCCACCCCCCTACCGACCCTGCTTTGCGCTCACCTGCTGCTTTGTACTCGCCACTGTTTCCGGTTCCCAATCATTTCACAATGAGCAAAGAAAAGAAAAAGTTACCATGTCATAGAATATGTCCCCTTCAGCAGAGAAAAGAGGGTGAACACAATTTTTAAAAGAAACCTTTTTTTTAGTTGTGGGGAGTGGAAACCTAGCGACATAAGCATGAGACTGGAGTGCAGCCATTTTGCGTGTACCCTTTTTCATGACGTAATAATAGCTTCCATGTTTTGCGGGGTTGCCATGTTAAGAGGAGATGATGTCCTGTGATGGGTCAATGTGGGAACTAATAAAAGCAAAGATGACTGTGTCAGCACCTTGGATGGGAAAAAAATCAGAAAAGTGCTTATTAGTATAATTGCTAGGAATGAAAACATTGAGCCAGAGGCTTGAGTTCATTTTTGCCTAATAGGGTTGAAAATAACAAGTCTACAAAGGGATTTAATTACTGAAAAACAAACATAGTATATAAACTAGCAGAAATTTAATGGGAGCAGGGGCGATGGAAATCCATGTTGTACTTTAGCCATATGTCTGTCCTGGTAAAATGGAGTAAAATAAATGTATAGTTTTATTCAATAAAGTGATTTTATTCCTTCTAAAGTTCATATTTGTAAGGGGAAAATATGTATTTCTTTTCTTTTTAATCTCTCTACCTGCAGAGGCCCAGTTTAATCAAGGGAATTGTTTTCACATTAATGCTGGTTTATATATTGCATTCACTGGGCCTTTTCCCCACACTAGAACACTTAGCCTCCAGCTCTGTGTCTGTGGCCACAGCTCAGGAATGGGGTGCTACAGCAAGGGGTGGTTCAGGGCCAGGGAACAAAATCCAGGGGTGAAGGAAGCTACATTCCATGGGGTAGAGTCACCCAATGAAGGTGCAGTAAACTCTGCTCTTAGGAGAGGTGGTGGCATTTCCCATGCTGAGAGCAGGTCCTCATGCTCTTGAATGAACCAGAAGGTGCATGTTAATGCTAGGGTTGGGAGTTCCAGTATACCTTTTCTCTGCCACACCCTACCCATATGCCAAGGCCAGCTACAGTATCAAGGACCCCCTCAAGGGAAGCTCTTGGGTACAAAGGGACATCATTCTAAAAACCATACAGAAAAATGAATAACTGGAATAATATTTTCCATACAAGAGATGTACTGGAATTAATAAGATAAGTATAAGATTTAAAAGAAGGAAATCTTATTTAAAATAAGATTTAAAAGAAGGAAAACCACAATGCGATGAAAGGATATCATAATGTCTGTCAACAAGAAATGCTTGAAATCAACAAATATTCCATGCAGGGTATGAAAAATAAAAAGAGAAATTGTGAAATTGGAATGATAACAACATGAAATAACCTATGATTAAAATATTCACTAATACATCAAACATATACTTTACATAATATTAAGTTGTTTATTAAAAATGCATTCAAATGCACAGCAATTACATATATTTTAAGATACAAGGAGTTTTCACAAAAGCTATCCATGTTCTATACCCCAAAAGAAGTTTCAATAAATTCCAGAGAATAATCAGTGTGGAATATGTGTTCTGACCTTAATGCAATTAAATGTGAACTTAATAACAGCAGGTTACTGTGAATCTGCCGTCTACTTAGAAACTAAAATAAAAGTGAATAAAAAAACATAACATGAAAATCTATTTTGAAACAAGAACAATAAGGAGAAGGAAAGCATCGTTAGAACCATCTGTGTGATTACAGACAAGGTATCTTAGCAGCACAGGGTACACTTAAACAAAATTCAGAGGTATTTTATGTCTTTTGTTTTTCGGGAGATAAGAAAATTGGAAAACAGATTTTCTAAACATTCAAAATAAGAAGATGGTGAAAGAAAAGAGTTAACCCAAAGAAATAGGATGGGAGTAAGTGACAAACAGAAGTCAATGACTCAAAGAGACGAAGGGTAACCCGAAATGCGCTTTTTACTCCTAGTTACACTACACTGAACCCGGAGCCCTGGTGGCACCATGGGTTAAGTGTCAGGCTGCGAACACAAGGGAGCTTTGCAAACTCTCTACCCACAAAGGGGGAGAAAGATGATGGGGTCTGCTCCTCTAAACATTCAGTCTCAGAGACCAGAAGGCCAGTTCTACTAGGTCCTATCCGGTCTCCGTGAGTTGAAATCCACTTCGTGGCATTGGGTTTGGTTTTCATATGAGGGAGAGGATGGAGAGAGAGAGAGAGGAGAGAAAGATCCTAGAGGATCTAGAAATTCATCCACTCTAAGTACCTTGTTGAGTATTAGAAAAGGATTTTATTATGAATTAACTTAAAGCTATTGATTAGGTTAAATGACTTTCCATATTTTACCCATCTTTTAAAATGCATTTTCAGACTTTGGCATCATTCCTGTTAAGTGAATATTCTCTTTAACAATATTTATGCTTGCATATGATGGTTAACTTTATGTATGAACTGGGCTAGGCTGTGAAGTGATTTACATGCGATTAGTATTTAAATCAATAGACTTTAAACTATGTAAATTACACTCTTTAATATGAACAGGTATTTTCAATCGCTTCATATGCTGAAAATTGGACATTTAATAGTGAAAACTGTAGAACAGATGCAGTTGAACTATGGTGTTGACAAAAAATAATGAAAGTACCACGGACTGCCAAAAGAAGAAACCAATCTGTTTTGGAGGAAGTATAACAAGAATGTTCCTTAAAAGCAAGAATGGACTTGGGACATAGTATCAGGACAACTAGACCCTGGAAAACGACATTACGCTTGTAAGGTAGAGGGATAGTGAAAAAGAGGAAGACCGTGAATGAGCTGAATTGGCACAGCGGCGGCAACGCAGGGCTCCAATCGTCACAGGTGTGGGGGCGCAGGATGGGGCAGTCCTTCCGTTGCACACCGGGGCAGAGCGGACTCAACAGCTCCTACCAACAAAGACAGCCACGGGAAGACGGTTTCTCATTTAAAACTTTTTGTTTACCATTCATAGCAATGTATGCGATGTTTTATGATTATACCTTCCCTTTATGCCACAATAAAGCCAAGCAAAAATGAAACAAAGCAAACTCGACCAACCAATAAAGCAATGCAGAAAATCTAGAGAAGACGTCTTTATCATTTTGTTTAAATACTTTTTTCCTTCTCACTCTTTTCTATTGAAAAATTAATCTAAATTCTATTGAGTTATATGAAAGGGCATACATTCTTTAAAAAGATCCTATACGACTTATAATCTTCTTTCTTCGTTGCAGCAGTATCAAGATAAAGTTACTCATCCTTTTATTCTGCAGGGTGTGCCTGGCATGAGCCAGACCGCAGGACTTCACAGAGCAGAGGAGAGGGTTCTCAGCTAACCCATGACTGTGCGTTAGGCTCAATCCTATCCTCTCGGTCATAAAGCTGATGGTCTTCTTAACCTAAACATTCTTTATAATGTTAGGTTGTCCTCAAATCTCTCCCAGTGAACACAGTCATTTGAGGGGTTCTCTCAACTTAGCACAAGATCCACTGTGTCATACAAACACAGTGCAGATGAATCTATGTGTGTGTGTGTTTGCTATCATACATTTATATATGCTCTCTCTATAAATAATATATTTTACTATATACAATATATATTTATATAGTACTACGATATAGTAATATATATAAAGACAAATATACAGTAATATATACATTTTCTATATATAGTATCTATATATTGCTAATATATGAACATATATTATATTACTAAATAGTGTGTATTTGTATGTAACATAAATATATTTACTATGTACTTACATACTATAAATTATATTTACTATAAATATTAGTAAATCGATATATACTAAAAATAGATACATTAGTTCTCAGTCAGTAAAATGTGAAAACATGTGCATAGAAATCCTCTTGCTTCCCATCATTGTTTGCTCCTGTGTGTTCATAAGAGGAGGCATTGCCTCGTCAGTATTTCATTATTCAGCACATAGCTTTGGACCCTGTGTCAGCCTGGGTTGTCTAGAGAAACAAAACCAGGGACTCTCAGATATATGTAAGAATGTGCTTTCTATTAAGAAGTAATTATATATCAAGAAGGCCTCTCATCCCAGCTCAATTTAAGTCCAGGGGTTCGATGCTAGCTGGAACCCTCTTCAGACGCATGTGGCTTCGGGCTCATGGCCCAGAACGATGAAGTGGGAGGCTGGAAGACCACAGGCTGGTGGCTGCAGAGTTGGGGATTGAAGGTCAGTGGAGACAGGACAGGGCACCTACCACTCGCAGGGTCAGCTGGCCCACATGAGGCCACCACTGGGGGCAGGCACATCATTGCAGCAAACAGTAGTGTAAAGGGGATGAGAGAGATGGACGTTGTCTCTAGTGTGTCTCTTATTACAATGCCACACCTCCACGGAGGCATCATGAGGCTGTGACCGCCTGATTGACAGGCTGGACTCTACTCCTATACTTCCATGCAATTTCAAGTTGTTCTAAATGCTAACTACCACAGGCACCATTCACATTATCTGAGTAATGAAATGCTGCTCCAAATAGACAGAAAGGCACTAGATGCTAGCATCACTAACACATACGTAAAGTTCGATATTTTCCTGTTCTGTTTTTTTTTGTTTTTACTTTTTCACAACCTAAAATGTCAACTTTTCATCTTCCGTGAGTCTAATCAACCTCAGAACTCTCGCTCCTCATGATCATGCTTTCCAGTCACATTTCACAGAAATCGTTCTGTTGGAAAAAAGATGCTTTATTTTTCTAATCACGCTGCCAGGTGTACAATTATTTAAGACCTTGCCTTTCATCCAAAGTGTTTGTCATTACTTTCCATGAAATAGTAATTAGCACCCCCTCCCTTTATTTTTTTCAAAATAGGAAATCCCTGCAGTGCCTGCAGTCGCATATCCTAAAGGAGACTTAAGTGACTCTGGGATTTCAAACAGTAGTCAAGTGACTCATTCTTCAGAGGATAATTCGGTCAGCTTTTGGGCAGAATTTCCAAGGGAAATGTATAACAATGTGGATTCTAGTATTGCTGGGAAGCTACCTACATCTCCTGTAGTCAATTTCTCCCCATTTCACAAACTTCATTAACTTGTTTCACAAAACACCCACCAATGCTGCATCTCTCATAAAATCCCTGCACCTGAATCTTGGTGTCTCAAGGAGCCTAGCACTCTAGTGGGTACCTACTGTAATCTCAGAAACGGACTCTAAAATATGATTGTGCTGATATCCTCTCAAAGGTATCCTTGTGGCCCTTTTGTAAACATTGGACTGCTAACCACAAGATTGGTGGTTCGAAACCACCAGCCAGTCCTCGGGAGAAAGATGAGATTGTCTGCTTGCATAAAAATTTACATCTCAGAAGCCATAAACAGGGGTGCCATGACTCAGAATCAGCTCTGTTGAAACGGGTTTGATTTGTTGGGATTTTATATCCTGTAAAAAGAGCCTCACACTCTGCTTATTGGAAGATGATACACAAGTTAATATCTTGAGATACACGTGTTGTCCCATGTGGAACTCACATAAATAGAATGTTATTATGATATGTAAGCTTTTGTGTCTGGTTAATTCAACATATTGTTTTGTGGTTCGTCCGTATGTCTGCAGGAATCAGCAGTGTCGCCTTTTTATGGGTGAGGATCCATGCACCCATCTCCAACCCCATGCATCTATGCAATGAAGCTCCAGTACAGCCACTCTTGCTCAGTTAAACTCATATATTTCATCTTGATATTTCCTCTTTCTAGACAGTTATATTTCTGCTTCTTCCATGTCCTCGAATCACCATTTCAGATATCAGTATATTGCTATTGTCAGGTTGTTTTCATTTCTGACTCACAGCAAACCTATGAATCATAGAACAAAACATTACCCAGTCCTCTGCCATTCTCACAGATGTTTCTGTGGGAGCCTGTTGTTGCAGCCACTGTGTCGATCCATTTGTGTGAGGCTCTTCTCCTTGTTCACTGATGGTCTACGTTACTGACCTTGATGTGCTTCTGCATACACAGTCCTTCCTGAGAGCATGTCCAAAGTAAGAGTTACGGCCTAAGACATCTGATCTAGTACGGATCTCAGTCAAAATCCACACAATGACAGGGGATACTATCTGTTGTATTTGCAATAAGACAAATACACATTCCTTGTTCAAAAGAATAGTCAAAATGAATCTTAATAGAGTATCCTCCTGATGCTCCAGTCTGTGAAAACATATATTTAAAAACTTATAGACCGTCCTGTTACATAGAATAGATAGTGAGATTTAGGAGGAAATGAAAGATCAAGTTCATGGAAAGTATGTCTTCTGTTAAATTTTGAATAGGTTTTATTTGTGGCAGAGAAAAATATGCACATTTTCCCCTTTTTGAAATCAACTATCTTTCAAAATAAATACCTTAGGAGCCTTTTGAAACATCATCTACATGGTGGTAGATTTGCAGTAAACAAAAGTAACAACAGCCAATGGTAAACAGATTTGAGACAAAACCTAAATTACTTAAATTTGATGACTTTAAATGAGTCTATGCAAATGGACTTTAGAGACTAACTATTCAGATCCTAAATGATGAGCTGATTTCTACTCTCCAAACCAAAACCAAAACAACAACAAAAATCCCTCAGTGTTCTATAACAAAATGATCGATTTCTCATAGATATATTATTTTTAGGGGAACAAATTATCTGGATCTGAATGCCTTTATATGAATAGAGAAATAATTTTTTTAAATGCTAGCATGAATGTAAAGCCTAGAATGTCATATTTTTGTAAAGGAACAGCTTTAACTTTCAACCCTAATATTGGTTATTATATTTTGATGAACCTTTAGTATATGAGGGTTCCCTGGTGGTGTAATGGTTACATTGGACCGTGATTCTGTAAGGTCAGCAGTTAAAACTACCCATTTCAGCTCAGGAGAAAGATTGTGAGAAAGATGGGGCTTTTTATTCCCATAAACATATACAATCTTGGAAATGCAAAGGGGGCAGTTCTACCCTGTCCTATAGGGCTACTATGAGTCAGTATTGGCTCGATAGCAGTGAGTTTGGTTCATTTTATACTGTATAATGTCAATACTAAGGGAACTAGTGTACCACTTACCACTGATAGTGAATTTTAAAGTTGGACTTTTCCCCACTTCCATATTGACATTATGTATTACAGAGTCACTAACGATGAGCGTTCAGAATCTAGACAGCACTGAACATGGTGCTGAAAGTGTGGGACAATAACCTGAATTTACACTTTAGTATTCTTATAAAACTACACATTTATTCACATCGAGGGTGCTGGGGTTATGTGAAGGGTGGCAGAATAATTTGGGACAGAACAGTAATAATGACTGCAGAGCATATGCAAGGTCATCCAGGTCGAATGTACAGGTTATTGAATTGGTAAATGATGTGCTGGGTAGATAAGGGGATTTCTGAAAGGTCCTGGGAAAAGACCCTTATCTTGTAATCCCATTTTTCCATGAGGTTTTAAAGCCCTTTATTATTTTTCAGCACATTAAGAAGATGAAGGTGGTGGGTATCCATTGCCTTTCTTTAGAGAAACAAGCACGGTCAAGGTGATCAAGACAGTCAGAGGTAGGTTGGGAACACAGAAATAGTTCTGGATGTTCTTAGAAGAAAAAAAGGTTTTTTCCCCCTTCTTCTTCTTTTTTCTTCTTCTTCAATTTCTATGTGTGGTTGCTGCTGAGAACATAGACAACAACCCAGACACCAGCAGCTTCTGCACACACAGCTCAATGGCAAGAGTCACATTCTTTGAGTTACATAAACATTCTCACTGGTCTTTCCCATTGTCCCCTCCTTATTATCCTAAACTCACCGCCCCTTCAGGTTCTTATCCAATACTTTGAGGTTGCTGTTGTCAATAACATTCTAGATGATAGTTCTTAGAACAGCATAAGTCTCAAGGCATTGTTTGCCTTTTAAAAAAAAATCATTTTATTAGGGGCTCCTACAACTCTTATCACAATCCATACACACATCGATTGTGTAAAGCGCATTTGTACATTCATTTCCCTCATCATTCTCAAAACATGTGCTCTCCACTTAAGCCCCCCACATCAGCTCCTCATTTTCCCCTTCCTTCCCTGCTCCCTACTCCCTCATGAACCCTAGAAAATTTATAAATTACTATTTAAGCTGTATAATTATTTGGTTCTCCCAGGACATCAGGGGATACTTTTGGTTTGAGGTCCAGTAGAAACCATTCTGAGACTGGACTGACAAGCCCAGACAAGCATGGCTCAGCTTGCACACGACATTACAAAGGCTCCTCCTGGCTCGCTGAGCTGCTCATGAGCATCTGTGTCTCTTCTTCCAGTTTTCTACTCATGCCTCTTTCTAGAAAGATCTCATACAACCCCGTACAGTATAGGAAAAGGATTCATTGAGATGTGAAGAAAATGTGAAAAGGCAATAATATAAAGATGACTTTGCTACATTCTCTGGGTATACTACACAGAAAATTTCAAAATAAGTTCAGTGCAGACAAGAAGGTAAACCTGTTCATCCAGTTAGCATCCAGACGGTGTTCCAAGCATGCGGTCAAAGCTTTGGAAACGGTCTGGCCAGCGCACTCCGCAGGAGCAAACATGGCCACCTGCTTCCACAAAAGGGAACAGCTTTGTAAGCCCAGCAGGGCACTTCCAAACTGTCCTACATGCTCACGAAGAGTCAGAATCAACTCAATGGTAAAGGCTTAGTTAGTACTGTAGCAACAATGAAGAGAAGTTTAAAGACTAGACACTTAAGCATACGAAGCAAAAATCAGGAGACCATTTGGGTTGCTTATACAATGGAGTGATTGAATGGTTGAAGCACAGTTTCCAACCACATACGACATGATGAAAAAACAGGTAAAGTTTCAGGGCAGAGCTGGACTTCTGAGCAAACTGTACCTTTCAAAAGCTGCCCATCCTCAGCCTGTAAAGCCACTTCTCTTTAATGCTGCTGACTGTGGGGGTCTGCGCCCCTGTGTCCTTGAGATTTCTCCTTAGATGGGAAAATGCCTTTGATTTGACATTTCAAGTTGCTCCCAAGGAATCACTCCGAGCCATCTTTGGTCTTTCTCTTTATTTCTTTCTCCTTTTGAAGACTTCAAACTGTCCTTAATGTAGCCAAAGAAATGGTCCCCGGCTAATGTTTACTGAGTCCTAGCAACGCAGAAGGCAATCTAAGTGCATTCGTTCACAAACCTCGGCAGCCACCTTTGGAGAGAGGAATAAACAGAAGAGAGATTGATTCTGAGTGCCTGCTTCTCGCCTCTGAATCCAGGTCCTACACGCGCAGCCTCTGCTCTGAGGCAGCTAGAAGCCGGAGGAGTGCAAAACATGTGGCCTTACAAAGACGGAGCTTCTGGGGCTCCCTGATTCCTGAATGTAGGCAATTAGCTTGTTCCAGGCATCCCTGGGTGACACAAATGGCTTAGCCCTTGATTGCTAGCCAGAAGGTTGCTGGTTCAAACTAGCAGAGCTTTGTAACGTCATTCTGGAATCTGATTCCCTCAAAAACTGCGAAGCAGTTCTAGTGTACACACATGGTGTTGGGTTTCTGGGGTGGTTGACCTCGGTTCTTGCTTCTGAATGCTGAAAGAATTCATGTGGCAGAGCACTTTTGTAAATCCAAGTAATTTTCATGAGGGCAAGGGAAGTATCAGGTATTATAGTCTCAGAAAATGCAGACAATCTCTGGAAAGCATGCAAGGCCAAGCAGGGACTGTGCAAGGGTTCACTACTGAAGATGGCTGTAGCCACAAGGAAAATGGGCAGAAAGCAGAGGCCATAGAACCCAAAAGTTCCGGAACTGGAAAAGGAAGAACAGTTTGGGATAGAGAGGGTGCAGTCCTTGAGAGGGACCTGAGGCACTGCATGCACATGCAGGAGAGAAACTGCACTCCGACCTGCAAAGGAGCACCT
Organism: Echinops telfairi; assembly: GCF_000313985.2. Lineage (NCBI taxonomy): Eukaryota > Metazoa > Chordata > Mammalia > Afrosoricida > Tenrecidae > Echinops > Echinops telfairi. The sequence goes on from NW_022111300.1 coordinate 53,314,400, forward strand.
GAAAGAGGGGGTGTGGCCTGCTCTCAGTCTATTTATACCCTCCTATCCCCACTGGCTGGCGGCAGGGAGGGAGGGGCATGGTTGAAGGTATTGGCCAATCTTAGTGACTGAGTTCAGGCACACCTGTGTGAAGTAATGTCACAGGTCGATCTCCACCTGGGCCTAGGTGACCTGGATCTGAGCATGCTCAGCTTTGGATTTCGGTGTCTAATGTGTGCCTGCTTTCTTTGCAACCCTTTGGTGGTGCCATGGACAGCTGATTTTCATTTCCCTAGGCATATGGTGGAGACCACCCCCTCCATTCCTAACCTTCTGACCTGTGAACAGGACTGGTGTAAGTATGGTTTCCTACCAGGTTGAATCCACTTGATGATTACACACTGTATCAACCACAACCACAGCCACCACAGGGTCTGTTGTACTGAGTATGCTAGTTATTATAATAGCTTGGCAGGAAGTATTATAAACAATAACAACAACAAAAACACTGCCATCAAGACCATGCTGACTTATAGTGACTCAATAGGACAGGGTGAAAATGCCCTGCGGGTCTCTGTGACAGTAACTCTTTATGGGACTGGAGGTTGGGTGGAAACTGCTTGCCTTGTGATTAGCAGGCCAACACATAACTGCTATGCCACCAGGGCTTGGGCATTTAGTATACAATGAACCCTCGTTTATCGTGGTTAATCAGTTCTAGACTCTACCATGATAAATGAAATTCCGCGAAGTAGGATTCCTTATTTGTAAATCAAATATTTTCGTAGTTAGAGCATAGAGGACATGAAAAAACACCCTTTAGTCACCATTACACTCGTATTACCCAATTTATTAAACGAAAAAGGGAAAATACAGTAAAACATTTTGGACGTTACAATTATCATTTATTATTTATTATATTATTGATGGCATCTAGTTTACAGTATGAGCCAATCAGTGGCAGTAATGACAGAGCATGCGCTGTTACGCAAAAACCGCGATAGAGTGAAGCCACGGAAGTCGAAGCGTGAAGTGGCGAGGGTTCACTGTAGTTGTTACATTACACACACACACACACACACAGGCATACACCCACACACGCACTTTTAGAGCCCATATACACACTAACGCACAGGCAGCTACAAAAATTTCATAGAAAAATTCTATTACCCGTATACCTACTTTCATTTTTTCTGAGAACTTTTTGAAACCCCTACAATACATCATGCTTTCTTTGTTGGAGGTTTACACCAACATTTAATCTTTAAATGAACACCAGGGAGGAGAGCCAGGATGCAATTGTTTTCCTGATTAGAGGCTGCCTGGGGCAAAGTGGTAGGGCTCTGTCCCTTGGTGGAGGCAGAGTGGTGTGGGGCCAGCAGGTCTGTGCTGAGCTGTCCCCATAGTGGGAGGTCCAGCAGAGAGAGAGAGCAGCTGTGACATTCGGTGGCCTGGCAGACTGGCTGCCCAGCATGGTTCATACAAGATCTGTGAGGGGGACTCCCAGGCATCCTTGGTGCCAATGTGGAACTCTAAAAGGAGAGGCATGCCTGAGTGAAAAGCCCAGGGCACGAATCCAGCAAAAAGCAGATTAAAATGACGGTGACCTAAATCTTATCCCTGGATGTACCAGACATTAGGGATATGTACTGACTTGAAAAGCCACACCCTGAGGATTATCTTCGTGTCTTCCCATTTCACCCAGGGCCCCTAAGGAGTTTGTCCTCGCAAGGTGCCTGTGTTTGAAAGCATGCAGAGACCAGGCAAACAATTAGAGAGCACACTGGAAGGAGATCATTGCTGCTGGGCTTGTAACAGCCCATGTGAGGCAAAAAGAATAGCCTAGGCACAAATCAGTCACTTCTTCCTCCAGGTTTCAGCACCCTTCAAATTACCCGACTCTGGGATACTTTCTCTGAGATGTTGACTCTCAGGTACTGCACTATGACATGTTGAACCAAGAGCTTCAGGGTCATGGGGGGCCATCCTGTGCACAGTACGCGGGGCAACTAGCAGGATCCTTGGCCTCCTTCCACCCACTAGATGCCACCAGCACCCCTCAGTGTCAACCAAAAACGTCTCGGGTAGTTATTTGATGTTTTTTGCCAAATGTCTCCCTACAGCACAGTTGGCCCATCTTCTAATAGAGAACCTGTTTTTGTAAGCTGTGAGCATTCAGCTCAAGTACTGCCTCCTGGATGCTTCTCAAAATAGTGTAAACTAAGTCTCACAAGTGATATTTGAAAGACCCAAGTCCCTGATGCTATGTGAGTGTTTACTCTTAAAGGCCAATATTAGTTTTTAAGTGTGAAAATTAAAATCAATTGAGGTCAATTGCCTTAGTATGCATTTTACAAAGAATTTTAACAGTTTATGAAAAGCAGAGGGACGATTAGTCTTTTTAAGACCCAATCACAAAATGGTCACCTAATAACAGAACCCAAACCCAAACCCACTGCTTCAAGTTGACTCTGACTCATAGTGACCCTTAGAGAGTTTCCAAGAGTGTACATCTGTATGGGAGCAGACAGTCTCGGTTTTATCCTACGGAATGACTGGTGGGTTTGAAGCACAAACCTTGGGATTAGCAGCCTAATGCCCAACTCACAGTGCCCCTCACTCACTCACTGCCATCAAGTTGCTCCCAGTTCAGATCCCTGTGGGTCACAGAGACTGTAACTCGTTAGCCTCCTCCTTCTCCTGTGGAGCGGCTGGTGGTTTCCAACTCCTGACTTTGAGGTCCACAGCAGCCCAACCTGAAAGCCACTGCTCAGCAGGCCTCCACCAGTGGGGATTTCTTTTTCATTCAGAAAGGGATGAAAACAAAACAGAAAGAGACAACAAAGTCACCGTTAGTGCTTTCTTCTTCTCCACAGTAATGAACCATCCTCCTGATATCCGTGCTTCTTTGTTTCAAGGAGACATTGCTGATCTGAAAAAAGCCATCTGATTAAAATAAAAGGAATATATTTGTTTTCAATGACTGCTTTACAGGAGGGGAAAGGCAGTTCTTGCTACTCACAGACTACGTACTTCAAGTTACCTGTGGTGAATTATACATGGAAATATTTCATGACGATCAAACTACCAAAATTGAGACATTATAAATGATAAACCATAAAGCCTTTTCTCTGTTGAATTATGAAAGAGACTTACCAGAGAACGGCACAGAAATGTAATGCAGAGACACAGGGCTCTATTTCTTCGGCAAGAAGAGAAAGCCCAAAAATGAACTACCATCTACTGTCATAAAGATGAATTTGAGAACCAATAAAATACAAGGGTACAGTCTCCCTAACTGAAAGGAAACATAGATATTATGGTTTTTTTCCATGTATATACATACACACACACACACACACACACACACACACATATATAGTTTCTATTTATTCACACAAGATATTTCTCTACAATAGCAAACCTTAGAGAATAGTCCATGAAAATGCTACCTGGGATAAACACACATTAAAAGTTTAAAGCCGTGATTTCATACCATCGCTCAGGTTAAGTTTTTTACCTCTAGTTTTACTGCATGATAAGAGAAATCAAATAAATTTCACTCATGAGGGTTTTCCCCAGAGCTCTTGATTGACAGTGACAGTGCCAGGGGAAGAGAAGTGCGCGTGGTCTGCAGTTGCTTTGAGTCTCATCCCTAACCATTTAATTCCAACAGCAATGAAGTGCATGTAACATAGGCTGCAGGAACAGAGCGCACACACACTCCTGAAATGGATTAGTCTAAACTGGGCGCCTAGGCACCACGCATGGACAGTCCTTAGAGTGCTGATTAAAATCTAGAGGAGGGAATAGCACGTTAAAAATATACCTGTTTAATTAATGAAAATGCAGGACTTAATGTGAAATGAAAAAAGGCAGTGCTGAGTCTTTTTATGTCACATCTCATATTCCATGACCGGTGGTCTAGACCTTATGTGTTTATCATCATGATAGAGGAAAAATTCTGGAGGAAAGTGAACCAATAGCCTGATTAAATACTCCATGCAGACACTGTGTCTATGATGAACATTGACCAAAGAAATAAATTCTGAGAATTATACTCCAACACACACAAAAATAAAATTCATGAAATCACAAATTTTGGAAACCCCAAGAAAAAGTAAACACTATGTTAAAAGTGTCACATGAAAACCATGAAACTAAATCCATGGTCATCAAGTTTACCCTGACTCAGCAATCTTACAGGACCAGGTAGAACTACTCCACAGGGCTGCTGAGCCTGTCATTTGGGAAGACTCACCCCTCTTTCTCCCAGGGAGCAGGCTGCTGGGGGGGTGGGGTGGGTGAGAAGGCTCACCTTTGGCTGAGTGTCCCATGCTTATCTGACAGTGTCATTGGGGCTCCTCTGCCAAGTGCCGATTGAGATGTATAATTCCAAGCTGAAGACTCAACGTTTACAAAACTGCATATGAAGAAAAGAGATTGTTCAGAGATCGACAAGTATTTCCTTTTAAAAATTCATTCTAGAGTAAGCCACTAATGTGTGTACTTCTTTATGCTCCTAAGTGCGACGCAGACCTTTCTGTTGTATTTGGTATAAGGCTTGATCTGGATTCCCATGGCACCTACATTCAGAGTGGGACTAAACGTTGGCAGGGCTGGAGCTGTATCCATGATGAGTGACACGGGAGTTGTGCTCCTTAGCTTTTAATTGGCTGATGACAGACCTTTGCTGGTAGACTATCTTAGTCTGCTTAGCATCACAGCAAGACCCAAGCCTACACTGATAGATGGGCAGCAACTGAGCATATGATGCACAGGGATTACTAGCTGGGTCTCCAGCATATTGCTGTTAGGCACCACCAAATCAATTCCAGATTATAACAACCTTACGTACCACAGAACCATAACACTACCAAGTCTTGCACCAGCATCGCAATCGTTTCCTTTGACTCCCTTGTTGTAGCCTCTGTGTCACTTTATCTACTTGAGAGTCTCCTTTCTCGCTGCCCCTTTTCTTTTCCAGTGACCCAGCCATGGCCTTGATCCAGTGGCCGCAGCAAGGAGCTCAAGCATAGGAACAATTGTGAGGATGGCACAGGTCTGGGCAGTGTGTCATTTGGGTCAGAACCTACTTGATGGAACCTAAAAACAATTAAAAGAAAAAAGTTCAAAGTACATATGCATGGAGCGTGAGAATTCTACCATTGAACCATTGCTGCCATCTGATATATGGTTACTATTGTTGTTGTTCTGACCTTAGCGACCTTATGACATATGATATACAGTATTAGTCCATTAACCACCCGGGGTTAGAGTGAAATCCCATTTGTCGGGATGTCTTGACATGTTTTTTTTTCAGTGTGGCAGCTTTATCTCCTCTTTGTGAAGCCTGCGCTATGGGGACCAGAGGGCTTAGCAATGCCCCTAATTCCATTACATTTCATGCCTAGATAATATGTGGCATATATGCAAATCATATCCTAGGAACAACCTATCCTGTGTATCCAATCTCCTGGGTGTATAAATTCTGCTGTGTTTGAAAAAGCTTTAGACAAAACCCTTAATTGATTTTCATGAGGCAAAGTAGTAATCTATTCTTCACAGGCATGCTCACTGTCTCCGAAAACAAACACAATTCTTGATAGGCAATGGTTGGACAGGGAAAACCCACTACAAAGCGACCGGCAATTTCAAGATAAACATGTACAGTTCTGGTATCATTTGAGAGTAAACAGATGATTCAGTGGTTCTTACTAACCCTCCACCTCGGATGGGAATACTACTCCGGCATCCTCTGACAGACCCCACCTGCGTCAGCAGCATTCCATTAGCATCGGGAGCCTGCTGTAAAATGGCCAAGTGGGCATATGAAGGGCCTGGGAAAATGCATGGCAAATTCCATTTCCTTTCATTCCTTTTTGGCCCCAAACAGCTCTATATTCTATGTATTCACATATTACATGCATGTATTTTATGAAGTAAATGCATCAAGTCTCAGACTTCTTGGTTTCTTCATTTAAAAATAACCACAGTTTGCACAGATTAGGCAAAATATTATTTTTTGTCTTATTGTTATTATTTTAGTAAACAGATCATTGAGATAGTTTCTCTTCGACAGGGCAGATTATAGGAACAACAACAACAATAAACTCACTGTCATCGAGTCCATCTGACTCATGGCAACCCTTTAGGACAGGGTAGAACTGCCCTGTGGATTTTTGAGACCAAAATTCTTTTTTTTACCTCAACAGTTTTATTAGTATATCATTCACATATCACAATTCAGAGACTGTAGCTCTTTATAGGAGTAGAAAGCCTCATCTTTCGCCCACAAAGCAGCTGGTAGCTTTGAAAGACCAATGTGTAGCCAAGACTCAGTCAAGGCCCCTGATTAAATCCCTTAACAGGAGTGCTAGTGGCCCAGTGGGCAAGCAGACATCTGCTCATCCAGAGGTTAGTGGTTGGAATCCACCAGTAGGTCTGCGGGAGAAAGAGAGGGCAATGTGCTTCAGCAAAGCTTCTAGCCAGGGAAACCCCACGGGGCAGTTCTGCTTGGCCTTGTGTTGGTGCACATTGGAAATGACTTGAGGGCACTGGGTTTGGCTTTTTGTCCTGTTTTTATTTTATTTATTTGTTTTTCATAAGATTCCAACCTTTATATCTCTTTTCCACATTATCTGTGTGGTTGGGCTAGAAAACGGTGCTATAAGGCAAGACCCAAGGTTATACTGCTTCCCTTCCCCTTGGTCAAAGACAAAAAGACTTACATTCTTATTTACAGGACAATAGATGCTGCATGAAAATAGCACCCTCCCAGCACAGCAAAAATGACTTCTCTTTCCTTTATTCAAGGATGCCTGGTGTCACAGTGGGTTAAGTACTGGGCTGTGAATGGAAAGGGGCGGTGGGTTGTCTCCTCTGGTAGGCTGCTTTAAGTTGGACTCAACTCAATGCTAGTGAATTTGAGTCTTTGGTTTTTTTTCCCCTCCTCAGTATATAAGCAAGCACTCCCACCTCTCTCAATCATTTATAAAACAATTAAAAGAAACAAAACATAAAAGTGGATCAAAAGACATGGTCTTAATTAGGGTTCTCTAGAGAAGCAAAGCCAGTAATGTTTGTATAGGTTTGTACTTTGAGAAAGAGAATTGTATTACAAAATGGCTCAGATGTAGAAGTGAGTAAGTCCAGTCTGCTTCAAGCCCATAGGACAGATGTAAGGTGGTGGCTTCTCCTGACTCATGTAGCTACAGGAGCTGATGAACAGCAGGCAAGAAGATGAAGCAGGAGGGCCACTGGCTGGTGGATGCAGAGCTAAGTGAATGTGAGGTCAATAGTCCATTGATGGCCCCTGGGATTGGCAGGCAATACCATGGGAGATTGAAGAGCCAGATGAATCCAGGTTCAGCAGAAAAAGAAAGGCAAAAGAGAGCTCCCTTCTGCTCAAAGTCTCTCTAAAGCAAAACATCACGCCCCCAAGGAGATGTCATAAAGCTGCGACCTGATTGATAGCTTGGGCTCTATCTTGATCTTTACTGAGATACATCTAGTTGACCAGAAGAATATTGTGTATGCCATGGACTACCCAAAAGAACAAAGGCATCTGTGGTGGTTGGATTTTTTTTTTTTGAGGGGGGTTGGATTTTATGTCAACAAAGGACCACTGTTAATTTCTGTCTCCAGGGAAGACTGCCATTTCCCAGGAGCCCTAGTGGTGCTGCCCGAAAAGGACTGGACTGCTAATCGTAAGATCTGTTGTCCAAACCCACAAGTCACTCGTCAGGAAAACGGTGGCAGCTCTGGAAAGATCTTGTGTTAGAAACCCTGTTTATGTTGCTATAACTTGACATCAACTGGGCAGCAGTAGGCTGTTTTGGCGTCTAATCTAGTCATCGATATCATCTTCAATGTATAGTATGAATCAAATCTATAGAAACTAGGCTTCATTGTTAAATAAATGGTAGAGTGAAAATTACCTACTTGATTATTTCATAGCACACATAAAAAAATCTTGAGATGGATTAAAGTTAAATGGAAGATAAATAAATAAAACAGATGCAAAAGTTGTGATTATCTTTTGGATATCCCCAGATCAAGAAGGACTCCTGATTTTCCTAATTCTTTAAAGAGCACCATCATTCTCTGAATAAGACCACTTTTTTAAAAATTCAAAATTAAAGTTGATGATCCCCCCCCCCGCCCAGTTTCATATTGGTTATGTTATCTTTATTTCATAGCTCTCCAGCTGATGCATTTCTTTCAGGATCATCATTTTGAAGCTCTAGTTCTATTAGCTCAGAATTTTTAAGAAATGTTTATTCAGATTCCACTGACTCCTGCTTTTAGTGTGATCTCTTTATCAGAATACAGGCTGATGATGTTTTTAGATGGCTTGCAAAGCTTTACTTCATATTGTGAGTATGTCCTACACTTTTACACTCCATGGCTTTGGACAATCCCTTTAATCTGAGAGGATTCATCTTTCCCAAACTGCATCACTCAACACCACATCAATGCCTAAGAAGTTTATCTCTGTCACCATCCTGCCTTGTTAGTTTGTTCTACTCCCTGACTAACTGAAGGTCTTGTGTTCTTCTCATGAATCCCACACAAGGCTGTAGAGCTGCATGTTGTGAAGAGACAGCTGTGTGCAGTGGCATTTCATTAGACATGCAGAAATGACTCAAATGGTGGGCCTGGGAAAAGAGAAGAGCATGAAGTAAACAAAATAGAAAGAAGACGAACATAAAAACAAAACAAAAATTGGTCATGTTAAAAGTACCTAACTCATCATTTGAATTCGATATCTTGACATTTGGAACTCAAATCATTTTTCTACCTAAAATTGTAAATACTGTAAGCAAGTTCATAATGTAGTATACACAGGAGGGGAGAAAAAACATTTTAAGAATCAAAGTATGGGCACTTTGAGACCCCAGCAATAAGCCTGAGCTCTATTCAATAGTCATATAAAATCTTGAAATTCTTCCTTCCCAGCACAGACATTTCTAGGACTAAGAAGACTCATCCTACCAAAAGCTATGGTAAACCTTTGAAAATAGTAGTCAGAGGTTTCCTTTCCTGGGATTTGTCTACTACAATAGAGTTGAGATCATAGGTTCTCAGTTCAGATAAAGAAGACAAAAAAAATAATATTGGTGAGAGACAAAATTCGTTTACATATGCAGATTTTGCAGTAATAATTTTCTAACAGAATCTATATATCTTGTCAGTTATGATAAATAATATATTTAAATACACACATGACCCATTACATCGTCTCTGCCTCTACAACCTGATTCCATAAAATAATTTCTGATTGTAGAGTTTTAAAAATATCAGTTACTTTCTTGGAGAATCATTTAAAACTTATCACTTATTTTCAACAATTGATTATTTATTAAATCTATCCATTTTATTAAACACAGAAGGATCAAATGAGTACCCAAGCATCATAGAAATAAACACCTTTAAAATATGACCTTATCATAAATATCACCACAAATCATAAATCTTGCCATTACTCAATACACTACAGTCTTATTTGCAAAGGAGCAATCAAATGAGTTATTTATGCATTCATATGGAAAACCTTATATACAGATCACTAACATTTCATGCATACAAATGAACATCAATATCTAATTTTCATTCCATTTTAATACATGCTTAATGGTGTAAATATAGCTCAGGTTTTTATTCATGGAAGGCACCACCAAATAAATCTCACTTCATTACACCTCTTTGTCATGTTTTCTTTTTTCCTTTTCCAATGAAAAAATTATAATGTCCACAATTTTGACCAGCAGGAAGATAACCTAAAACACATTTACCAGTCAAGAGTATGTATCAACTCATATATCATGTAATTCAGTTAATAAACTTGGGTAGTATCTTAATAATTTGTTTCAGTTACCTTTGATACTGGAACAAAGGTCAGAGTTATCCCTGCCCTTTTATTCGTTAGATAGGGATAAAGAAAAAGAAAACAAACCCAAAACACTTTCTTATAACTTCTCCTGTCCAACAATCTAAAAGATTGTTGAGACAAAGATAATAGATACAAAGCAGCTATGCATCGATCTAAAAATCCAGTGGTGCCAACCTTATTACTGGAAAATATTTATAATATTGGTGCTGCAGTAGCATAATTTGGACACATAATACCAGGAAAATAAGGTAATTAACACCTTAATAATTAGTTGTTTAATCTAATAGGTTAGTTCTGATGCATTAATCTGGCCCTAAGTTTGTGTGTAAACTTGAGTATAAGCCTACCCGAGATCAGCCGAGGCACCAAATTTTACCACAGAAACTACATTAAAAATGGGCTGAACATTTAAAAGGAGGGGGGTTGGGAAGGTATGGTTAGCCAGGAGGACAGGCCACTAACCCACACAGGGGAAGGGTGTTGATTGTGTCTCCTCAAAGAAGGAGGGACCAGACTTCAACCCGGAACACCAAAACAAGAATGCAACACACTGACATGAAGCAGGGAACCGATAGAGAGGCCTGGGGGGCTGGCCCCATTACCAACTAAGTGGGTAGCACCACCCTCTCCCCCAGAAGAATTCACTTCACAGTACAGCACTGAAGCTACAGCTCAAGAAGAGGGACTGGTATGATCAGAACACGCTGAAGCCTCTGGGGGCATGCAGCAGAGCAGCAGGGGGAGCAGAGCAATGAAGTCCCCAGGGATAGAGGTGGTGCAAGGGCATGGCACCCCATCAGAC
>NW_022111300.1:53326991-53328193 GCF_000313985.2 Echinops telfairi
AACCTAATGAGTGCACAATAACTTGAATGGCCTACCTATGACTATACTTTAAGAGGTCTGCTTAAAGAATGAAAAAAAAGAAAAACAGAACAAAACCAAACAAGCAAAAACGTCCTTTGCCGCACCTGCTGAAAAGAAGTTCTTTGTGACACCTGCTGAACCTGAAAAAATTCTCCTCCCGTGTAAAGAGAAAACTGGTGCTCACATTGTCCATTTCACTCTTCGTCAGGAACCTTGTTACTCATGACTTTGTGCCGTCCCGAAGGGACCTGTGTTGACAGGTCGTCGATGCTAAGAATTGAGCCACCTTTAGTCTATGGTCTCTCTAAAGTAGGACTAGAGAGGTTCCTTTGATGATGTGGAGCATATATCCTCTGGCCCTCACCACCCCCACTCAGGTGCACACGCGTGAGTGCACACACACACACACACACACACACACACACATCTTCAAGAGAATTATTAAAAGTGCTTCATGAGCTCAAAGAGTTTCTGAAATGAAATTCTGGAATGATAGGGAGGGGAATTCTCCCTTGCATAACCTATGGTTCATACAGCTCTGTTTTCTTATTTAAATGGGAAAACTCATTACAATGCTGAACTTTAAGTTTCCAGGTCAATTTTAATTAGTTCCATGGATTGCACAGGTAATCAGATCCAAACCCCAGGTGCAACTGAAGCAAAGAGCACACCATTGATCTCCTGGGGTCTGCGGAACCTCTCAAGTGAGGGATGCCCAAAGGAAGTCCAGGCCAGTTGCCCCGGAGTTGATCATGACTCACGAGGAACGACCCCGTGTGTGCGGGGGAGGGGTGGTGGTGAGGGAGCACCACTCTGTGTGGTGAGCAAGGTGTGATCTTTCTGAAGCCGCTCACAAGGCTATTACTGAGACAAGTCAAAAGTTCAGCTCCGTCTCTGAGCACATCCAGCAAATAACTTCAGGGTCAAAGTCTGTGAGCAATTGTTTTGTTTATTAGTCCCCAATGACTCTGCATTTGTGTTCATTCAGAGATCGGACTGTAGCTTCTTTAACAGCCAGCCTGCTGACTACATGTTCTTCGCGCTGCACTTCCCTCTTCCGGTTCCCAGCTTTCCCCTCCATCAAGCCCAGATTCCATGGATCCTATGTCCTTCAGAACAAATCATAATCCCACAGTCTACACGGAACCTTCATTTCCTCACCCACCGAAGTGAGTGGAGAA
>NW_022111300.1:53329163-53329768 GCF_000313985.2 Echinops telfairi
CATAAAATTATTTTCGTTGCTACTTTATAACTGTCATTTTGCTACTGTTATGAATCAAACGACCCCTGTGAAAGGCTCGTTCCACCCACAAAGGGGTTGCAACCCACAGGTTGAGAACCGCTGCTATGTAACATTACACCTAGGGGGCATAGTTACAGATGCACCCTCTGAAAGCCAGTGAACTGTGTTTCATAGCAACCCTATAGGACAGAGTAGGACTGTCCCTGTGAGTTTATGAGACTCTCTCTCATCTGTGGAGCAGCTAGTGGATTTGAACCACTGACCTGGAGGTTAGCAAGTCAGTGTGTAACCCACTACACCACCACAGCTCCTAGAGGTTTGTTTGGCAGATCCAAATAGGTCTTAGGATTGAGTTACTGAATGAAAAGTTTTAAGACCACAGTCATCAGGGACAACTAAATCAATTGACAGCAGTGATTATGAAGAAAATGTTCTACAGCTTAGGTTAGTGAGTTGCCTGCGGTCTCAAAAACTTTCAAACAGATGTCTAAGATAGCAACTACTTAGATGGTACCAAAGAGAATGGGGTGGGGGTGGAAATCAAAGACTCAAAGAAGAGACTAGTCTATGTGATTAGTATTTCA
>NW_022111300.1:53329868-53330697 GCF_000313985.2 Echinops telfairi
CTCGTTTCGCCTGGTCTCTCTGATAGTGGATGCAGCTCAGATCAACCTTTCCATGTAACTCTGCTTGGTTGAGACACCACTTGTACCCAATTTCTCCTAAACTGTAGACAGTATTTTGTGGGTCCATCCTTTGGTAGGTCAGTTAATCCCTTCAGGCAAAAGCTGACATTTTTGGTGACAGAAAAATTACTTCCTGAAAATGAATGGGCTAGTTCATTTTAGGACAGACATACAAATGGGCATGGATGGCTTAACATTTTACTAAATTAATAAATATTATTCACGGAAATTACAGAATGCTATAGCTTCAGGCATCTTTAGATCTTTAGCATTAGAAAGACAAGTCATCAGTGCCAAGGGACTAATTAATCAGTTAATTGGATGCTATCCTAATGTGAAGATATATAAATAGGTCTTATTAATGACCTTTGAAGTTAAACATTGGTTTTTACTAACACATCTACATCTGTGGGATTTCAATGTTTTTATATACGTATGGATCTTATCCTTTGAGTTGTGCATGATATACTTTTAATATAATCACAATATAACCAATATGCCACGAATGGAGAAAAAAACAAAACAAAGCAAAACAAAAGCAAATACAGGGCAACTTGGGAAATCTAAAGAGAATCCATTAACTCATTTGCAATGGTTTTCAAGTATTCAGCAATTCTTTTCACAGAATAAATAGTGGTTACACATTGAGCTGCCAACTGCAAAGTCAACAGTTCAAAACTACCAGCTTGTCTGAGCAAGAAAGATGGCGCTTTCTACTGCTGGGGAGTTACAGTTTCAGAAACCCACAGAGACAGTTCTACATGCCTTA
>NW_022111300.1:53330797-53332198 GCF_000313985.2 Echinops telfairi
ATTTTGATTCAAATTCCCCAAATATAATTTCACAACATAACCCATCTTTTATAAGCCACATCATTCACCTTTTTACAACATGGATTTATAAGCAAATAGATCCCATCTTCTGGTTTAAAATGTTATATTTAAAGACAACTATCCACCTCCAATTTTCCCAATTTGATGCTGAACTCCCCAACCATCTTTCTCCTGGCCTGTAAACTGTTCCCTCTCACATAACATTTATCAGGCATCCATTTGTAAATGGCACAGGCCAGTGGGCTATGTACAACCCACAAAGCAGCGAAGCTCTATCTCCTCAGAGAATGCTCGCTGCAGGGCGGCATCTCAGACTGCACCCTGGATCGTGGTGGCACAGCACCTCCACTGTGACGGTGCATTTGTGCATTCAACTTTAGAACTCGTGTATCTAGTCCCTTCTTGTCCACACACTGAAAACACAAGCTATTTTTTATTTATTTCATTTTCATCCCTGTTCTAATTGTTGGACACCATATTTGAAGTTTCAGAAGCCCAGAGTGAATTCACTGAGCACATTTGTGATATCAAAGCTAATTAAGACACTTTTTTTTTTCTCAGCTAAGGGTGTGGCAGATACAAATTGTAAGTCATAAATGAGTACCTGTGGGAACCAAAATGCCATCCTCCAGAGGGAAGCCTGGTTGTGTTTTCAGTCTACGATGAAGCAAAGGCGGACATGGTATACAGGAAGCTCTTACAGAGGCTGTGATGTCATCCGGGGCCTGATTCCATCGCCATCTCTACTCTCATTACCACAAGAAGCTTGCACCACCCTACCATTTCATCTCACTAACCTGACAATATCCAGAAAACCCTTGTTTTGCAAACTACTCTTTTTCCAGGATCTCCTAGTTGATGTCTGATGCATCCTGTGCCTGAAATCCACTCTACCGGTAAACTACTTTTCATGAGAGCGAATATATTTCTTTTGTTTAAGCCACTTGGACTCTACTTTCCTTCACCTGTAATTTTAATGCTTCCTGGCTGATACAGCACAGAGATTCATTTCTGTGGTAGTAACACAATTTCATGTCAGCTTGAAGATATATAAAAGTATAAGGGTGTAGTCTAGCCTGTCAATCAGGTCACAGCCTGATGGTGCCTCCTTGTGGGAGTGGCCTTCTCATAAGGAAGGTCCTGGGAGCCTCCCTTCTCTCTCTCTACCTTCACTTTCCTACTGGTGAGCCACTCTATGACCTGAAAGTGCCCTGTGATGCATTCTCCACCATTGGATCCACAAGACTTTGCAACTACCAACCTGTGATCTTCCTGCATTCAGGAACATTGCATCTGACTGCATGAGTCCGAAGAGGGACTTATAGGCTAGTATCAGACTTATGGACTTGAGTTTGAGTGGGCAGGATATTTTATTGATGC
>NW_022111300.1:53333120-53334796 GCF_000313985.2 Echinops telfairi
GATCCTGTATTATTTTGACAGGCCCTTTCATGATCTTTATTAGATGGACATTGGCATTTCTCCTTCCTTTCATAATTTAAAAACTACCTGCAGGTGATGTAGAAATTTTTCCTAGCTGTCTTTATCTTCAAGGAAGATGAAGCAACTGAGAAAGTAAAGCATAAAAGCTGTTTGCACTGAGAAATTGAATGCATCATTTGTTATCAGCGAAATGTATTTTAATAAAGGCTTCTCTCTTATACATAATCATCAAATAAACCAAGAAACATTATGTGACTATATTTAAATACAAGCACGATTTATGCAAATATTCTGCTTGATCTACCAGTAGTTAAAATACAAAATGAGTAAATATATATAGGGCACCAAGAAATAGCCAATAATTATTTTAACTTCATCATGTAGTTACTCTAAAGACTGAAGAATGAATCTAAACTGTGGTTTTTATTTAGATACTTATGCCACAATATATTTTACTAAAATGTTTAATAAGCATGTCTAGAGGAGGGATGTCTCTGTTGCTATGACCATTGGACATATGCGGTTTCCGATGGTCTTAGGCAACCCCTGTGAAATGGTTGTTTGAGCCCCAAAGGGGTCGCGACCCACAGGTTGAGAACATCTGCTCTAAAGCAACCTAGAATGTTTCAGAAAGTGCTTCAACTCAATGGGGTTGTGGGCAGTTTTCTAGCATCTTTTCTTCTTAGTGTTGTTGTATGGCTCGAGACTATAACAATTCGTTTACAAAAGAAGGTCTTCCTTCCTTGAATAAAGATTCTTTGGAATTGAACTTTTGAAATTGTGGCTGTCTGCTTGATCCTGTATTATTATTATTTTTTTTAATTAATCGGAAATGAATTTGCCTTGCAAAGTTTTAAGTAAAATACAACACTATTATTGTTTTTAAAGAATATTCAGAGTATCTCATTTCCTGTTGTTTGTGATTAATAGTACTTCTCTTAAGAATAAAAACCTTGGGGGTATTTTAATAGGCTAAATACCAAATCTGTTGACTGCATTATGAGCAATTATTGATGTGAAATTATTTAGATAGGGGGAACAAATGGAGTCTAGCAAAATTTTAATCTATTTGCAATTACTTCATTAACAAGTGAGACCTGAGCAATGCCTTAATGAGGTGATAATGAGGTAACAATGTGCTACTAGACTATATACATTGGAGGAATTCTCCTGGAAAAGATAGCTCAATAAAGCAAGAATGGAGCGGGTGGGGCAGGGGCAATGGCGGTCCTATCACTTCACGTCCATTGTCAAGACATAGCAAGTCTACTGCCAGACAACAAGGGGCTTACATGCTTGTCCATGTTTTTGCACACCTTGGTGTGCAACTTAACCTTGGTAACACGGATATGCCAACTCAGTTACATATTTATTAAGGCCAATCGTGTGAGGGCAGCCCAAGATGGAAGCTTTGTCACACACTGTGCCATTCTGATGGCAACAAGCCAAGAAAGCAAGTGCTACACACACAGATGACAATCTTGAGATTCCAGGGAAGCAAATAGAAAAAGGAAGGCATAGCCCAAACCCTGAATGCAAGGGGAAACTTAATGGGAACTTTAAAAGAGGAGGTTGATGGGTTGTAGGTGGCCTACCAGCCAGCCCAGAACAGGAGCATAGCATGCCCGGGAATGCTGAGGAGGCCAGGAAGGCAA
>NW_022111300.1:53334896-53339896 GCF_000313985.2 Echinops telfairi
TTGGACAGTGAGTGGGAGCATTCCACTGAGACTATATGGGTTTTCAGATGATATTTCTACATATACAGAAATGCAAGAAAACATCCAAGAATATAGTAGAGTTGTGATAGTTACATAATCTGTTGTCAATTTGAGCCTTAGGAGTGAAGGAGTGGAGTTTAGCCTGTCAATCAGGTTGCAGCTTGATGACCTCATTTAGAGGTGCCAAGGAGATAAATATCTTCCTGGAGGCAGGATGCAGGCTCACTCCCTGGGAGACATTGCAGCTGACCACACAAATGGAGCTACACTAGTGCCCTGAGCTGGGGGCACCACATGGAGACCCCTGCCAGTGCTGAGATGCTTATAATGCCCCTGAATCCACAAGACTTCCCACCCACTGGCTTGTGATCTTCCTACATTCAGTGTCATTGCGTGTGTTTCATGAGTCTGAAGAGGACTTTATAGATTGGTATCAGACATATTTGCTAAAATCAGACTTATGGACTTGATCTGGACTGGGCTGGGATATTTTCTTAATGTACAATTACTCTTTTTATAAAGCTCTTTCTTATACACCTATGAGTGTCTATGAATTTGTTTCTCTTGTCAACCCAGACTAACACACGTGTACACACAAGGGGGCAAAGTTTTAAAATCTTCTTAGCCATAACCACAGACCTTAAGAGAATGAATCATTAGGCTTGGGGATTTAGGAATATAACCTCAGGAGACATGTAGGTCAACTTGGATAGCATAATGTAAAAAGGCAATATTCTGCATCTTCCTTTGATTCACAGCAATAAAGTTCCAAAAGGTTACAAGCAGTTATCTAAGGAGAACTATTAGTCTCTTCCCATGCAGAATAAAGAAGAGTGAAGAAAATTAGGGTCAAGGAAAAATTAGCACAAAGGACTAATGGAACATACAAACCACAGCCTCTACTAACTAGAGACCAGAAAAAGTAGATGTGCCCATCTACCATCCTTTCTGATAGGATTCATAGTAGAAAGTCCTGGACAAAGTAGGGACAAGGGGGATGTAGAACAAAATTAGAAACCATAAAAAAGACCAAACTTCCTGATCTGATTCAGATGGACAGAACTCAGGAGACTAGACTGTGGCCCTCAGATGTCCTTCAGTCACGAAACTGAAACTGTTCCCCGTGGACAAGCTCTCAGTAAAACAAAAGAAAGGCCCATAAAGCAGAGCACTATACAGACGATTGGCACCGTGACTGCAACATGGTCTCAAGCACAGGAATTATTATGAGGATGGCGCAGGACCGGGCAGTATTTCATGCTGTTGTCCACAGAGTCACTGTGGGTAGGAACCGGCTTGACGGTACCTAACAACAAGAAGCAACAGAAAGTGAAGAACACGAGGGAGGGATACACTCCTACGGAGAATCAATCAAAGGAGACCAAATGGACAGCAGTTGGCCAAAAAGAAAGCTGAGGAGGCAGGAAGGTAGAAGAAAGAAGGACGGATGTAAATAGGAGCCCAGGCAGGAGGCGGGAAGAATGCTGCTACATTGAGGGGATTCTAACCAATGTCGCCAAATAAAATGCGTATAAATTATTGAACGGAAAACTGATTTGGTGTCTAAACTTTCAGGTAAGCCACAATAAAATGTCAAAAACAAAAAGTATTAGCAAATATATTTTAGCTTCAATTTCCAATAGCACAGGCCTCTGTGACATTTAAAAAGAAGAGAGTTTGTCCAGTGATTAAGTTGCCAGACTTTTATATTTGAACAAAAGGATAATTTTGCGACTCTTTCTTTGATAATTTCAGAGAAATTATCAGAAAAGCAGAGTTGTGCCTGAAATCCAATGTGCGTGCCCTGAGCATGTGAGTTACATGCATGGATATACTGACAGGTAGACGTCACCTGAAAACCCATGAATAAATTTTTCCGAGTTGGTCACTCAACTAGAACTTATATCTGCCTTTGGTGAACTCTATCGACATTGCTTTGAACACCTTTATAATACTTAAGACCAGTATTATGTACATATCTTATTTTTCCAAATAGATTGAAAATTATTTGAAGATAGGAAGTGTTCCTATCTCCTCAAACTCTAGACAGCTTCTTCCAAATCTTTGAACAAAGGTGTGCTTCAAGATCAGTCCAGGCATGAACTTGCTGCAATCAGGCATGTGAAAACCCTAAGAATTAGGAGCGATTTTCTCTGTTTCACGAGCCTGGCTGCGATCTGCTTGGTTGACTGTTAGAAACCAGCAGCAGCTCTGAAGGAGAAAGAATGGACTTCCGACTCTTGTCAACAGTTACAGTCTCAGAAACCCACAGGGAGGATGCTATGATGCGCATGAGTTTGGTTTTGCTTTATCTCTGTTTTAGCACAGACAGAAGGTATATGGGAAAAAGGACATTCAAGAACACTTCTTCAAATATATAAAACCGAGTCCTAGTTCACCAATCCTTATAAAAACCTCAGGTGCCCCAGAGCGAGACTGGACTCCCCAGACTGTTCAATGGGTTATTTTTCAGAAATGCATCAGCAGCCCTTTCTTCCGTGCACCTCTGAGCAGACCCAGAGCACTAGCCGTTTTTAGTTAGTAGGCAAGCAAATCAGCCCTTTGTATCACTCAGACCACAAAACCAAACCCACTGTCTTCTCGTGATGTCAACTGCTAAGGGGTGACGTTGAACAGACGAGAACTGCTCCTGTAGGTTTCCAAGACCATACGTCTTCCCAGGAGTCGAGAGCTTCCTGCTTCTCCCTCAGAGAGGTCTGTGCATTCCCACGGGTGACATTGTTGTGAGCAGCCCCACATGTAACCCACACGCCACCAGGGCTGCTTTGGTGCCACCCAAAACCAAACCAACCAACCAACCACCAACCAACCAAGCAACAACAACAGTAACCTCATGGGCATCAGTTGATCCGGACTCCTAGCACCCGGATAGCTCAGAGGGAAAGCACACGTTCGGGTTTCTGAGAGTGTAAAGCTTCACAAGAGCACAGAGCTTTACCTTCTCCCCGCATTGCTAGGGTCCACCTGCTGCTCTTGCATTGGCAGCCTAACTTGTAACCCTCTACACTACCAGAGCCCCTTTTGTTCCACCCAAGAACCCCTCCAACAGGCATACAGAAGGTAGCAAGGTCTTATAAAGTTTTCAGTTTGCGCACCTGTTTTAACCAAACAGTAACAACCAGAGTCAAGCCTGGAAATGTAAATGTGCTCACTTGTTTATTGTCCTCGACTCCTTGAGGTGACCCAAGTGGGGGATGGGGTGGAGAAGAGCATGGTATTGCATTTTAGCATCGCACTCACTCTTTGAAAAAATGACCTTGATCCTAATGTTTGCGTTACTACCGGGGAAAAAAAACAACCCACAGAATATTCTAATTCAAACCAACATGCTTTGTTTTCCTGCCTTTCCAAACTGTCCGGCTTCTTAGGAAATATGCCTTGACAGTTTCCGGGATAAGAGTAATATCTTGCTGTCTCTGTCCCCAAAGGCACCTGTGGAGCCATTTATCACAGTCCACAGAGCATGACTACACTATTCCGTATAAATGCAAGTGACTTATCAGAAGTGTGATTGGCAAATTTGAGCTGAAAAAACTCACATATTTATTCAGATCTTTGTTTTAATGTTAATCCCCTGTCTGACAGCATCTCAGATCTCTTGGTTAAACATTCCTCTACAAATGTCAACCCATACTAATTAAAATGAAAGATTCCGGCTACTGTTTATTTATTAATTCAACCAAGACTTCCTGCAAACAAACAAACAAAAATGAACCAACAGGGAAAAAGCATATATTTGACTTGCAAATTACTTCTGTAGAATGTCAACTTTGGTCCATGAAAATTAATGGTTTGTAACACAGCTAGTTATTGGCTCCTCGCTAACATCATATATTATGACCCAATTATACACAAACCGTAACTTCAACGTAATTACAAATATAGCATAAACAACAACAACAAAAAGGGATTTCTATTCGGATCAAGGAAAGGCTTCCTTTCATTTAGATTGAGGAGATAAAATGCAAGCGCTGTAATGAAGCCATTGCTTTCCTTTGGAGTGATAACAGTGCCCTCTCTCTGAGAGAAGTGGAGATAAAAGGATGGCTGTACAACCCCACCCCCTCCCCAACTGAGATCTTGAAAGAGTCCCAGGCTTCCCTTATTAAAATCAAGGGCATTGACTGTGGGATCTTAATGATATTCCTACTTTCATTATAAAGATTCCTTTAGGATGAAGGTATTAAATTTACAAATACAGCATCAGATACCTATATCCTCTTTTTAAATGTATGATGATGTTATTCTTACCTGTGAAAGCTTGCTCAATGGGCTCTTTCATAATAAACGTAATACTCAGATGATGTTACAGGGAATAGAGACTGGGAATGTGGATGGAAAGGGGAGTCAATAATACGTAAATTCCAAGGTCAGATGATTGAAGAGGTTCTTTATATATCCGTGTGGAATTTCTAGATTTAAAGTGTCTTGATTATTGATGAAGTCGGTTGTTGGTATTCACTGGCCAGCACATCTTTTCTCTCACTAGGAATGTCAGAATTTGCCTTCACTCCAGACAACCGAAAGGGTGGTTGCTTTACTTTTTATTTTATCTATTTCAGCAAGGCAATAATAAAATATTCACAACACTGTTCTGTTAGGGTAAACCAAAGATGTTCTTTTTTATTATCACTAGCTGCTAGTACTTAATCTTTGGATTCTCAGAGCCTCATTTTTGTGTATAGGACCTGTTGATTGAATTGTGCTCCCTGCACTCCCCCTGCCCGCCCCCCCCCCAGCCCCCACCACACACACAAGATATGTGTTGTAGTACCATACACAAGGGTTAAGGGCACTGGCAGTGCAGTGACTAAGCTGGAAACTGCTAGCCAGTCACAAGTTCAAATAAATCAGCTGCTCCACAAGACGAAAAGGAGGCAGACAGCTTCTGTGCAAAGTATAGCCTTGGAAACTTTGTGGGGCAATTCTTTTCTACCCTTCCTAAAGGATATCTAGGA
>NW_022111300.1:53341097-53344441 GCF_000313985.2 Echinops telfairi
CCCCTTCCCCAGGGACTGACTGCTCACGTCTGTGCGTGTGCTCTCTCCCCACATGTGCTCAATCAAGTGTTGACGACGATCTGAGACGCTAACTGAGAAACTTGAGCAAACATCTTTGTGGCACTGACCTCCCGTACTTTGGAAGAAATTGGAGGTCAAAGAAAAGTGCCTGGACAGGTCGCTGAAAGAGCCAGAGCGCAGGTCCTGAGGTTTACCGTTTAATGCCTCTGAAGGAGATGTCAAGCCCAAAGCCCATTGCCACCGAGTTCAGCCCTTCTCAGGAGACACTGGTCCGGGTGGGCGTGGACTGCCAGAGGAACACACATTTTTCTCCGCCAAAGTACCACCACAGAGCTATTTTGAAGCCAGGAAGACAAGTCTTTGGGGCACATTTGGGGCACGTTGTCTGGAGGGACCGGCCCCTGGAAAGGGACATCATGCTTCGTAAAGTAGCGGCTCAATGAAACAGAGAAGCCCCTCAATGAGACGGAGGGAGGGTGCAGCCACGGGCTCCAACAGACCAACCATGGTGTGGATAACTCAGGGGCAGACTGAGCTTCCATCTGTTGGACAGAGTCAAACCCACAACAACAGCCAATCCTTAAGGGAACACCCAGCCTCATCTTTCTCCCTCAGAGTGACAGGAGGGTTTGAACCACAGACGTGGCAGTGAGCAGCCCAGGGCTTACCCAACAGTGTCACGTTGGGACCTGATGGGAAATTTAAATAAATAAATGTGGTGACATAGGGGAAAAGGCAACTATGGTTTTCAACAACTGCCTCTATATTTTCTTCTAACACGTTCTCTCAGACTTTGCAGTTCTCCGGTGTTTCTCTATAAAGCTTCTCTTTCAAAATGCCTCTGATTAAAGTACACTTTACAACAAACATCCTTGTGCTGCATAACCCTCACTCTTCCTTAGCCTCACTGCAGCCATGGACTTGCAGAAGGTCTGCTTTTCCAGCCCGACGAAGACTATTTTCATTTTGCAAATACCTAAACCCTATGTGACGCATGCTAGGCCTGGTCTACAGGCTTTACCACTTTCGCTCATTTAACCTTGGTGACAGGCATGAGGGTGGCCAGGCTGCTTTTGCTGTGGTCAGGTGGCACAGGGTTGGTTGGGACTCGTAGCAACCTTATGTAAACAGCAGGAAACACGGCCAGAGCCATCCTCACAGTTGTCCCTGTTTGAGTCCATTGTGGGAGCTACAGCGAGCTCCGTCTTGGACAGATCTTTCCTGGTTGGCTGCCCCTTTGTGCCCCACCAAACATGATGTTGTTCTTCAGGACTGCTCTCTCGTTCCTTCTGGCCCTCCTTCTCCCAAGGAGGGTGCTTTCGGCAATCCGTGGTACGTTCAATATCCTTTGCCAGCATGCACTTTCATTCAGTATACACAATTTTCCAACTGAGGAATGTGAAGCCCAGAGACTTATGTCACTGTCCTTGACCATACAGTTCATAGGCAGTGAGTATACTTCAGAGTATACTCCTTTTCACTAGCTCAGAAATAAGTGTCCATTAATGTGGCCAGTTTTAATGAAAGATAATACATGAAGAATCCTAACGATCTGTATGACTAACAGCAATAATATAAGGTAATATAAACATGTACAGTTCTAAAACTAGCTTGACATTTTCTACCCTTTAGCTTGTATTTTGAAGATTAATTGCTAACAAAAGTTAAAAATTAATACTACTCAAATTAACGGCATGATTTTATTTTTCTTTTATGACTTTAAGGTGGGTTTCAGTAGAAATATTACATTCAGCCTGGTCTTCAATTTAATAGTTTTAAACAATGAAATCAGTAACATTAAAGTACAGAGTTTTCATATTTGGTAACCCAAATGGAATTAATAACATCAAAGTTTGGTTTTCTAATTCAGAATAATTGGGCCTCATATTTAGTCAGAATAATACTAAGTGAGAAATTCTCCAAAGTCAATTGTAATTAGCCATCACATGATTACATGCTATAGCTGTCATATCCATTTGAAATTTTTCACTGCATCTTTTCTAACAATCTCTGCCCTTTAATGAATGGGATTCAGAATAGGCATTTAAAGTGCAAATTTAATTTGTATTATTGCAGAACTCGGATACAAATTCTTCTACAGAAATTTTCTTAGTTGAGCAAAATTAGCCAGTCTTGCTATAATTAATCCAAACCATTCAAAAGTAACTAGAATTTAAATTAAGTTTCGGGTTCTATTTTATCTACAATATTGAATATTAAGCTAGTGCCCATGTTTCATTTATGGATCGTATGGTGAGAGATTTTACCCCTTCTTTGGGGGTGCATTTGTGGTGACAGTTTACTTGGCCAATCAGGGATCCCTCATGGTGTAGTGCTTATGCAGTGGGCTGCAATCCACAAGGTCAGCAGTTCAAAACCACCAGCTTCACTGTGGGAGGACTGGGCTTTCCAGTGTGGTAGAATTACAGTCTCAGATACCCACAGTGGCAGTTCTAGCCTGTCCTAGAGTTGGCTGTTAGTCGACCTTGACTAGGTGGCAGCGAGTTTGGTTTTCGGTTTTATCCATATTGGTCAGTGACATTGGCAACATTTCTCACACTGTGTCAATGTTCTCAGTATTTCCCTTTTTCTTATGTAACTTACATTAATCTAGATTCCCTGCTAACCAATCTCAACCCATCTTCTCATTTGTTTTCAGGCGATGTTCAAAGCTAGGTCTCTGATTCATGAGTGCCTTGTGTATTTAATAAGTCAATTTTCCCTTTTGCTGAAAGGTGACATTGCAGGACCCCCACCTCGCCCCCCAGGGAAAGTTTAAGTTCCAAGTTTACAGGGTGGCCAAGAGCTGTCATTTTGAAGGCTCCTCTAGTGTCCACCCATCCAATTGGTTTGGCCCTTTTTTTAGATTCTGAGTTTTGTTCTACAATTTTTTCCCATTCTACCTGAGACCATGTGTTATGTCCCTGGTCAGAGTGGTCAGTAGTGGGAGTGGTCACCATCTAGGTTCTTCTGGTCTTAGGATTGAGGAGGACATCGTTTGTGCAGGTAATTAGTACTGTGGACTAATTTCTTCCTCAAGTCTTTGATTTCCATCTTTGTAATTTGCTCCAGATGAGTAAAGACCAAGAGTTGTATAGCTGGTCTATCACAAGCCTTTAAGACTTCAGGCTTTACTTTGCAAGCTAAGATGTATAGCATCAACTTCATGCACTATGCTGTGCCAATGATTGGCATTGTCCCAGGAGACAATGGTCCTATGCCTTCAAACTCAGCAAACCAACCCATTAATGTGTTTGGTTGGGTGTAGAAAACAGTGGTGACCATGCCCCTCCCTATGTGCTATACATGACAGATGTGCACCA
>NW_022111300.1:53345186-53367844 GCF_000313985.2 Echinops telfairi
CCATCCCTGCTTCTGAGACTACTCACTTTATACCCAGTAAGATGGCAGTCACTCACAGATGAATCATATAATAGAATCAGTGTCTTCCCCATCCTTCTTAAGGAGATTAGCAGGAAAGCAAAGGTTGTTTAGTGGAAGTAACAAAGACTATGGCTAGCACATCCATATTAAATAATTCACTGCAGTGCAAGAGACCTATACATGCACCTGTACAGAAACTATGTACTTTCGGATACATATATGCAGGAGTCCTGGAGGTGCAGTGAGTTCAATGTTAGAGTGCTAACCTCAAGGTCAGCAGTTCAAGCTCACCAGTCACTCCACGAGAGAAAGGTGAGGCAATTTGCTCCCCTAAAGATATATAGTCTCTGAAGCCCTAAGGAGCAGTTCTACTATATGCTACTAGTGTTACTATGCATCAGAATTGGATTGATGGCAGTGGACTCCACATATAGACCTAGTTAATCATTATCATATTTTAAGTTGTTTCTGGTGTGGTTGCCAAAGTGTATATTGTTATAGCACTAACCAATAACTCCCTTTATTTTTGGCACTTTCTGGTGTCATCATTTACCTCATTCAGGATGTGCACATTTCACCCACATCTGGTGTTACATCTTCCATCCCCAAAAGTAACAAATATCTGCTTTCTAGAGAGTAGTCTCTCTTTAACCCTCTCCTCCCTGGTAAGCACCAAAGACCATTGCTTTCTCTATGTACATATATGAGGTAGGTAGTTTATGTGCCAACCTGGATGATAAATACATGTGGGGTTAATTACAGGGCAGAGGGATAAATGGCTCAGTGAGCCTCACCTTTCTAGTTCCCAGGTCTCTTGCTTTGCGATGGTCGGACCAGGGTGCAGCTGCCTTAGCCAGTTCCCTTCTTCAGTTGGCAAGGCTCACTTCCTGCAAGACATCCCCAAGGTGAACCTACATGGACCTACACTAATGCAGCCCTGGGTGCTGGAGCAGCCATGAGGAGACCCCTCCCAGCACTGAGATGCCTACATGTTCACTGTTTCAGCTTTCCTCCTGCAGTTGGCATCATTGTGTCTGTTTTGTGAGATGGAGGAGGACTTTGTGGATTGGTGTCAGACATACACAATGCATATATATTTTAGTGCTTTTGTACAAGTGGTATCCCACACCATTTGTCTTCTTGTTACTGACTTATTTTGTTCTCTCCAGTCACATCTATGTTATGTTTTATGAACTCATTATTCTCTTAATAGTTTTGTAGTACCCTATCGTAGGTTTCAACTACATTTGTGATCTACTCATCTGCTGATGAGAACATAAGTTATTGCTATATTTTTTCACTATTGTGAATAATGCTGCAATGAACATAGATGCACATATATCTAACTGTGCCACTGTTCTTAGATCTCCAGGTATTTACATAGTATGGAGTGCTGGATCATATAGCTTTGTTTTCCCCAATTTTCATTGATAATTAGGTTGTGGGTTTACATTTTAGATCATCCATTTTGTATTCTACAACTTAAACTACTTACCAAACCGCCCACTATCTCGCCTTGCTCCTTTCCCCTTTCTTCCGCCTTGTTTTCCATCTCAGTGTACTATCTTTGCTTTCACTCAAATCAACAATTGTCTATCCTCGGTTTATTGCTTCTCTTCCCACCCCCAATAGCCATCACATTCTATTTCTTTTGAAAAGAACATCTTTGTCTTGTTGTTGTCTCTTGTAACTGTAGCTTCCTAAAATATTTGTTCCGGTGATGGAATTATTTCACTTAGCATGATGTTCTCTAAGTCTGATCAGGCCCTGAGGGGTTTTACAGTCTCAGCATTCATTTTTAAGGATGCAGAGTATCCCATTGCATTATGTACCGAAGTTTATTCATCCGTACTTCCACTGATGGCCGTTTACGTCATTTCCATCTTAGTGTGAACAGTGCTGTGAGCATGTGTGTGCGTACGTCTGTCCATGATTTGGTTCATACTTCTTTAGGGTATGCACTAGAAGCCCCATACCATTTTCTATAGTGGTTGTACCATTTTAAAACTCCTACCAGCACTTATTTTCCCCATTTCTTTGCCAACATTTATTGTGTTTGTTGATTTTTGTCAGTGACTTTTTTATGCAGGAGTGAGATGCTATCTCCTTATAGCTTTTATGTGTATCTCTTTAATGATGAATGACTGTAACCAGCATTTCCTGTGTTTGTTGGTACTTGAATGTATTCTTTGGGGAAGTGTCTGTCCACTCTCTCTGTGTATTTGTTCTGAAACTGTTTGACTTTTTGTTATTGCATTTTTGAAGCTTTCCATATATTTTAGAGATTAAACCCACACCAGATATTTGTATCACTCCCAAAGTTACCCTCCCAGTCTGTACCATCTCCATACGCTGTGTTGATATAGCAGTTTTATGAGCATAAGTATTTCCATTTTCTGAGGTTCTCATTATCTAATTTGACTATGAAGTTCAAGTATTTTTTGGTTGATTTTAATCATCTAATTCAAGGGAGAAAGACGAAAGACCCCACAGTTTTGTCCCTATCCTATCTTCCTGGAACATTGTAGTGTTAACTTCAATATGTAGGTCTTTGATCAATTTTGAGTTCATTTTGTGTGTATGCTGTGAGGTATACTTTCTGGTTCAGATTTCTGCACATGAATATCTAATTTTGCCATTATTATTTGTTTAAAATAATTTTATTTTTCCCCATGGAGTAAGTTTGATCCCTTGCAGAAGGTTATGTACGACAGTGGGAGCACAAGATAACATTTGTGGGACTACATAGGAAATAAGCCTCCTCGATCCACAGTAGAGGGATGGGAGGAAATTGGTCACTAAACAGAGTGCATTAGAGAGATGACTATAGAAGATCAAAGGGATAAACCTGACTTTAATGTTTAAAACCTTGTCAATTGAGCTGCCTGCCTCTGATGCACATTGGACCTGATCTAGATTTCAACATTTTCTGGGGGTGTTTTTGTTTGTTCATATTGGGGTTTATCTCAGATATGCTATGTCACTGGGGGTCACCCTCTTGAAATTGTTATATGTTTTATTGTTTGTCAGTATAGGAAACCCAGGATTGATGAACCTGTAGGGACAGCAAGTAGAATACAGGGTTTCTGGGGAGGGAATCAGTGGTGTTGGTGGTAGGGGTGGTGGTAAAAAGGAGACAATGTCAAGGAGTCCAGTGTCAAGGTAAAGAATGTTTAGAAAGTGATTGTGGTAGGAATTGCACAACGCTGCTTGCTGTGATAGAACTATGGAATGATATGATATATGTATTAACTCCAAATCAAACAAAAATGAATAAAAACTCCAATAACAACAACAAACTAAAACACTGCTGTGGAGAGTGTGGTGGGGGGGAGATAGCAGCCCAAAGAAGGGTTAATTTACTTCTAAATTCTTAATTCCGTTCCATTGATCTATGTACCTGTCCATAACCCTCCAGTTACTGCAATAATTACTTTGGTTATGATTTATATATGTCTCAAAATTGATTGATGTCTTAAAGAACAAAAAACACATTCTTCCCTAATTTCGATTTAAAGAATTAATTCTCACGTGTAGGAGTTGAGAAAGTATTGGGTCATTTGTGCAGATTTGTGTGAAGAACAAGGCTGCCTGCTGAGTCTGTTCTCATTCGCACGCCGACGTTCAGAGAATGGAGCTATTTCTGTAAGTTAGTAAACTCTGGAAAACGGAAAAATACATAGAATCAGTTGGCCCCTATAATATAGCCCCTGTGAAGTGTGTTTAACTAGCTCTATCATGTTGTGTAGATTTTACTTCCAAAATAGTTATACGCTAGAAAAAGTGGTATATAAGGAGGCTTTTTAAAGGTTCATGGAGAAAATTATATTATCTTTTAATGATGTTTTACGTGAACTTTTAGAAGCCCCTTCATATCGTTTTAACAAAATTTAAGTTGATGAAAAGACTATTTAGCTTTCCAAAATTAGTCCTATAATACCTGCAGTGTGTATCCCTTTCAATTGTTAAATGTGAGTCTATTTTATAGAGTACAAGGCAAATTGATTGGGTGCCATTTAACATTTTCACTTATTCTAAATGAGTCAACATCTGCTCATATAAAGATCCAGGTGTAGAACTCACTTGATGCTGCCTCTTTCTGGCACAAGAGCAGCACATTCTAATGAGGTCAACAAATCCAAATGTGAAATTCTACACAACATTGAAAAGCCTCATCCTGTATTTCTGTTGTGTGGGAGTAGAGGAGAAGGCACAGTTGTATATGAAAACAAATGAGGAAAGCAGACCAATTAGAGAGAGCATGTGTGTGCTAAGTAATTGAAAGCATTTGATATTTAAAGCCATCATAGCAAAACAAGTTTCCTTCACATTAAACTAATGTTTTAGAGTCGCATTAAGATATAGTGCCAGAGGGCTTCCTGAGTTCATTGAATATTTTCATTATCATTTAATAAAAATTTTCCACTTACTTTTCAAAGCTCCCTCATGTCTTCAAGAATATAAATAAGAGATAATATATGATGTTATTTCTTTAAAATGATAAAAATAATTACACTGCATGCATATTGTCATCTCTATGATTATTTTAAGGTGCCCTGGTAGTGTTTCCCAAAGTGGGAAGTACTGCTCCCTGGTGGGGGTGCTGGAACGATCCAGCGCTTGTGCATAAACTGGTACCTACACTGTGTCCTAGATTACGGGCTGCAGTGCATGGGTTTTAATTGTCAGGGGTAGGGATCGGGGTCGTGGAGGTGGGCACTGAGCAATTTTCTTTCTGGAAAGGGGCAGTAAGCCAAATAGGGTTGGGAACCTATGGCTGAGTTATGCACTGGGCTGCTAACGGCAAGTCCAGCAACTCAACTCTTCCAGCTGCTCCAGAGAAACATCCAGAGCATTTCTCCTCATTTAAAGAGTTCAGAACTGAAACCCCACGGCCTTCTAGTCATTAGGACTCAGAGAGAGCCTGAGGTTCTTTAAGGGAGTAGAAAGCCTCCTCTTTCTCCCAGAGTGAGGCGGATGGTTTCGAACTGCTGATCTTGCAGGATTCACCACTCTGCCCCAAGAGTTCCCCTTGAGATGAACAGCCTTAGAAAGCCCCGGGAGCGGTACTACTCTGTTCTTTAGGGTCGCTAAGAATCGATAACGGTGACCGAGTTTGTTTGGAGTAGGATTATTTTAAATATAATTTATGAATGATGACCTTATCCTTAATGCAAAAGACCAACTCCAACCACCACATGTGTGCTGTTCCCGACATCCCTCCCTCGCCAATCAGACAGACTCCTCTTTACACAAACCAGCCCACAGTGCACCAACCAGCCTTAACACCTTGACTTTAGTTCTTCCCTCTGAATGATTTCTCCCCGTAATCTTTGCATGGCTGGCCCCATCTTGCGGTTTAAATCCTAATTTTGAATGTTGCATCCCATGAGGCCTCTTAACATCGCAGTGACTTCAGTGAGTTTTGTAGCACTTTTCACTCACTGGCTGACATTTTTTTTAACATTTTATTCTTGGTCTATTTCTAACTCACCTGGACTGTAAGTACTGCAATTACCAAATTTGTCTGTCCTATTTACAGCTGTACTGCAGTATCTAGAGCAATATCTGAGATGTTCTTATTTAATAGATAACTATAATTTTATAGTAAACAATCTCAGGTTTTACTCAGAGAAATGTTACAAATGCACATGCATTTCTAAGCAGTCATTCCGGAAGCAACATGGAACATGGCCGGAGACAAGAGTGAGTCAGGGAAATGTTCACGGTGCTACCACAGTCACTCAAGAAGGATGATGAATCTTCAAACTGGGATGGGCAGTACTGGGAAGTGGAGGAAAGTTGATGAGTGACTGTGTTAGGCAGGGTTCTCTTGAGAATTAAATCCAGGGCATTCATGATTTTAGATAGATGATAGATAGATAGATAGATGCATATATACATACATACATACATATAGATTTATATAGCAAGAAGGAAGATAACAGCTAATTCGTTCACACAGCAGTACAGAGGGTTCTGTTCAACTCACTTCTATGGAACAGTTAATGTACTGGAAGTCCTTCAACTAATGTGGGCTGCTGGGTTCAAGTTCAAGGAAGCAGATAGCGGAGTGCTCCCTGGGGCAAGGCAAGCAGAATCTGCCCACAGGCATCAAGCAGCAGTGTGGGTCACCAAGAGTAACTCAAAAGCTTAGCGAAGCAGGCCCAGATGAGATATCAAACACAAACAATGCAAAAATGACATAATCCACCAGCCTCTACTCAAGGGATATACCAGCAGTGTGGCATAGCAGGTCTTGAAGGAACCTCAAGCTCTAGTGACAGAATCTATGGATTGATTGGCCTGGCCCACAGATAGTGTAGCTCAGTGGTTCTCAACCTGTGGGTCATGACCCTTTTGGGGGTCAAACAACCTTTTCACAGGGGCCGCTTGATTCATAACAGTAACAAAATGACCATTATGAAGTAGCAACGAAAATAATTTAATGGTTGGGGGGTCACCACAACATGAGGAACTGTATTAAAGGGTTGTGGCAATTGGAAGGTTGGGAAGCTCAGGGATTGAGGCAGAGAACTAGCTACAGGAGCAGCATGCACGCTCCAGCACCCTCTAATCACTAGAGGGAGAGAGAGGGGTGGGCCTTGCAGAGCCATGTATCTCTTTGCCCTCCAATCAAACTGAGACCTGATTAATCCCACATGTTCCTATTGGCCAGGTTGGCACAATAAACCTACCTATCACAGTGGCCTATCTGAGTGTGCACATGCTCTTTCTTCTACCAGCCTGGTTCTTCCTACCAGTTTTTCCTACCTCTGGCTTGTTCTCCTCATGCAGACAAGTGTTTCCTAATGATTACATTCAAATAGCTATCCGGTGCCTGCTACAGCCTGACTCAAACATGCCAACATCATGAAGATGGTGCAGGACCAGGCAACATCTTGTCATGTTGTACAGAAGGTCCCCATCATTTAGAGCTGACATAGTGGCATCTGACAATAACATCCTGAAATAGATTCATACTTTATGCCCTTGACCATGGCATACAATATATTTTCTGTATGATGCCATACCTGGAATTAATGTATTTATAATTTTTTTCACTTTATGCTTTCCTCTTTCACTAACTCTCACACACAGTCCATGAGAATAAGTGTCTGTTCTGTCTTATTCACAACTGTAGGTCTTGGTGCTTAATTCAGGGCTTAGCACATGGTACTCAAAAATATTGGCCGAGTGAGTGAATAATGAATTTAAGATAATGCTTTATAGGCTACCCCTAAGATGCTTGGTGACAAAAGTAATATGAATAAAGGACAAAAAGGAGAGAGACAAATCAAAGGTGATTTCTATTTTCTTCTCAGGCTAGTTCTCAGTAATAGGTTGGAGGAAGGTAACACTTATTGGGAATCCTGGTGGCAGAAGAGTTAAGTATTTGGCTGATAACTGAAGGGTCTGTGGTTCCAACCCAACAATGCCTATGTGAGAGAATATACCTGGTTCTGTGGTCCCTTAAAGAAGATAGCTTAGGAGATCCTATGGGGCTGTCCTACTCTGTCCTCTTGGGTCACTGTGAGTCAGAACCAAGTGAACTACACACAATGACAATCACCTAAGAGCAATAGATTGTATGAAAGGAGGGTTGAAGCAGATAGAGGAGGACATGGATGTGAAGGAGATCCAGACCTATTTCACTGTTTCATGGTTGTAAGACATCTGGGAACATTAGGTTTTATGTTAATTTGGGTGGGCCCTTAGCTGGAATGGATGGTTAAACACTGCCTACTCACCAAAACGTTATTGGTTCAAATCTACCCTTATCCTGGACGGAAGACCTGGCCATCTGCTCTGGACAGGCACAGCCTTGACAGTCCCGTGGAGCAGTTTCACTCTGTGCACACGGCCCACAGGGAGTCGGAATCCACTCAGTGGCAACCAGCAGTGACAGCCACAGGTGAACTGCACCTAGTCTTCCCATGTCCATCCGCATACCCAGTTCAAAGCAGAACACAGGAGAGGGAATATATGTGCCTAACAGGTGCAAGGAAATAACATCCAGTTGCAAAATACCTTTTGCTTGGTCAGTTATCCAAAGACTACAAGCACGCTTCAAGGGGCCAGAAACCAATGCAGCCACACAACTGCTTAGGATCTTTATGAATATTTCAAAGAGCATCTGGAGCCATGATTAGAGTGAATTGTTATCAATTCTCTTTCCCATGGAGTTTTCCAGAAAGGACGTGTGATATTTCTAACCTTCACTAAAGAGCTGCAAATCTTCCCTCTGAGTGAATCTTTGGGATCATCAAGAAAGAGAAGTAACTGCATTTGAATTAAGAGTCAATGTGAGCCGATCTCATGGCAGCTATCATGACGAAACTGCTCCCCTTGGCTGATTCTTGGATGTACAACTGCCCCTCTCAAGTTTCCTAATCTTATAAAATTCAGAAATCATTTCATGTACACCAGAGGAACAGAGATGAATGAATAATAAACACATTCTTTCTCATAGGACGGAAACAATCACTTCATACTCAAGGCAAATTATTTAGACCACCTTGGAAAGCACAGTGAGGCTTTCTAGATCACACTTCACACTTTTCCAACATTATCTCCAATTCACAGTCTATGTTCCCATGTACTCACCACTTTTGAAAATCCTATATTCAGATTCTATTCTCTGCA
Organism: Echinops telfairi; assembly: GCF_000313985.2. NCBI lineage: Eukaryota > Metazoa > Chordata > Mammalia > Afrosoricida > Tenrecidae > Echinops > Echinops telfairi. The sequence goes on from NW_022111300.1 coordinate 53,353,854, forward strand.
TCCTTATTTTCATAAATTGCCTATATCTAAAATAGGCGAAGAAGAGTAATGAGTTTATGGAACCAGCAGAAAGCGAGACACTGTAGTAGAATAGCTAATGAGGATATTTTCAATAAATTCGTTGGCAAAATTACATCATTTTCAAGCCAAAGAAGAACTTCTCAAATCATATTTCCCTAAAAGTTCACCAAAATAAAATGAAGGTTTCTAGTAAGATGCCTTGGAAACACAAATCAAAGAGACCGATCGGGGGACAGATAAGAAGAAGCTCGGATGGGTTCAGGCTCTAGGACGATGAAGTGACTGTCGAGGATGAGTCGCTGAGTGATCTGAAGCTCAGATTCTATGGTTCTACAGCCAAGGGGAATTTTATTATTCATGACTGGTTCGAATGATAGTTTTGAGCGACAAAGCTATCATATAAAAATGTAAATGGTAGACAAGGGATAAAACAATAACTGGTTACAAAAGTGCCCCGTGTTTGATCATTTACCCAAACTCTGGGAAGACACCTGAAAGAATATTGCAAGGAAAACTCATTGCAAAGGCTAGTTTTAAGCAGTCTCCACCCAGCAGTGGACAGGCAGAGGGTGCTTTATGACTGCCTAACAACTGAAACCAGACTGTGCCTTATGCCCCATCCGGAAACCGAGAGGAAGAGAGCAGGACACAGAGCACAAAGATATTGATGAATGGGTTTTCTACAAAGTCAGACCAAACAAACAACGAAAACACAGTTGCCATCGAATTGATTGTGGCTCATGGTGACCTAGTGTGTGTTAGAGTAAATCTGGGCTCCACAGGGTTAGCAAGGGCTGTTTTTTCAGGCCTTTATTTCTACAGAGCTTCTGGGGAGAACTGGAACGGCCAGCATTTGGGTTAGAAGGTGAGCGCTTCATCATTTGTGCCACCCAGAGGTCTTAAAAAGCTCAAACCCCACTGCAATAGAGTCAATTCTGACTCCTAAAGACCCTATTGGGCAGAGTGGAGCTGCTCCTTTGGGTTCTGAGGCTGTACGTCACTACAAGAGGAGAAAGCAGCATCTTCCTCTCATGGAGTGCCTGTGGTTTCAAACCCATGACCTTGCAGTTAGCAGCTCAACACATAACCCACTACTCCACTGGAGCTCCTTCCTTCTCCAGGTTAGGGAGCCCAGAAAAGTGTGTTAAAAAAAAGATTCTCAAATAATTCTGATATGGATGAATCCCACCCCCCCAGACCTACTGCTACTGAAGAGATTCTCACGCACAGTGATTCTACAGGACAGAACAGAATCGCCCCACGGGGTTTCCAAGGCTGTAATCTTTCTGCAAGTAGACTCGACATCTCTCTCCCAGGGAGAAGCTGAGGGGTTCAAACCACAGCAGGTGTTGAAACTACTGCCACAAATGTTACTAGTTAATGTAATGGATGGAAGAGGGAAAGAGCCAGGGACAAAGTGGGTGTTAGAAATGGGAGCAAACAGAGAGGGAAAGCAAAACCAAAGGTGGAAAGAACATTAGAGAAAAAAACACTCTAAGAGGAAGTGAAAATGAGTAATTCCAAATTATACTTAAAAATAAATAAATAAACATGACATGCCATTTGGCTCTAACCAGTAGGACAGAGCAGCAGCAGCTTCAGCTACCAGGTGTTTGAAGAGAACACAACGGAACACATCTATTTCATATTTGTGTTATCAATTTCTGCCGAGACCCACTGTTGTACACATATGCCGAACACAAATTATTAGCTCACCAGCGATCACATTTTCCCAGTGCTCAACTGTGAGTTCCAGGTTGGAAGCAATGAAGGGAGAAGAAAGCATTATTTCTTCTTAGGATCCCTCAAGTTGCATAACAACTGATACGACAGAATGAAGCACTGCCCGGTCCTGCAGCAGCTTCATAATCATTGCTATGTTTGAATCCAATGTGCAGCTGCTGGCTGTGTCTGTCCATCCATCCATCCATCCATCCATCCATCCATCCATCCATCCATCGTGTTGGGGGTCTTACTCTTTTTCATTGATCAACTTGAACAAGCATGATGTCCCTCTCCAGGGACTGGTCTTCATGATGACCTATTCAAAGTCGGGACATCCTAGCTTCTACAAAGCACCCTGGCTCTACTTCTTCAAACTTGGATTTGGTGGTTCTTCTGGTGTTCAGTTGGCTCAATATTTGTCCCCAACACCAGAATCCAAAGGCATCACTTTTTCTTCAGCGTTCTTTATTGCTGTGACGGAAGATGCCGTGACTTGAGTTAGGCACACCTAAGTCTTCAAAGTGACACTTTGAGTATTAATAATTTATAGATTATCAAAGGCTCATGGGGGTGGAGAGAGGGAAAAAAGATGAGCTGATACCAAGGGCTCAAATATAAAGTACATGTTTCAAAAATAATGATAGCAGCAGATGTTCAAATATGCTTGATATAATTGATGTGTGGATTGTTATAAGAGCTGTAAGAGGCCCAAATAAAATGATCTTTTAATTTTAAAAAGTGACACTTATGCTTATGTAAAATTTAAAGGGTTCTTTTGCTGCAAATTTGTCCAATGAATATATCTGAGCTATTATTTCTATGGACTTGGGTTGTGGATCCAAATGAAATAAAAATCGTGGGCAACTCTGATATATTCTCTGTGTATCATGATGTCGTGTACTTGTCTGATCGTGAGGACTTTGGTTTTCTTTATGTTGAGATGTGATCCATACTGAAAGCTATAGTCTTTGATTGCCCTCGGGAAGTACTCCAAGTCCTCTTGACTTCCGGCCAGCAAGGCTGTGTGAGCTGCATATTACTGATGGTTAACGAGTCTCCAACCTTAATACCATGTTCTCATTCATAGAGGCCAGCATACAGCCTACTATAACGCAAATTCATGCAGGGAAGAAATGACTCCAATCACACACTAATCGTTCTTCAATTGTACGCAGAGCATGCAGAGCACCTCTCAGACAGCAAGTCAGCCATTTTGCTTCATGTGAAGACTCGTGCAGCTTTATAGAAACAAACAAAATAACACATCACACTGATATTCTGAGATAATGAGTTTCATCTGCCAGTAAAAGAAAGCGAAGGAAGTCAGGGGGTAGGGGTGTCAGTTTCAGACACTGTTGGGAGAATAACTGCTTTTTCATATCACTTTAAAAAATGAGTTAAAAAGCTTATCAGTAAAGCAAATGATCTCTATGTATTCTGGCCTTTCTTATTCCCTTTATTGTGATCCCTTTATTAAGAGACTTCCTGTGGGTATATATTCCAGACATTGCACTTGTGGTTGAGAAGCATTCATAAGATAAAGGTTAAATTTTATTTCTCCTATTTAAAAAAAATTCATCCCTGCTGAAAAAAATTAAGTAGTGTTTCAGGCAGACACAGAAGTAAGTGGCGGATAATAGTTTTCACTCTGAAATCACTGTCATTGTTAGTTGTCTATGAGTCAATTTCTGCTCATGGTGACCCATGTGGTTAGTCTAGGGCAGCCCCATTGGGCTTTCTTGGCTATAACCTTTTAAAAGCATCTCTAGTCCTCCCTCTGCCAACCTGTCTATGGATAGTCAAATGCTTAATTGTTTGTCCTATCCAGATTATACATTATGCACGGTGTAATAAGCAGTGCTTTTGAATTAGGCTACTAGCCACAAAGTTAGCAGCAGTTTGAAATCTCCAGCTGCTTTCCTGGAGAGAATGAGACTTTCTACTCTGGCAAACAGGTACGGACTTAGAAGCCCACGGTTGCACTGTGCTATAGGGTCACCTGGGGTTGCAATAGACTCACTGGAAGTGAGGTTGGAGTTTGGGGTTATCCATATATCCACATATCCAGGAGCTCCGGTGGCACTGCGATGGAGAGGCATCCCAAACCACCAGCCCCACCATGGGAAGAAGATGTGGCAGTCTGCTTCCATACAGATTGACAGCCTTGAAAACACTATGGGCAGTTTCACTCTGGTCAGAAAACAAGTAAGAGAGTGTACAAAAAGTGAAATCGAGTGTAAGAATAATAAGATAAGACGAGCCAAAGACTGGCTGGTGCCAGTGTCAAACTCTTCAGAGAATAAACAAGTATAGAACTTCATGCTGAAGACAGGCTTGGTGCAGTGTGGTAGGGAAGCTGAACACATTCAGGTTTAGAGAGCAGGGCAGAGGGAAGAGTGGGAGGGAGGATGGGGGCAGGAAAGAATGACCCTGATCACTGGCTCTGCTGTGCCTGCATTATGATCTAATATGTCAGTGGATCCTCCTCCCTCATGGCGGAGATGGCTCAGAGAACAAACATACTCCATGATCCACATGCCAAGAACCCGCTCAAAGGAACCAGATGAAAGTGATGGGGCAGAAGACCCATGTTTGTCCAAGTCACTAATTCCTCCATGTTAAATGCCAATACAAAGCACTCAGTGATTGATGGCTTACGATGCATCCTTTATCCAGGAAAGAGAGAATTGTGTGGCAAAAATTCCCCACAACATTAGCTGTGCAGAAATAAAGAGGAGGTCCTAAAGAGGCTCTGGCTACAGAGCGGTCTCGGGCACACAAGTCATGGAGTTCAAGTGGTCATTTAAGGCCACTCTGAGCTGGTCCAGAGGAGCCCTGGTGGTCTATTGGGTTGCCTGTTAGTCTGCTAACTGCACTGTCAGCCGTTCCAAACCACCACTCGCTCCATGAGAGAAAGACGAGGCTTTCTACTCCGGTAAAGAGTTAGTCTTCGAAACCCATAGGGTTGGAATTGACTCCAGGGCATGGAGTTAAGTGATTCAGGGTTATGTAAGTGGGAATAGTTATAGATGAAGCAGTCATCAACTGCTTTCTGTCTAAGGCAGCGCACTGTTCTCAACCTGTGGGTCGTGACCCCTTTGGGGGTCAAACGACCCTTTCACATGGGTCACCTGATTCATAACAGTAGCAAAATGACAGTTATGAAGTATCAACAAAAATAATTTTATGGTTGGGGGGGTCACCACAACATGAGGAACTGTATTAAAGGGCCGCGGCTTTAGGAAGGTTGAGAACCACTGGTCTAAGGTGTTGTGTATCTCACACATTTGCTTCAAACTCTTTAATAAACCAGGGTGCATTTGTTAATCAATGAGCAAAAAGTTCCCAAACAGGACTGGAAGAAAATAAGCATACTTAAATAATAATATTTATATCCTATATCTCAAGCAGAAAATAAAGACATAATGATGTAAGTCTGATTTGTTTTCAGACTTTCTTCTTTCCCACTAAACTTACTTTGTTGTTGTTGATGTTGTTGTTGGACAAACTATTTACCATTGATACTAGGAGGGTCCCATCTGATATCCAACAATTATGCAATTGTGACACTGTGAGGATAAAGGGAATTGTACTCAGAAGCATAAAATATTTTTTTTAGGAAAGAAACCCCTTACTTCTTTCTCTTGTCTTCCCTAAATACTTGAATCAAAACCAAATGAAACCAACACTTCTTGTTTAATTCCTCAAGTCATAGGGAGACTGCAGCATGCGTTCCCCATAGCTCATTATAAACAGGTGTAAAGGATGAAATATGATACTAATGTTTGAGAACTACCATTACAAGGGAGATACATAAAAGAACATATAAAACCCTTAGATTTATGTAGTGTATCGACCATAGATTCTTTGTAGCAATTTTCTAAAGAATACAATGATGAATCAATACATTTCTCTGGCTGTTTATCTAAAAAATGCTCATTTTATTCACAGAAAGATGAAGCCCAAACCAAACTCCCAGCCATAGAGACCATGCTGACTCATAGCGACCCCTGCTGTGGGTTCCCGAGACTGGGAACTGTTAGCAGTAGTAGAAAACCCAGTCTTTCTCTCTTGGAGCTGCTGGTGGTTTCAAACTGCCAACCATGCAGATCGTGGTCCAAAACATAACCACTGTACCACCAGGGCTCTTCCAGAAAGATGGAGAGCTTTTAAAATGTTTGCCTTTGCTTTTGTTTTGTTTTTATTCAACTATACACTAGCTTCATAATAAAAATTCATGGAAGCCTTCTTCAAAAACCTCAAATGATGTATTGCATTGGACATCTCTGCTGCAAAATAATTCTTCAAAGTGTTAAAAACACACACATACTATTTGAGGAAGAAGGTCCCCTGCCAAAGCCATAGCATTTTCAGTGGCCATATATGCACATGAAAGCTGGGGAATCAATTTTTTAACAAGTGAAGAAAAATTGCTGATTTGAATTATAGTGTTCTCAAAGAATGCTGAATATGCCATGGGCGCCAAAAGAAAAAACTACCCCAGTGACATAGTGGTTTTGCTTTGGGCTGTGATCTGCAAGTTCTGACGTTCAAAACCACCAGCACCTCTGGGAAAAAAACCTAGATTTCTACACCCATAAATAGTTACAGTCTCAGAAACTCACAGGGAAATTCTACCCTGATGTATCGAGTCACTATCAGTAGTCACCGTCTCAAAGGCAGTAACTGGTTTGGTTTAGTACTGCAAGACTATGGCCAGAATGCTCCGTAGAAAGGGTGACAAATTCATGAGGAATGGTATCACATTAATCTTCAAAATAACATTCCAAGATATATTTTGAAGTGCAATGCTGTCTGTGATAGAATAATATCTACATCCATACAAGAAAGACTATTTAATAGAACTATCGTTCAAATTCACACACCATCATTTAAAATCAATGATGAAGAAATTGAAGAATTCTGCTAGTTTCTTCTATCTGAAATTCATCAAGTATGTAATCAAGAGGCACTGGTGAATACTGGTTAAGGGAATAGGAAATGTGGGAACAAAGAAGTAGAATCCGAATTTAGAAAAGTGACTTTGATAATAGGAACATAACTGGAGGTCTCATGACAGAGCTTTGCAAAACCAACATATTCTTCACTGTAAGTATCATTTGTCAACAGAATAAAAGTCAGAGTGGTACAGGAGGGTATGCAGTGCACTGCTAACCAGCTGCCCCATGAAAGAAAGATGAGATTCCCTGCTTCAGTTAAGAAAATGATCTGACAGAATGTGGAAATTATGGAGAAAGATCATTAATATCATACACAAGTAAATTTTTGCTGAAGATCATTAAAAAATGGTTGCAGTTATTGACAAGAGAATTGCCAGGGATTCAAGCTGGATTCAGATGCATGGAATGAGGGATATCACTGCTGATGTTAGGTGGACCTAGGCTGAAAACAGAGACTCACAAGGCTTGTTTACCTGTCTTTTCCTGACTACAGAAGGATTTCACTCTGTGAATCATAACAAACCATGTATAACAATGAGAAGAATGGGAATCCCAAAACCCTGCATTGTGCTCATGTATAACCTGTACATACGCAAAGAGGAAGTTGTTTTAGCAGAGCCAGGGGATACAGAACGGTTTAAAATTAGGAACCATATGAGTCAGGATCATATCTTTACAGCATTCTTCTTCAATGTGTTTGCTGTGCAAATAATCTGAGCACTTGGTCTATGCGAAGATGAATGCAGCATTAGGCAGGACAAGAGGAGGCATATTGCCAGCCTTTGATATGTAGATACTAACACAATCTTGGTGGCTGAAATCAAGGAGGGCTTGAAGCCCTGTCTGATGAAGTTTAAAATTGTCAGTCTTCAGTATGGATTACACCTCAATGCAAAGAAAACAAAATTCTCCTCAACTGGATTGATAGACAACATTATGATAAAGGTAGACAACATTATGATAAAGGGGGGGGGGAGGTTGAAGTAGTCAAGGATTTGATCTTACTTGGGTCCACAATTCCTGTTCATGCATATAACATTTAAGAAATCATAGGATGTGTTGTATTGGGCAAATCTGCTGCCCAGACTACTTAAAAGGGTTCATCAGCAAAGATTCCACTGTGAGGACTAAGGTATTCCAGACCCAAGCCATGATATGTTCAGTCACCTCCTTTGTAAGTGAAAACTGGACAGTGAATAAGGAAGACAACAGAAGATTGATACATTTGAATTCAGGTGATGTGGAACACAATTGAAAGTAGCATTGATTACCGGAAGAGCAAACAAACCTGCCTTGCAATAAATATGGCCAGAATGCTCCTTGGAAACTGGGATGGTGAAACTTGTCCCAAGTACTTTAGGCCTTTTATCCAGATAAGACCAATTGCTGGAGAAGGATACCATGTTTGGTAAAATATCAGCAAAAAAGAGAAAGACCCTCAATGAGATAGACTGACACAGTGTCTGAAACAATGGGCTCAAACATCACCATCATGACGACGGGACAGGACCAGGCAGGTTTTATTCTGTTGTGCACGGAGTCAGTGTGAGTGGAAACCAACAAGACAGCACCTAAGAGCTACAAAGCTGTATATTTCTATTGTGGCCTAGTGGTTCCGTGCTAAGCTGTTATCTGAAAGGTTGGCAGGTTGCTCCCTGCAGCTGTCTGCTTGTGTAAGATTGGAGCTGTGGATACCCTGCTGGGCAGTTCTACTCTGGCCTTTGCATCACTCGGACCCGGCTCAGTGGAAACAAGGTTAATTCTTGTTAAATTTTATGTTCTTCTGTACAGTGAATCGTAGAAGAGCCAGACCTCCAAGGGACCAACTGCCTTGTATCTCAGGGTCAGATAAGCTTTCCACCTTCAAAGGGGTGCAATTTTACCTTTACTCCAGCATTCATTTTAGTACGAAATATTTGAATTTTCCTTCTCTGAGAGGTTTTTGCCTTTCACAGATTCTGGCTTTCTCAGATGTTAATGTAATTTAAAATGATTATAAGTAGCTAATGGCTTTGTTTTCCACAGGCCAGGTCTGGAATGTTGCTTTTGTGGCCATCTTTTGTCTTCTAGATTTGAGCATTTATTAATTGCTTAAAAATGAAACATGGAAAAAATTCTCCTTTCTCTCATTTGGGGGTCATTAATTAGAGTGTTTCAGAGAAATTACGCAGCAGCACTGACACTCAATGCCTTCTTGTAGTAGGAAACAGACAATGAGCCATGATGACGGGGTGAAATACAAATTCAATTGAACGTGTCTAGAGATTGTGGTTTTTTGTAATGGCCACCATTTGGCCTAGAACAATGAGGACATTATCTTCACAAGCAAAGAAAACTCCAAACGTATTAAGTGTTTTATTTTATTATTAAGTGGCAGTTGAAATGCTGGTGGATTATAAGAATATTAATAAAAGTGTTTTATGTATATCAAAGACAGTGATGTAGTTCTCATTAGCTCAGTGATTTCATGTTCATCGAACATTGAAAGTCTTTTGTGTGTGTGTGTGTGTATAAGAAAGAGCTTTATATACAAGAACAATTGAATATTGAGAAAACACCCCAGCCCAGACCAGATCAAGTCCACAAGTGCAATATTAGCCCATATGAACATTGAAAGTCTTAATGATCAAATAATTCTAAAGTTCTTAGAGAACAGATAGCCCTAACTTATTGTCCAAATCCTTACGAGTTAATCTTCTTAATTATCTTTCTGTGTAATTCTAAGGTAGTATACCATGCTGTCTTTTACTTATTGGGTGAGATAAGAGGACAATTGACTAGGAAACTTTTTTTTTAAGTCCATGTAATAAATAATATGTGCAAAATATTGACTTTACATCTTTAACAAAATCCTATGCAAAATCTAATCTATCGTTGGGAATAAACAAACAAGTATGCATTTTTAATCAATTATTTAAAATATCCATTCATGTATCTTCACCATCCTCATGAAAATGATAAAGCTGAATGGCCTGAGAGGGAGACAAAGCACTCAAATATCTGGCCTTAAATACATTAAATTGATGTCTTAGTCATTGAAATGTTAAAGTACCCTAATGAAGAAAAAGACTCCAGGAAAGCCTTTTATCAATAAACACTTTAAAAAGTTAATAAATCCAATGTACATTCATGACAGCTCTAAAGTACATGCAGTTAGTAAGATTGATGAATTCTGTGGAGAGAAAAGAAAAAAAAAACGAGAAGAAAAGCAAGTAAAGGAAACAGATAAGAACGATGATTTCCTATTTCAGTGTGCTGGCTTGTTTACTTGGACTTCTCCAGCTCTTGGCAATGTTTGAAGACCATCCCAACCCACCACCTGCCTTCTGTAGATCGCCTTCTCACCACAGAGCACTGGGCATCCACATGAACCAAACGACGGACGGTCAGAAATCATGACTGGGAACCAAACAGATGGTATTAAAGAAAGGCTGGTAAAGTCTGTGTTTACACTGAGGAAGAAGCGGAATATGAATATCATTTGCCCCCCTTAGTTTTTATGCAGGTGACCATGTTTGCGCATGTCTGCATGAGAGATGCATCATAAGACTCCCACCCTTGCACGTGCCTTAGCAATATTAAGATGCCCACACACCTTCCATCCCACCTGTTATTAGTTCAATTCTGCTGGGATTTTTTGTTCTGTTTTGGTTTGGTTAGGTTTTTTAATCATTTTATTGGGGGCTGATACAACTCATCACAATCCATACATACATCAATTGTATAAAGCACATTTGTACATTTGTCGCCATCATCATTCTCAAAACTTTTGCTTTCTACTTGAGCCCTTGGGATCAGCTCCTCATATTGCTGCAGTGTGATCCTTATGTGAGGTCTCAGTTTGACTAAGAGGAGCTATGGTGTTGTGCATGTTTAATAAAATGAATATCAAACTCTAAAATGAAAAATGTCAATGCGGTTGGTGCATGTTTTTCATTCCAAAGGTGTGGAAGTGAGAGTGACATGATTGTCTGACTCCAGAAAATAAAGAAAGTGTGGTGATGAATGTAAGACCCAGCCTTCCACCTGGATGAATCCTAAGGACAGGTTGTGCAATTAAAGGGAAAAATAAAGGACAACAGACCAAGTGTGCTGGATGCTCACCTTCCCATGAAGCCAGGAATAAGAGAGAGAGAGAAATTATTCTCTAACAGACTTATATAGTCTTGGGGCTAGCAAGCCCATATATAATATGGTGGGCTGGTCCTAAAGTTAAAGTTAAGATGTGTAATAGGATGGGCAGGTCCTAGAGGTACCCTCTTTCCCTGAAAATAAGACAGTGTCTTATATTAATTTTTGCTCCCAAAGATGGCACTAGGTCTTATTTTCAGGGGATATCTTATTTTTCTATGAAGAAGAATACGGTACACATTTATTGTGGAACAACAGAAAAGGAAATGTATTACCTGTATACAGTACGGTAGTAGTTGTCATCACAAACCAGCATAACCAGACAAACTGTGAATCCCAGTATCAAGAATTTCTTGTTACTACCATTATTTCCATGTACTACAATCTATGGTACGTTTACTCATAATCTATGGTACATTTACTCACACTTCCTGTCTGCTCCAGCTGCTCTGTGGCCAACAGTGAGCTGCGCTGCAGCGCCCGCCACTATGGTCCAGAGTCCAGAGTTAACGGTAGCTTTGGGGGGGGTTATTATCAGGGAGGTCTTATTTGGGGGGGAATGCCTTATATTTCAGGGAGAGGCAAAATTATAAGTAGGTCTTATTTTCAGGGGATGTCTTACTTTCGGGGAAGCACAGTAAGATGGTGGCTAAACCTTGGATGTCCCTGAGCTCTCTCTCCAGATAAATAATCTGTGATAAGTATCAGAAAGGAGTCAGCTGCACTTTGGGAGGGGTGGACAATAGAGCCTGATTGCTTTTAATGACAGATAGCCTTCAGGCATATAGTAGGCAGCCAAGTGCTGTAAGAATCATCTTAAAAGTAGCACTATTGGTGGTGGGGGTGGGGGTACTGTGGGGATGAGTTTTAGTCAGGAGAATGTGACTAGGATTCATCTCCAACTCTCAAGTGTAGAGGCCTTACTCCACTAGAGTCTTGGTCTTCCATGCTGTGCTCTCCATTATGGGCATAGAGAATGTGTCCTCATACGCAGTCCTATAATATAGTGGTCAGAGCTCAGAAGGGACTAAGGTCAAGCGATATCCATAATACAACACCCTTTGAAGTCATTTCATCTCTGAAAGTCATTTCCTAATAGGTTTCTATGAGAATAAGTAAGCTATTAGGTATAGACATGATTATCATATTACTTAACATATAGGGAGTATTTTGAAAGATGTATCAACTTTTATGATTTTCATTTAAATTATATGTACATGCATTTGACAATGATTGATGAATATTTTCATCTGTAACACAGAACTGTTTATAGTCAAATAAAATTTATTATTTTTATCATTTAAAATTTTGAGATGCCAGAAAAATATCAAATCCAACAGAGAACACACATCTTAACAAATGATCAGCATCTAACTATAATGACTAATACTGTTCAGACTGTAATTTCTCCCATTGGCACAATATGTAATTTGTTTTGGTTCCACATAGAAGTAGTTTCTCATTAATATTAAAATGTGCAACAACACAACTCCTGGTTACCTCAAGCTCTCTCTGGCATTTAGATTTAGCCCAGTCAATCAATTTCCCACAGAAGCTAACCAACCATATTATGCTTTACAGTCACACCTCCAAAATCTACAATAAAATCCTGTGCATCAATACTTTTAAAAATAGTTCATTGTTTCAACCTGAAAAGGAGAAACAATAACAAGTTGGTTTTTCTCAGACAAGTCCTTGATTGTTGTTATTTGTAAAGCATCTGTAACCTTAGTCCAGATAAAATTTTTCATTTAAATACAATCTCAAAAAATAGATGGACTATGTTAATATAAGGGAAACTCTGTCAAGCAGCAAAAAATCAAACAAGCCAAAAACAAGGATCAAGAAATAAAGCTGTAATTGTATTTCCTGTGTTGCAACAGTTGGGAAAAAAAGTCAGATCATCTTGAAAGGTAAGGTTTCAAATTGGAGGCTGAAGCATAGGAAGCTCAACGAATGCATTTCCAAGCAAATGGAACCAAATATTCAGTTGAGAGAACATATAACCACCCTGTTCAATGAGATCTCTTACCTAGTATTTATCATGAAGAAAAATGTGTTCCTTTTTGTGAAACATCAAAAATTTGAAGGAAAAAAAAAACTACACTAAGCCATATTCAGTGCTTAAAAATACTGGGCTACAAAGGCAACAGACAAATTAAAATGAAACCATGTAAGTGCAGAATGATTTCTCTATAAAAGTGAATTATGTTATCATTTCTCAAAGTAAGCTTCTGAAAAATTTAAACCGAAGAATTTAAATGCAAGATTCAATCATTAAATGGAAACATTGACACATTTTTTTCTTGTGTAAACTCCTTTTTAAAGTAAAATAAAATAGCTCAAAGTAGTTTCAGAAGCTATCAATCAGAAATCTAGTCACCCAAGAATTGAGAACATGAGGTAAAATTTAGTATTATGTCTAGCTTGGGCAGCAAAGGTGACCAGGATCAAGCCGTTTCAAATCATCTACATATAATGACAACCAAGGTGACGAAGAGACAGGGCCACTCCACCTAAAATGAGTGAGAACGTGAACCTGATTGCATGAAAAAGAAACAGAAACTAAGTATAAAGAGAACATGACATACTTATGTGTATTTCGTTATAAACAACTTACTTTAAAAGTTTTTTGAAGGTTGCATTTCCTCTATGTTTAATAAGTTCTTGTATTTTGCAGCATTAATACTATGGCATGAAAACATTCCCACTGGAGGTGAAACGAGCAGAGTCCCATGAAAATGCCTTCATGCCATCGTACTAAATAAAATATTTATTATACATTCAGGAAATAAAGTCTTTACAGTCTTTTTTTTTTTTTTACTAGATAGGCAACAGGGAGCCCTCGTGCTATAGTGGATTACAGGTTTGCCTGGACCGTTCAAAACCACCAAGCCCTCCTCAGGAGAAAAATGAGACAAGACAAACGTGTGCATAAGCAAATGTGGTGAAGAGAGCTAATGGTGCCCGGCTATCAAAAGATAAAGCATCTGGCGTCTTAAAGGCTTGAAGATAAACAAGTGGCCAACTAGCTCAGAAGCAACAAAGCCCACATGGAAGAAGCACACCAGCATGTGTGACCACGAGTGGTCAAAGGGATCAGGTGTCAGGCAGCAAGGAACAAGAAATCATGTCATTGTAAAGGTGGGTGAG
>NW_022111300.1:53368853-53373365 GCF_000313985.2 Echinops telfairi
TTACCTTAAGTTGAGAAGTTTTTAGAACTCAATGTCCAACTTTCCAATGCATGTGAGCCAACTGAAAATACCATGGTTTGGGTCAGGCACACATTGGTCCTCAACGTGACATCCTTGCTTTTCAGCACTTTAAAGAGGTTGAACAAAGGTTCATCAACAATTTGCAATATGTACATTATACAACCTTGCTTGCTGAAAGAAATGACACATTGAAACACTGATAAAGACTAAAGTTAAAATCTTCCTTAAGAATTCTACATCATCCTCCTACCCCTGCCTCCCACTCACCCACCCAGGGGGACAAACAACAGAAAAATGGGTGAAGGGAGATAGCGGTCAGCGTAAGACATGAAAAAAATAATAATTTATAATTTATCAATGGTTCCTGAGGGAGAGAGAGTGGAGGAGAGAGGGAAATTTTTATTTAACGAGGAGCTAATGTCAAGGGCTCAAGTAGAAAGAAAATGTTTTGAAAATGATGATGGCAACATATATATAAATGTGTTTGATACAATGGGTGGATGGATTGTGATTAGAGCTGAAAGAGCCCCGAATAAAATGATTTTTTAAAATTATACATTAATATAAATTCTTACAACTGGCCCAACAAGGGACTTCATCATAAATGGTGAAGTTATTCCAAATGTCAAGGAATCTACGACCATGAAAACAGCCATCAAGCAACATAATGACGTTTCCCTGAGAAAATCTGCTATAAAGGACAGCTTCACTGTACTAAAAACAAAGATTTCACCTTGAAGAGGACTGTGCGTGTACCTGAGCCAAGTCAAGGTATCAAGGTATGTTCATTTACCTCATAAACATGTGAAAGCTGGACAATGAATAAGGACGACTGAGGAGAATGGATGTCTTTGACATGGTGTTAGCAAAGAATTTTGGACATACCATGGACTTGCAGAAGAAGAAACTAATCTGTCTTAGAAGAAGTATGGCGAGAATGTTCCTTAGAAGTCAGGATGATGAGACTTGGTCTCACGTACTGTTTTTCTTTCTTTCTTGTTTTGTTTTCTTTTTCTTCCATCCTACGTCTATCTATATAAAATAGGCAGGATGAAAAATCCTGAGGAGAAAACAGTGGGACAGACAGTTCTGGGGGGTGGGAAAAAGTGTGAGGAGGGGGCAGGGAGAGGGAGTGGGGAGACTACAAACTCAGGGATAAGGGAACAAAAAGAGATCTAAAATTGATGACCAGGAGGGTATAAAATGCCCGGTGGGGTTCATTCAAGTGCAATGTATCTGAGAGGAATTACTGAGAGACAAATGGAGGTTGAGCATGATAGTGGAATAGGACAAAAGTGAAAGGAAATAGGGGAAAGAAATAGGAAGCCGAAGCTATTTATAGAGGTATAGCTATAGGTATGTATATATACATATACATACATACATACATGTGTGTGTGTGTGTATATATATATATATATACACACCTATGTGGAAGAGATATATAATGGAAGAGATAGAGGCCTCTACGCAAGGCCTCCCTTAACACAAGAACACTTTGTTCTAATAACGTGGCACTCTGATACTCACCTTCCCGGCATGATCACTGAAGACAAAATGGGTGCATAAGCAAATGTGGTGAAGAGAGCGGATGGTGTCCAGCTATCAAAAGATATAGCACCTGGGGTATTAAAGGTTTGAAGTTAAACAAGCAGCCATCTAGCAGGGAAGCAAATAAGCCCACATGGAAGAAGCACACCAGCAGGTTATCAGGTATCAAAATATCCCAAACAAACAACTATACCGATGCAAATGAGGGGGGTTGGAGTGGAAACCCAAAGCCCCTCTGTAGAAAATTAGATATCCCCTCACAGAAAGGTTTAAGGAAGGGATGATTCAACCAAGGTGCAGTATAACACTGATGAAATTTTACACATCATTATTCTGGTTCCTGAAAGCTTTTTACCCCTTCTCCCCTACCATGACCCAGTCCTACCTTACAAATCTGGCTAGACTGGAGAACATGCATTGGTACAGATAAGAGCTCCCGACGCATGGAATTCCCCTATGGAACAGTAGTGGGAGTAGCAATATCATGAGGGGAGGGGGATAGTCAGGGAGGGGGAAGGGGGAGAAAGAGGGAACCCAAGACAAGGTTGGGTTTATAGCCCTCCCCACCCAAAGGGGATGCATAACTGATATTTAAGTGAAGGGAGACAACAGACAGTACAAGATACTAAATAATAATAACAATATATAATTGATCAAGGATTCATGGGCAGGGGGTTGGGGGGTTGGAGGATGGAGAGGAACTTATCCCAAAGGCTCAAGTAGAAAATGTTTTGGAAATTACGATGGCAACATATGTACAAATATGCATGATACAATTGATGTATGGAATGTTATAAGAGCTGTAAGAACCCCCAATAAAATGATTTAAAAAGAAAGAAAGACAAGTCTTTGGAAAAGGACACCATGGTTGGTAAGCTCAGTGATAAACAGAAAGTCGATCAGTAAGAGGGACTGACGTGATAGTGGCCACAATGGACTCACACCTAGCAATGCTGTCAGGATGGCACAGGATCAGATCAGGTTACTCTCAGGCAGAACGTCTTCGACAGGAGCTAACAACAGTGGCAAATAACGGCCATGGGTTTCCATGCCTGGCCTATGGAGAAAAGAAAGATGTCTCTTGGTTTCATACATGTTAAATATCTTAAAAGCTAAAGCAAAAGTACTATCACCAAGTAGATTCTGAATCACAGGGATCCTATAGAGCAGCGGTTCTCAACCTGTGGGTCATGACCCCTTTGGGAGGGTGGGGAGATCTAACAACCCTTTCACAATGGGATGGTCTTAGGAACTGAGACACTGCTTCTCTATCCTTCTCCAGGAGAGTCGGCCCACAGGCAGACAGCCCATATACGAGAACCCGGCGTGAAGACTGTCACCCATGCTACACCATGCTTCAAGACAAAATTTCATTTATTTGTAAGTATAAACAAATATTTCACAATGTATAATTAAATATTGCTTTGTGATGAATCACTATGCTTTAATTATGTTCAATTTGTAACAATGAAAATACATCCTGCATATCAGATATTTACATTATGATTCATAACAGTAGCAAAATTACAGTTATGAAATAGCAATGAAAATGTTATGGTTGGGGGTCACTATTAGGAAGGTTGCAGCATTAGGAAGGTTGAGAACCACTGCCCAATAGCATTTCCTTAATTGGAAATCTCAGTGGGAGAAGAAAGCCTCATCTCTCTCTCTCCTTTGAAGAGATTAATGGGTTTGAACTGATGACCTTGCATTGAACCTCCATGGACACCAGACCTCCTTAAGAATACTCCAAACTCTGCCATTAAAATAGTTCTGACACATAGTGATCCAATATACTACCAGAGCTCCTTTAGAAATGCCTAGACAAGTTAAAATAGAAGGAAGAAAAATCACTTTACCATTCTAAATATTCACCTTCTCACAAAGTCAGAACTCAGAGAATAGATTATTAGAGCCGAGGGTACAGATGGTTCTGATAAATCAGGGTTATTATAGCAGGGAGTGAAAAGGAATTTTGAATGGTGTAGGGATTTTTTAATTAAGTGTTTTAATTATTCTTAAACGAATAGACAAGGTAAGGTTATATCTCACTTCACATTACCTTGGAGTGAGATTTTTATCAATTCTCCAAGCTAAGCAAAATCAAATCTGTTCATTAATTTCCTGGGATCTGACCAAAAAATGTTGCCTGTGTAGGCAGCAATACAATTGATAGCATATTTTTTTTCCTGCTGAGTCAGTTTTCACAGTCAGTGAAGAATTCTGATCCCATTGTTTCTAAAACGCATATTGGTCTAAGAATAGCATATTTCTGTGAGGTTTTCTCGAAGTGGCTTCATGCCATGCCAATGAACTTTGCTCTGTTTCCACTACACGTGTTAAGTTGATACACCTTGCTTAAACAGTCTCAGTGAACCACACTTTCTGAGCAGTGCTCCACCCCCACCCCTTTTGTTTTGGAAAACAAAAGAATTCTTGTATTTAAGGGGCCTTTATTGACGATGTTAGAAAGAAATGTCACCTTGCAAAACCATTCCACATGTAATGACAACTATATCTAAAAGTCCCTAGTAAGAGGGAAAAGAAGGTCAGCTCTTCCCAGTGTCATATGAAATTCAAAGAACTGTAGCACGCAGAAAAATAGCTTATGTGATTACACACACACACACAGAAAACTACAAACCTCACTCGGCTTCGCAGCTTCCTGTACAAGGATTGGGCACTTGTGATTGGGCATAAACCAGTGTTGTATAAACCAAAGCCATCTAGGCCTCTTCCAGGACAGACCTATACATTTATTTTTATTCCACAAGAGCCTTGGTGACAGTGGTGAAAAGCTCAAATGCTCATTGAAAAGGTTATAGTTTCAACCCACCAGTGGCTTCAAGGTAGAAAAGGCCTGCTGCTCCCCCATAAAGATTAGGGAATCCTACAGGGCAGGTCTGCTCCATCACGTGGGGTCTCAGAGTTTTGACCCACA
>NW_022111300.1:53373846-53375865 GCF_000313985.2 Echinops telfairi
CTCTCCTTGTGTAGAGAAGAGGAACATCATAATGTATACTTAGGGAATAAACAGAAAAGAAAGATACAGCAAAGAAAGAAGTTAATACTCAATGTTAAATACATGAATCTATTTTTTTATGGGCACCACATCAATGTGGTTATAGGCAGTTGTCATAGTCTCCTCTGGCTGCCAAAAGGAAGGAAGGGAGGGAGGGAGAGAGGAAGGAAGGAAATAAAAAGATATTATCATTCTCATTTTCTAAAGAATTTGTAATGCTTGAAACAGAAGTGTAAAACCATCTGAACTCAAGACAATGATATTCCTAAAATGAGGTGGGCAAAAGTTTCCAGACTTCATACAAACTGATCAAATGTTTCCACTGATAAATTGTAATAATTAATATGCATATATAAATTATTATTACAGTGATTCATATATACAGTACTCAGACCAAGAAAACACTACTAAGTGATCCACTCAATAAAGATTAAATATTTAAAATTAATAAGTGCATGTAACCTACAATAAGACAAGAGAGTAACAAATAAAAGCAAGATACAGAGAAAAAAAAAACCAGAAAATAAATAATAAGATGACGGATTTAATCCCTAACACATCAATTATTGGTGCCATTGTGCCAATTTCCACTCAGAGTAGAACTACCCCATAGGGTTTTCTGGACTGCAATTAATAGCACATTGTAACCAGCTGAGATAAAGAAATCTGGTAGTAATTCAAGATGATGAATTAGCCCAAAGACCTGAAAGTTAGGTCAATGCTAAAAGTATCCCATGTTTTCTGTGGTAATATGGGGTTTTTTATGATGCAGACCAGGAGCCCTGGTGGTGTAGTGGTTGTAAGTTAGGCTGTGGTCTAAATGTTCGAAATATCCAGCAGCTCTTAGGGAGAAAGAATGGGCTTTCTACTCCCATAAACAGTTAAAGACTCATCTCAGAAACCCACAGGGGGGTCGCTATGAGTCAGCATTGACTTGATGGCAGTGAAAATAAGGCACAATGAAATAAAGAGCAGAATCAGGTAGGATGTATTTTGCATAAACTGTGATGCATTTGATGTCTTGGGGAAATGCATTACAGATAGTATTGATATTGGGGAGAAGGCAGAAGCAGAGAAGGGGCAACAGAAATGGAACAAATGAGATTTGAGTCCATTACAATCTAGCTGTAGCAACGGAAAGGCAAAGGCAACATTGATTAGGCCCTAAGGCAGGGGATGGCAAGCTATGACCCAAAAGCCAAATCCCGCCCACTCCCTGTCTACATAACTAAAGTTTTTTAGGAGAAACACCAAAAAGGAAAACAGAAAGCAAACAGTTGAATGACTGTAATCCTATCAACTTCATACTTAGACCCTGTGTGTATACAGTTGAACTGGGCTTCCAGGGCTTTCATGACTGTGATCTTTCGGAAATTCATGTCCAGGCCTTATGTTCTATGGTGATAGCAAGTACTTAAGTGTTTGCACCAACAGGGCTGCCCTCCTTGGGACATGTCCACACTCAAAGGATACATGACCATTTACATGCTACAAGGCATAGGTGAGTGGCTCTGGAACAGACTGACCAGCAAAGCTCTAAATATGTACCCTCCTACCCTAACAGAGAAAGTCTTTGTCTCCTGTTCCCGGAGTACAAGTCCAATGTAAGTGCACAAGGTTAAGAAGCTAGTGAATGACCATGAGGCTCCTTTTTCTGTAAAGAAATGCTAAGTATCCCTTATAGTTTTGTGCTGTTGAATTGATTCTGACTCATAGCGAATCTAAAGGACAAAGTAGGACTGCCCTCATAGGGCTTCCAGGGCTGTATTCTTTACCAAAGAAGACTGCCACATCATTCACCCACAGCAGCTAGTGGGTTTGGACCATCAACCTCAGTTAGTGGCCAAACACGTAATCTCTGTGCTACCAAGGCTCATCAAGCCAGCGGTCCTCAACCTGTGGGTCATGACCCTTTTGAGGGTAGAACCACCCTTTCACAGAGGTCACCCGATTCATAACAGAAGCAAAATTACTGTTATG
>NW_022111300.1:53377169-53415154 GCF_000313985.2 Echinops telfairi
AGCAGTTAGTGTTGTTCAACCAACCAATTTGCTGCCAAGGAGTCAATGCTGACTCATAAGGATCCTTTGTGGATTTCTGAGACAGTAACTGTTTACAGGATTAGAAAACCCAGTTTTCCCTTAGCCCCAATGATTCTTGCTTATATACTACCTCCTGAAATGGTGAAACATTGATTAATTATTTTTGATACAGTGACTCTCTATTCTGTCCATCTTCCTTTGATGTTTCCTGGATCATTCAATATTTTGCCCATAGATTCTTTCAATACTGCAACTAATGACTGGAATTGTTTCTTGAGTTCCTCAGTTTAAGATATGTTGAGTATGTTCTTCCTTTTTGATTTTCTAACCTTTAATCTAATTATCATATTGCACTTTATGTTCTCTAGTGGCCATTTGAAATTTTCTATCCAATTCATTTCTTCCATTTTCTTTAGTAACCTTATGGTTAAGAGGAAGTTTAAGAGTGTCTTCTGACATCTACTTTGATCTTTTCTTTCCTTCTTTCTTGCTTTATAATAACCTTTTGCTTTCTTCATGAATAGTGTCCTTGATATTTTCCCATACCTCATCATGTCTTCTGTCATTAGTGGTCAATGAATCAAATATGTTCTTAATATGCTATCAAAATTATTGGTATAGACTCAAGGTTATATTTTAGCTCTCTTGAAATTGTTTTAATTTTCTTAAACCTCAACTTGAACTTACATAGGAGTAATTGATGGTCTGTTACATAGGCAGCCAATGGCCTGCTTTTTGGCCAAAAGTATTGAGCTTCTCCATAATCTGTTTCCTTCATTGTATTCCATTGACTTTTCTGTGTATTCCATCTGGAGAAGTCCATATAGCAAGTCACCTTTTGTGTTGCTGGGGAAAAAAATCACTATGAGCAAGTTGTTACTATTGCAAAATTCTATCACGAGATCTCCAATTTCATTTCTAAAATCAAGTCCATATTTTCCAATTACTGTTCCTTCATCCTTGCTTTCAACTGTGGCATTCCAACCACCAATAATTGTCAATACATCCTGATTGCATGTTTGATCTATTTCTGACTGAATACTGAGGAGAATTCTTCAATTTCTTCATCACTATCTATTGTAGCTGGTGTATAAATCTGAAAAATAGTTTTATTGATTGAATTTCCTTGAAGACAGATAGATATGATCCTATCACAGACAGCATTGTACTCCAAGATTGATTTTGAAATGTCTCTTTGATAATGAATACCACACCATTCCTCTCGATTGTATTATTTCTGCCATAATAAACTGTATGATTTTCTGATTCAAAATGGCTGATACCAGTCCATTTCAGCTCAATAATAGCTAGGGTATTGATCTTTACACATTCCATTTCATTTTTGACCACTTTCTATTTTCCTATATTCATCTTTTGCGCAATCCAAATTCCAATCATTAGCAATTTTTTTCTAGTGCTTCATCTTATCTTGAATTGAGCAAATTAAGACCCCAAAGTTTCCATAAACAGAGACCTTACTATATTCACATCACCATGTTCAACTCTACTCCAAGAAAGCACGTCCTCAGTCACATTTTTAGTGCCTTCTGACCCAAGCGGCCCATCCTTTGGCATTATCTCAATGCTCTGCTTCCATTCACTAGACTTCCAATATCTGACAAGCTATCCATAAGGTTTCAATGGCTACTTCTTCTGAAGTAAGCAACTGGTTCTTCTTCACTATATTTTCAGTCTGGAAGGTACACTGAAAGCTTTTCACTTTGGGTGACCCTGCTGGCATTTGAAATACCACTGTAATAGCTTCCAGCATCACAAGCAACATACTAGCCACCACCATAGGACTCAAAGTAGAGTCCACCTTAGTGATTTTGATGGAGTAAAGACATAGGGACCTTCATTTGCTGATGGGACAGGACTCAAAATGAAAAGAGAGCTGTAAACAGCTATTAATAATCAGAACTTAAACATATGGCTTAAGCATGCTGAAGATAATTCAACAATAGTTACAGTGATAAACAACAGGAAGCTGTTAAAAATTCAAGCCGGATAGAAGAGGACTTTGCATGAGGGATATCATTGCTAAGAGCCTATGGGTCTTGACTGAAAACGGAGAATGGCAGAAAGATGTTTGCTAGTGTTTTATAAAGCAGCAAAGGCATTTGCCGGTGTGGATTAGTACAAACCATAGGTAACATTATGAAGATTTGAAATTCCACATCATTTCATTGTGCTCATATTGAGTCTGCACCTAGACCAAGAGGTAGTCATTGGAACAGAATGAAGGACATCAGTAAAGCTAGTCAGGGTTAGATTTTTTTCACCATGCTATTCAATCTGTAAACTCAGCAAATAATCTGAGAAACTGGCCTATATAAAAAAGGATATGGCAACAGTATTGGAGAAGATTCATTCATAATTTGTGATCTGTAGATGACATATCTTACTTGCTGAAAGCTAAGAAAACTTGAAAGCACTTATTAAGGAAGATCAAAGATTACAGTCTTTAGTGTATATTACAGTTTAATGTAAACAGAAATCCTCACAACTGGACAAATAAACATAATGATAAACTGAGAAAAAAATATTGGAGTTGTCAACAGTTGCATTTTACTTGGATCCACAATCAACATTCATGGAATCAGCAGTTGGGAAACCAGGTGCTCTCTAGAGGAAGACGGGGCTGCTTGCTTCCAGGAAGATTGCATCCTTGTACATTATTGGGCAGGTCTTGGAAGAAATACAGCCAGGGTGCACCTTAGAGGCAAGGATGATGAGACTTTGTCTTACATACTTTGGACATCTTGTCGAGGGATACCAATCTCTGGAGAAGGGCATTATGCTTGATAAAGTAGAGAGGCATCATAAAGGAGGAAGGTCCTCAAGGAGATGGATAGCCTCCATGGCTGCACCAATCTGCTCAGGCGCAGGAACAGTTGTGGGGATGGCTCAAGGCTCGGCAGTGTTTCCTTCTGTTGTGCATAAATTCATGGTGGTCAGAATCAACTTAATGGCACCTGACAACAGCATCCTGTCCTATCGAGTCACCGTGGGCCTGAAACAACTCAGTATTACATTTGTTTGTTCTTTTAAGGTGCCTCCTTCCCTAGTCTTCGGTGCATTCACACCTGATCTCACTGAATGGGTTTTTCTTGATTGCCAATGTAGTTCAGTAACTAGTATATTTATTTCATATTTAGCCCAGATATACATTTATGATAACAGCAAAAACCCTTCATCACTTAACCCAATCCCTTCCTCTAAAACCCAAGTCATAGGTGAGTATCTTTCTTATAAGGATGCTTTACCCATCTCCATTTTATCCTAATAATATCAATTGATCACTGTATTAAGAATTAGTCATTAGTTATCTTGAAATAGATAGCATTATGGTTGAATCGTGTTACCCTAAAGCAGTGGATCTCAACCTTCCTAATGCCGTGACACTTTACTACAGTTCCTCATGTGGTGAACCCAACCATAAAATTATTTTCACAAACAACTAGTGACTGCTAAAGTGAATCAGCAGACAATATAATAACAGATGACAAATGAAGAATAGGGTCAAGATCAAGTCAAGATTAGCTTTATTTTTAGCTATGGTAACCAGAAATTCATTGATTCCTTAGTAAATAGAATGACATTTAACAAAAGCTTTTCATGTTTGTCATTTAATCTTTATAGTTCCATGCTTGAAGTATATCCTTTTCTTAGTAAATATGGTAGTTACATGATCTGGTGTCAACTTGAGACTATTAAGAGTGAAGGGGTGGAGTCTAACCTGTCAATCAGGTCGCAGCTTGATGGCCTTATTTGGAGGCACTATGGAGATAAATAGCTCACAGGAGGCCAGACCCACACTCCCTGCTTCATCTTCCTGCTGACAAGACACATGTAGCTACGCAGATGGAACCAGAGCCCTGGAGCTGGAGGAGCCACATGGAGACCCACACCAGTGCTGAGATGCCTCCACTGCCACTGCATCCACAAGATTTTCCACTCACTGGCCTGTGATCTCCCTGTATTCAGTGTCATTGCATGTATTGCATGAAGAGAAATTTACAGACTGGTATTGGACATATGGGCTAATACAGGACTTATGGACTTGATCTGGACTGAGCTGGGACATTTTCTTAGTATACAAGTACCTTTATATAAAACGTTTTCTTATACAAAAAATATTCTTTGCTTTGCTACTTCATAGCTGTAATTTTGCTACTGTTATGAATCATAATGTAAATATCTGATTTGCAAGATATATTTTCATTGTTACAATTGAACATTATTAAAGTATAGTGATGAATCACAAAACAATATGTAATTATATATTTTGAAATATTTATTTCTAATGACAAATAAATGGAACTTTGTCTTGAAGCATGGTATAGCATGGGTAACAGTCTCCACTCCAGGTACTCGTATGTGGGCATATCTGCATGTGCGGACCCACCTGGAGACAGATAAGAGGAGCAGTGTCTCAGTTCCTAAGACCATCGGAAATATGAGTTTTCCGATGGTCTTAGGTGACCCCTGTGAAAGGGTTGTTTGACCCCCCAAAGGGGTCGCGACCCACAGGTTGAGAACTGCTGTCCTTAAAGGTGTGTTGAAGTCCTCTCCTTATATCCCTGGATATGACCTTGTTTGGAAATAGGGTCTTTGGTGACTTACATTAATATGAAGTCCTAGTGGAAATGCAGTGGTTCTTGCCCCATCTGAGTAGTGTGCTTATTGAAGAGAATAGGCATGAGGACTCATGTGACGGTGTCTCTATAAGTCAAACATAACAAGAGCAACTGGGACTATTAGAAGCTGAAAGAGATAGAGAGGGCCTTCCTTTCAAGCCAACAGAGAGGGCCTAGCCCTATCCAAGCGCTGAATTCCGAGTCCTATCCTCTACAACAGTGAGACTATTAGTTTCTCTCATTTTATGCTACTTTGTTACAGTTGTACTATGATATTAGCACAAAGAATAATTGGAAGAATTTTCCTTGAATATTTTCACTGAGTTCAGGTCATCATTGAATACTTTGCTTTAACACATATTATGCCATTTAATCTTCACAACAATTTTATGAAATAATTTAAAATGGTTTATTTATTATCTGAAAAATTCTATTTGATTAGCGTTATCTCCTTAATACTCATGAAAGTTAGGGAGACAGAGATTCAAACACAGATTCATTGACACACAAATGAATCATTAAGCAGGCCCAATATTCCCTAGCTTCTTGAAGAAATGTTTTGTCTTTTCAAAGGTATAATATATATGTATATAAAAATCAAAATCAAACCCACTGCCATCAAATTGAGTCTGACTAATAGTAACTCTAAAAGGCAGAATATAACTGCTCCCTAGGATTTTAGGGACTATACATATTACAAGAGTAAAGTCTCTTTCTTCTCCTGCAAAGGAGCTGATGGGTTTGAACTGCTGACCTCATGATTAGCAGCTTGATGAGTAACCCACTGTACCACTAGGAATGTATATATATATGGAGGAGATATATCTAGATATATATATATCTATATATATATATATATATATATCCTCCATGTCATCATTGTTCATTTCTACATTCAGTAATTAAGGTAGAGGCATTGACTACCTTAAGTGCCAGTTGCCCATCCTTACACTCCCTGCTCAGCCCTTCTCCTTTCTTGTACCCCATCCCTTATTGACTTTGTACACAGCCATCAACTAATAAGACATTGATAAGGGTAGATCCTTGAAAAGATTATTTTTAATTTTTATCAACAGGGGCATCATGGAAGAAATTTCTACTACTTAATGAATAGCCCTCTAATCATGCAGATGTGAGTATCAATGGCCAATATGGAAGAAGAAGAGAACAGATTTTTCTTTATGCCTCACATGACGAACAATGTGTTCATCAGTCATGTTTTTCAATACACATTTGTACAGTAACCATTTATCATAGAATCCTCAATGCTAAGGGATTAAAATTATAAAAAATTTGAGCCCATTCTATTTTCTGCCATTTTGAACTTCTTACAATGCTTTCCTCTGCTTTATGCCACACCAATTGCATGTCCACTGCCTTTATCCAAAAAGAAATGAATATTTACATAGAGACTTACTACGTAACAATGTCTCCGTACCCTTGAAAATGTCAATAAAGCTCCATCTTCATTTTGTCTCTTCACCAGAACTGAGCATGGTGCTTAGAGTCCTTCAGAGAAGCAATTTAAGAATTCCTCCACAAGCCAGGTGGAAGGGCACCACATACAAAGGAGAGTTATTTTTGTCTGTACGTTTTAAATTGGCAATTCTTTTTGTTAATTTTAAAAAAAATTTTAAGAAATAATTTTGGGGGGGACTCTTACAGTTCTTATAACAATCCATACATCAATTGTACCAAGAATATTTGTACATATTTTGCCATCATCATTTTCTAAACATTTACTTCTTTTTTTCTTTTTAAAATCATTTTATTTGGGGCTTGTACAACTCTTATCATAACCCATACATACATCCATTGTTTCAAGCACATTTGTACATTTGTTGCCATCATCATTCTCAAAACATTTTCTTTCTACTTGAGCCCTTGATATCAGCTCCTCACTTTTCCCCTTCCTCTCCGCCCCCTCCCTCAAAAACCGTTAATAATTTATAAATTATTATTATTTTGTCATATCTTACACTGTCTGACATCTCCCTTCACCCACCTTTCTGTTGTCTGTCCCCTCTTATTTATGATGAGTATGGCTAATTTCTCATTTAAAAAATTATCCTGGAATCTATTTCTTTTTGGTTCTGTCTCTACATTTTGGCAGATGAACTAGATATAAACACCTTTCTTGTATAAATGTCAAGTGACCATGTCATTTTATTACTGATACAAAATAGTGATGTTATCACCCATTATGGAAGAGTTTTTAAAAATTAGTAGACACATGGAATGTAAAGATTTCTAATGAAAATCTTTAATTAAAAGATTTTTCCAAGAACTATTTGAAGCCCCCTTGCATTACATAACACATGGGTTTTGACAATTTGCTCAGATTACCGTGTTGTGGGGTTTTGGATTGTCTTGAAAGTCACAGAGACGTGCTGGACATCTGTGATGCCAGCCACTCAAAGGGAGGTTATTCTGATCTGATCATCAACTGATTACTGTTTCCATCGGTATCCCCTGTAGAATTTTATCTGTGTACATAGGAATTGAGCTTAATCAACAATTATAATCAAGTTACCATTGACTACAGACTCTGACTTACTACACAGTGAAATTTCAACCCTTAGCGTTCAACCCTTAAAGTCATTGAAGGTAATCTTCAGTCCAGAGCAATAGCAGTCCTTTCTCAAACAGCGGGAATTTGTATCTCACTGGTTTGAACTGACTAACCATTGGCAGAGATGAGTTTAATTTCAGAGAGGCAGGTACTGGCAAACATGTTCCCAGAATGCCATCTGTGTATCTGGATCCAGCTGCCACTAATGAATTTGATGCTGAAATGTTTGTATTCAGATTCATGCATTTACCACTGTTGAGGAAAACATTATCAGTAATTACATCTGCAAGTATTACAGCTCCAGCAGGAAAATGAATATTCTGATCATTGTCAAAGCCTTCTGCTTTATGGGTCCAAGGTTTCTTGCTTGGCTTTTCACTGAAGCCAATTCTGAAACTGATTCTTCTGTCTTCTGCCCAATGCTGAAACAATTCTGCTGAACCATGGCATACAGATTTATGAAGGATGTGCCTTTGATTTAAAGGTTGTAAAGATTGATGGGAAAGAAAGCATGGAGACTTTGTTCCCTAGGAAGGAATTCTAATGGTGTACTGGGCTGCACAACGGGCTTCAACCCCACCAGCCCTGATGGAGAAGGATGAGGCTGTCTGCTCCTTCAGCAATTGGCAGTTCCTGAAACCCTACAGAGTCTCATGAGTTGGAATTGATTCAATGGGGGTGGATTTCAGTTTTGGGTTTGTGTTTTTATTTTTTGTGGCAATATAAACACTTTAAAAAATATTTTATTGGGGGCTCATACAATTCTCATCACAATCCATACATACATCCATTGTGTCAAGCACATATGCACATTTATTGTCCTCATCATTCTGAAAACATTTGCCTCCCACTCTAGCCCCTAATATCAGTTGCTCATTTCTCCCCTCCCTCCTCACTGCCCCCTCCATCATGAACCCTTCATTGTTCATAAATTATTATAGTTTTGTCATAAGTTACCCTTAACGCTTATAAAACAATATTTGTACTGCTGTGTGTACATGTAGTGTTTAACTGCTCGTGCCTATGTATTAAATAAACCTGGATCTAAATGCTTGCCCACGATGTATTCGATATAAGGCTTTGGGAAAAATGAAACATCCTCCGCTCTACTTTCTTGTGTCTCAGTTGGTTAAAATAATAGAGATGTGCACTGTTTTTAATGTGCCAATAACAAAGCCGAAAACCTACTAGTTGAAATATGTTTCTATGCTTTATTGTTTTAAAAATATGATTTTATATTTATTGACTGAAACTTGATTTTTTTAAATACTGTATGACTTTGATGCAGATCTACAGTGAACAATAGAAGATAGGTAGATAGATTAAAGTAACTGTGTAACTTTTTCACCTTTGGTTCCTGACTAGCCTGAACTACTTTTATATTCAGAATTCATGCCTCCCTGTTTCTGTCCACACAATTTGGTTCTCTAAGTCATCAAAGAGTTGGTGATTCGGTCTTTCTTAACATAATACATGAAAGGAAGGAAAGCCATTGGTACAGCTTCTTATACTACCTTTGATATGGTCTCAAGCTGGTCTACTTTTGATTCCTGGGCCAGAAAGGTTGTTTAGAACATCTGAATCACCACTTGCCCTTCTCATACCCATCACTACTTTGTTCCCTCCCGATGCTTAAAAGAGGGCCTCACTATTATCTCTGAGGTTTTTTCCTGCTTCTAAAGTTTGTATACTGGCATTTTTTTTTTATGTTCCCATATGCACAGGCAATGGTGTCCCTATACGGCTGATATCTAGCTAACAAAACAGTAGGAGAAATCATGGATTATAAAACAGATCCAGATAGCAAATATATTAATACTTGCAGAAAATGGATGGATAAATTAGAATGCATTGCAACATCCATTCACATGGATGGATTGCAGTAATACTTATCTCATGGGTTGTATTAAAAAGATGAATGTAAGACTGGTGTGCATAAAGTATCTAAGTGTTCATGTCATCCACCTCACTTTACCAGTATCCTATTAATACTGATTTCCATACATTATTTTACATCTTTATGCAGGCGTCATCATGAGTTTCACATCTTTATATCTATCAGATTTTTAATTGAATTTTTCTTGTGATGAAAAAAATAAAGGAAACAATTTCAAAGCAGTTTCAAAGTAAATTGATTTTAGTTATTTATTGGTGTCAGTAAGAACAATATATCCTCTTAAGTGACTAAAAATATGTATTCAGTTTCAATCCCTTCTGTCTTGTCAGACTGAAAGTCACCCAAGAGAACAATTGGTCCTTTGGAGAAACCTTCCCTCAAATTACCACTATCTGCTGAATGGCAGAAGTACGTAGGATGGTGTTTAAGATACAGCAATAAACAGAGGTAAAGGTTACTATTCTTGTAGCCTCAATACAAAGATACACAAATGTAAGGAAAAGAATATGGCTATACAACACATTTTCCCATGGATTGGAAAGCCCATCCATTGACCATGTCCAGGAGGATAGTTGTCTTGGTTATTGGGTGCTCTATAGTAAAAATACCACAAGTAGCTGACTTTGATATACAAATGTATGTTCTCCCAGTTTAAGAAGCTACAAGCTGAATTCAAGGCATCCACTCTGGGGGATGATCTCTCTTTCTCTCTCTCTCTTGGCTCTTGGGAAAAGTCCTTGTTGTTTAGTGATCTTCTTGTGGTGTAGCATCTATCATTCACCCTCTCTGTTTACTTACCCTTGCTTTTTCACAGTATATGCCAAAAGGAGGTGGACTGAAATATACCTTAGCCACTTGAAACAGTGTTGGGAAACCCGTTTGCTGCCCTAGTGACCATTTTAAATATAAAAAATGATCAACCAAAAAGTACTTTATTATTTCATAGAGTTAATATGTAAATAAGAACAACAAAATAGGCATACAAAACCAGATTAAAATATCAATGAAAAAATT
This sequence comes from Echinops telfairi, assembly GCF_000313985.2. Taxonomy (NCBI): domain Eukaryota; kingdom Metazoa; phylum Chordata; class Mammalia; order Afrosoricida; family Tenrecidae; genus Echinops; species Echinops telfairi. The sequence continues at coordinate 53,387,314 of NW_022111300.1, forward strand.
AAATAATACCTAACAAAAACTATAAAAATGTTAAATCACAAATATCTTAAGTAAGATATTTCTATATTGCTTTGTGATTGATATCCTACTTGTATTATTCTTTGCTTTTATCCAGGCATCAACAGCTGTGTGATTTATCCTTGACCATCTTTTCACTATAAGAGTAGGATCCGATTCCTTTAGAGGTAGGCTAATTAGATAATAGTCATTGTGTTTGATAATATTAGGAAACATTGATTTCTCTTTTCTGAAATATGTTCATCTTTGAAAAGCCCCTTTCTGTTTCTGCTAAACTTAAAACAATTTGTATTGACTATGTTTTTAGGTCTTTGAACACTTTCAGAAATTGCATAATTCACACAATACCTTGTGGGAATTTGACGTGTAACACAAAGCTGAAATGAATGACATGTCACCCTCGGATTCTTTGGCATTTTCTCTCTTGGCCTTACATTATTTGTTTACTGAAGTATAACACAAGGGAATAAAAATGCAATATTTCATCAAAAGATTAACAGGTTTTATGAAATGAATAAATAACTATCACAAGTATAGTTCTGTCTAATTTTTTATTCCTGTGGGTGGGATGAATATTACTGCAGGTACTTAAAATAAGCTGCCTCACAGCTGAATATTAAAAAAGAGTAAGGAATAATTTTTTTTTATTTCCACATTAGGCCATTGCCCAGCCGCCCACCTCAGAGAGAACCCTGATTACAAATCCCATTATAACAACTAATTCTCCAAACTCAACAAGAAATTAGGTATTGTTCTGCTGAACTGGTATAAACCAGCTGAATCTCACACTGATTTGAGCTGTGGTGTTGGCAAAGAATATTGAAAGTACCAACCTCAGTCAGGGGAACAAACAGATCTGTTTTGGAAGAAGTACAGGCAAAATGCTTTTTTTTTTTTTAACTCTTGCTTGGTATTCATTTTTTTAAAATCATTTTATTAGGGGCTCATACAACTCTTATCACAATCCATTCACTCACTCACTCTCCTATTCACTCGCTCACTCACTCACTCTCCTATTCACTCGCTCACTCACTCACTGTCTCACTCACTCACTCACTCTCCCACTCACTCACTCACTCACTCACTCACTCACTCACTCACTCACTGCCCCACTTACTCACTCACTCTCCCATTCACTCACTCTCCCACTCACTCACTAGCTGCCATCAAGTTGATGCAGACTCATAGCTACCCTGTTGGATAGAGTGGAACTGCTCCTTTGTCTTTCAGAGACAATCACTCTCTATAGGTGGGAGAGTGAGTGAGTGAATGGGAGAGTGAGTGAGTGATTGGGAGAATGAGTGAGTCAGTGAGTGAGTGGGTGAGTGAGTGAGTGAGTGAGTGAGTGATTCAGTGAGTGAGTGAGTGGGTGAGTGAGTGAGTGAGGTGGGGTACTTGCTCATCAAGTGAAATAAAACATCAAGATGATGATCGTTTGTTGATTTGATGTGAGGGGGGATAGTGCATTTGGGTTCATTCCACCAGGTTAGACTGTTAATCAAGCTTTTTGTTTAACGGTTCTGAAAATATTGTGTAACAGTGTACAACAGCAAAAGCCTGATTTGTGGCAGACCGGGGACTGGTTTTTCGACCATGACAGTGCACTTGTGCATGCAGCCATCTCAGTGCTCCAGTTTTGGGAAAAAACAGCATGCCTCTCTTGTCCCACATGCCTTACTCACCTGATCTCTCTCTATGTGATTTGGTTTTGTTTCCGCAAATGCAGAGGAACATGAAAGGACAGTGATTTGACAACGTAGAAAAGGTGAATAAAAAAATGAGGAACATGCTGTCAGTTATTCAAACAGATGAGTTTGAAAAATATTTCAAGGGCAAGGTAATGATGGTGTCTTCCACTGGTTTGACAGATGTTTGCTTTTGTGGTCGTGATAATAACACCATATCTCATCACCTGTAATGACCTTGTAAAAAACAGTCTGGGTCACTTTGGACCTGATCTTTCAAAGCAAGGCATGTTTCCACTCAAAATTCTCTTTCCTGGTCAGTCAGAACCTGAGGCACAAATTTCACAGCGACCCTTCTCAGTCCCAAATCTCCGGTTAAAATTCACTGAACCGAGCTCCAAGATACTCCATGGGGAAGATAACTTCCCATTTCTTCAATGTTCCATCATTGGTCTTCAAACAAAAGTGCGCAAACTTTGTCAACAATTTCATCCATTTGGGACACTGAGTGACATCAAGAATGAAGTTTTTCATCAGTTGACATTTTGCCTTTGTTGAAATGAGAAACCCACTCACACACTTGAGTTTTTCCCATAGCACTGTCCTTGTAGACTGTGTTGAACATCACAACAGTTTTTGTGGCATTTGTCCTGAGCAAGAAACAAAATTTCACAGCCACATGCTGTTCTTTTAAATCAGCCATCACAAAAAACTGAGGTTTGAGCCAAAGTGCATTTATGAAAAATTTCACTGTGACCAGAGAGAATCTTCCCACGCGATGCCATTGGGTGCACTAACTTAGAGCGAGTTGCTCAATGCTTACCTAGTGGGAAAATTGCATGGTGGAAATGGAAGAACATGGCGTTCAGTTAGATTTACCTGCCCAGAGCTCCTGCTGCCAGACCAGAAAATTGGGAGGTAAGGTGAAGGAGACTGGGAGGCGGAGTCCTAAAATTAGAATCAGGATATTAGGGTCTGTCCTGGAGCCTACTTTTAAAATTTTTCACCCACAAAGCAAACTGAGAACGCACTGAAACACTCTAGGTTCATTGGGCTGGGCTCATGGGCTCTGGACAGAGCAGTTACCAGTGCTGTAGTCCAGCAGCAAATAGCTATTTCCCCAGGCTAATGTCCAAAATGGGTCATAATCCAAGACTCCAGGAGAGTCTCTGAAACCTAGTTTCAGGACCCCACACCAGAGCTCCCTGCACTCAGCCTGGTGGATGGGGTCAGCGTGGGTAGCCATAGATTTATAGCACTGAAAAGAAGTCAGGAAATTTACCTGAGTCAGATCTCGGTGTGGCAGAGTATAAGCGGGTAGCCATAGCCTGGGGGCGAGTTCAGTTCCAGCTGGCCGAGAAGCAAACAACCTCTCTGATAACTTAGATCTCCTCCTCTGGAGGTCCACATGACAGCCCCCAAATCAGGGCACCCAAGAAACCCAATATAAAAAAGAGGAACAAATATTTTCTCAGTAAAAACTGCAAATCCCAGGCTCATTGTTTAATTCCAAGACAAGCTGGAAGAACAAGTCTTTTAACACACTTTAGCATAATAAGGGAGCCAGTGCTACGGAACGCCAGAAGTTAGCCAGGACCCTTGCAACATAGCAAAGACCCTCTGGAGCAAGCCTCAGTTTCAGAGTATCTCACTGTGCACATGCCCAGAACCCTGAACCAGGGGGCCAATTCAATTCAAGCCGGCCCAGGGGGTCTGGGGTGGGGGTGGGGGGAGAAAAATAAACCCTCTGAGCTATTGGGGCATCAGCGGTTTGGGCACAAGCTAGGGAGGGCAGCAGTTGGAGAGGTCCTGCCTGTCCTCCATGTGGCTTGGGGATCCCCTCCCTGTCCTGGGGTCCTACACATGGCTGAGGGAGCTCTCCTGCTGCCTCAAGGCAGCTATACCAGTAATCTCCAGCACTCAACACTGCCGCGAGAACCACTGACTGGCCTCCACTGTGATCATGTCTTCGAGGGTAAGTCCACCCAGCATCTGTGGAACCCTACACCAAACGGGCACACCACCCCACTACCTTGAGGCAGGGTTGGAACTCCTCCAGCCCACTGTCAGGCATTCGGGCCTCAGATAGCACCTTGCCTTTCTTGTCTTCTCTCTTTCGTCTCTCTCCCTTCTATTTTTCCCACCACAGTTGGTCTCAATGGGCCCAGTTCTGTTTTGTTTCTTTTTTTCTTTCTCTTTCTCTTTCTTTTTCCTTTTCTCTCCCTCTCATTCATTTCACTCACCACTGCTGGCTTACAGGCCATTAACCTCTGCCTAGGGAAACTCCGACCAAACAAGAGGGGGAACTACAGCTGGCTCTCTGCAGGAGCGCTGCACACCACACAAGGCAGCTGTGACACTCCGTGTGGCTGAGGAAACCTCCGTCTGACCTCTACAGTGGTCTTGCAGATGAAGGCAACTCCGCCCAGCACTGGCAGGACCCAGCACTAAAAGGGCACAACAACCTGCCACCATGGGGCAGGGTTTACACCCCTCTGGACCCATGTTCAGGCGATCAGGAATCAGCTACCTCTTTGCTCTTTATTTTTTCCTTCTCTCTTCTTCCACCAAAGTCAGTCTTGACAAGCACAGTGAGTTTTTTCCCCCCTTCTTTCTGTTTCTGTTTCTTTTACTTTTCTTTCTTCTCTCTCTTTTTGTTCTTCTTCTTTTCTGTTTCTCTCCTCAGCCCCTCTTTCCTTCCATATGCCACTGCTGGCTTCCAGTCCAATACCCTCTGCCTAGGGCACCTCTGCCCACCCAGTGAGGAGAGCTCCAGCCTGCCTCCTTTGGCAGTGCTACACACGGCATGAGGCAGTGTTGCACATGGCATGGCACAGGGCTCAGCTATCTTTTTATCTATTTTTTTCTTTTCTTCTTCTTTCGCTTTTTCTTCTTTTTAACTCTTCTTCTATCTCTTCTCTCTTTACTGCCACAGTCTCAGCAGATTCACTTTTTTGTTGTTGTTGTTTTCTTTTTTTGACTGTTTTTGTTGTCATTGCTTTTTATGTGTGTGTGTTATTTTTTTTATTAGTTTTGTTCTTTGGTTTCGCCTTTCTTTCTTTTTCTTCTCTTCTCCCTCTCTTTCCTTTCACAATCCACTACTGGCCTCCAGGCCACTCCCCTCCACCTAGGGCAACTTTGATAGCCCAGTTGGGGGAGCTCCTGCCCACACTTGTTGGCTTTACACGCAGCTAGGGATATCACACCCACCCTCCACTACACCCCAAGTGGCAGGGGAAGCTCTCCTTAAACCAGCTGGGGGAACTCCTGCCTATACCCTAAGGCCCTACAAGTGATTGGGGAAGTCCTGCCCATTGTTTGTTGTGCTCCACACTGCTGTGGGAACATCCACCCAACCTCCATGGTAAGCTCTCTGACTAGGGAAATTTTACCAGTCATCCACGGTGCTCAACACCAAGTAGGGTACACCTACCCACCCTCTGTGGCAGAGAGAAGCACCACATGCCATTCGAGGTGCCCCCAAACCCCATGAGACACACCACTATGACTTCCTGGGAGATCAGCCAGTGAAACGCCATCCGCATGAGCCCATAACCACCCAACCAGCATCACATGAGAGGACTATCCAACTCACATTCCAAATAAAGGAATACTGGTTGGCTAGGGGGAAGAGTGAAATCACAAGAAGATACAGTGGTATCCTGACCCCCCAGTGCACCTACCTGAAAGTAGTTCAAAGAAGCACTCATACGAGTCCCCTAAGAGAGAGCCCAGTGCTCTTCAACTCTGGAGGATGGCACCAGGCTCCTCTAAAACAACACGTAAACAGCAACCGGCTCAAACAGCCTCAATGAAAAAGCAGGAGAAACAGAAGACATGCCGGAAGAAGTCATGGACCTAATGATGTACATAGAAGAAGCAGACATTAACCTGGCGCAGAAAGAAATCTTCAGACTGCTGCGTGGAGTATACTGGATATGAAGAAAGCAATAAAGAAAAGGGATGAAATGATAGAGGAGATAAAGGCAATGTAGCAAGAGAAATATAAGACTCAAGGGATGAAATAACAAAATCCAGTAACAAATTAGCACACTTTGCCAACAGACTTGAGGAGGCAGAGAATCATACCAGTGATCTAGAGGATAACTAGGCAGACCTCAACAAACAGGAAAAGCAGTCAAATAAGACAATCAGAGAAGCTGAAGAAAACTGCCATGTCTGATGCTATGAAGAGGAACAATATTAGAATAATTGGACTACCAGAACAAGACACAACAAATAAGTCAACCACAAAAATTGAGTGAATTCTTAGAGGAAAACTTCCCAGCTTAATAAATGAAAGTCAGGCAAACATTCAGGAGGCCGAAAGAGCACCAGCCAGACTGAATCCCAAAAAAGAAGTTACTTAGATGCATAATAGTTAAATTATCCAACTATGAGGAAAAGGAGAAAATCGTAAGAGCAGCTAGGGAAAAACAAATAATCACTTATAAAGGTACCCAAGTAAGAATATATTCAAACGTATCAGTGGACACGATGAAGAAGAGGGAGTAAAGTAGCATATTCCAAAAATTGAGGGAAAATAACACTAACCCAAAAATACTATATGAGGGCAAATTATTTATTAAGATAGATGGAGAAGTAAGTCTTCCCAGACAAGGAAAAACTCAAAGAATATATAAAAAGTAACCCAGCCCTACGAAAATTGCATCTCTCAGTACTTGTCCTGCTCACATCAAGTTTTCAGAGAAGGAATAGTATTCAGACCAGAGTCAGAGAAAATGGAGCAAGTGAGTTTATTAAACAGGCACTTTCTCACAGCTAATCTGTGTGTTCTGTGACAGAAATTTAAACTTTTATACTACTAATGGTAGACCTCTCATTTTTGGCTGGCTTTGTGATGGAACTTCTGCTATTGGCTGGCTTTCCATAGCATACCTTCTCTTTACAGGTGATATGTACGCACGTCCCACAGATCCTGTTGTCAAAGGTCGATTCAACCATTGTGGGAATGGTGTGAATGTCCTTTCTCTACCCACATTGTTTCACTGTATCATCTTCTGAAACCCATTGATAAGCGTGTATTCTCTGCCCTCACCTCCCTTTGAGCTGGAAAGCTAAGGACAAAGTGATAAAGGAAAGGGGCCTTTACCTCTCATTGTGCTAACTATCCCTTCTATTGTTTCACTCCCTTCCCTTGCCCCACTCTGTCTACCTAGCTTCATGATGTTGTTTACTGATCACATGATAAGACTTTTTGTTTTCCTCATGTTCAGGCATAACTCTGCTGAGGTATTTGCAACAGCACATTGTACAATTGCCACAGAACAATGACAGGGAATGGCCAGAAATTCAAACCAGATTCAAATAAAGGACATGGAACAATAGATATCATTGCTGAAAGGAGAAAAATTCTTCTGGTACAATATAACAATTTACAGATAACACATTATAATAATAGAAATTAAAAGTATACAATTGTGGTCATGCAGAAGCTATATATAGGATAAGAGACAGTCATTTGAAAAAGAGCAAGAGGCAATGTGATTTAAAATCAGGAAAGGTGTCAATCAAGATAGTATTCTTTGACTATACTCATCCAATCTGTATGTTGGAAAAACAATCTAAGAAATCGAAGTATATGAAGAAGTACTCCACCTCCGGATTGTAGGTAGACTCATTGAAAACCTGTTATATGCAGATGACACAATCCTGTTGGCTGAAAGTAAAGAACATTTGAAACACTTGCTGATGAAGTTCACATATTACATCTTCAGTAGATTTAACCATTATCACAATGAAAACAAAATTTCTCACAAATGGCCAAGTAAGCAACATAATGTTAAACACAGTAAGACTGAAGTTGTCAAGGATTTTGTTTTCCTTCGATCTATAATAAATGTCCATGGGATTGCAGTAAAAAAAAAAATCAAACAATGAGCATCAGATGTCTCTTAAAAGTACTAAAAAGCAATGATGTGATGGAGGACTAAGGCATGAACAATTGTATTTTCAATGAACTCACATGCATGTAAAAGCTAAACAATGAATATGGATGACCAGATAAGAATTAATTGATTCCTATACCATGAGCTGCCAAAAGAATGAACAAATCTTTGTTGGAAGAAATTTGGCCAGAGTGTTCCTTCAAAGCAAGGATAACAAGACTATCTCATATACTTAGGACATGTTATCAGGATAGATCCCTCTCTGGTACAGGTTATCATGCATACCCAAATAGACAGTAACTGAAAAGAGGAAGACCTTCGATGAGCTGCATTGACATATTGGCTGCAATGATGGGTTGAAACATAGTAATGATTGAGGATGGTGCAGATTGTGTCTTTCTATTGTATGTAGAATCACTGTGATCCCAGAACAATTTGACAATACCAAATGACAACAATTTGTTGTTGCATTTAACAATTTAAAAAAGTGATTAAGAAAAGAATTCTTCCATGTGACCCTTTAGTGAGGCACTGTCCAATGATCACTCAGGTGGGTTTTGAGTCTCCAATTTGTCTACACTTTTTCACGTCAATTTGAATGCTTGCTTTTGAATTTCTGATACCTGTTCCCATTGTCACCTCATGATACACATGATGCTGTATTTCTTCCATGTGGGCTTAGTTGCTTCCCTGCTAGATGTCCAATTGTTTAAGTTTGTCTTTAAGACCCCAGACACTATATCTTTTAATAGCACTGATGAAACATAAATATCCTCTAGTTCTTTAATATTTCCTTCCCTTTACTATTATGGTCTTAGTTTCACCTCATTAATCTTGTGAGACCTGTATATGTTCATTTTTATAGTTAAGGTCATTCGATGCATGAAACCCAAGCTAGATAATCCCTTCAGGAATAGCAATGGGAGTAACGATTCCTGGGGGAGGGAAGGGATACCATCATTGCTATAGTGCAATGATGACTGTATAACCCCACTTGAGGGGAACAAATAACAGAATTTTAGGTGAACAGATACATTGGTGTATGAAATGACATAATAATAATATATAATAAGGCTTCCTGGTGGGGGAGGGAGGGAAGGGATAAAGGAGAGCTAATATCAAAGAATTCAAGAAGAATGAAAATACTTTGAAAATGATGGTGCCAGCAATTGTACAATAATGCATCATCTAATTGAATTGTGGATCGTTATAATATCTGTAACAGCTCCCAGTAAAATGATTAATAAAATAAAAGAAAATAATCCTTATTGATTTTTAACCACAATATATATATACTGTGTTCTAGGACAAGAGAAGGAACCTAGAAAATATTTTTTTGTAAACCTAAAAAATAAGAAAATTGCGCACTTAATATATTTGGATATATGCTCAAAAAAAATCTCATGATGTTGGGGATTACACCAGCCAGACACTCCTGGGTAAGTTTAGGGAAGAGTTCAACCTATCAACTGCTTCCCAGCCTGATGCCACCTCCTTGGTGTCATAAGTCTTTTTGTATATGAGAGAGAGACTTTGGAGATTTGAGTTCTCTTTGGCCCTTCACCTTGTGCTGGAACTGATCTTGCATCTGGCTCTTGATCTCCTATTACATTGCCTGCTGATCTAATAAGCTGTCAGGCAACTACTGATGGTGGATTCATTCTGCTAACTTTGGACTTCTGCATCCTCTCACCTCTGTCCCAGTTGACATTGCCTTTTTGTCCTCATCTGGTTCTTTGAACTCATCTGGTTCTTCGATCTCCTGTTGCATCCATCCCCTGTCTATGCCAGGCTTCAAGAGTAGAGTACCCTCAACCCAGCTGGAATTGCCTATTTCTACAACTGTATAAGCCATTTCCTAATAAAAATCTCGTCCTATATACAACACATGCAAGCACCACTGGTCTTGTTTCTCTAGAAAACCTAACCTGACACATCACCTTTCATTACCAATCTTTGTGTGTTAACATTTAGAATCTCTGTGCTAAATATATCTTTGAAAATGCATGCAGCCCTCTCTCTGATGTGTCTGATAAACCATCACAGGTCTGCCTCTCAGATCAATGGCTGGTTATTTGAATCCATGCCTGGCAACACAGGACCTTGATTATAATTGCTGAGCCCTCAAATTTAACCCAAACCGACTGATAAAACAAGGGCATATTTCCAATTTCATCAGATTTATAACAAATGTAAAATAAACTAGTGTCTGCCCTTAGCAACCTAGCTACTTATTTAAACATTTGGTGTTTATTTATGATCTATAGAATCCTTCTCCCACAAACCACTCTGAACTGACATTCTCTATTAGCTTCTTGCGAGTTCCTTCATTAACAAGTTAATACACTTTGACTTGTGCTCACGATCAATTTTTCTACGAAATTTTGTTCTAACAACCCGTAACTCACACACTCCATCAACCTATGCTATTGCCTCCAAATTCCAAGTGAATAAAATGAAGTTGTCAAGAGTAAAATCAGTTTTATTAACCCCTACCCTTAGCTTGTCTACAAAGTTATAATTATCTGTCCTCAAAATTATATCCTTTCCTGCAGACTCACGTGAAGGAGTTTTCCTGCCACTGTGGGTATCTATCTGCACGTGTGACCGTGGTCCTTTCAGTAACAGTGCCCATGAACCCTTGCTATCTTCCCAAAGTTGGATCAATTAAGTGCTGCTGTATCATAAATGCCACGATTGGGTTGGTTGACAAATTTATTTCTCATGGTTTAGGAGATCAGAAGTCTAAATTCAAGGCATTAGCTGTAGGGGAAGACTTGCTATGTCCTCTCTGAGGGGAAATTCTTGTCTTTCAGCTTCACTTCCCATGTTCCTTGGTAATCACCACAAAGTGTCTATCTTCCCCTGGCTGTTTTTCTTTCTGTATGCTTAACCCACAGAACCTTGGTGGCATAGTGGGTTATGAGTTGGGCTACGAACAACAAAGTCAACAGTTTGAAGTCACCAACCACTCGAGAGGGGAAAGACGAGATGTTGTAAAGTCTTGGAAACCCACACTGACAGTTGTGTTCTGCCCTCTAGGGTTGCGACATGTCAGAATCTACTTGAGAACGTGAGTTTGGAGTTTTGTTTTCGTTTTCTTCTTGAGTGCTTGCTCTGCTCTTTCTATGTCATAAAGATGATGGGTTTACTCACATGGTTATGGATTCAGTCACATAACAAAGAAAACTGTGTTCCCCTGTGGAATTTCACCCACAAGGTCAGGATTTTAGCACACCCTCTATCCATAATATACACACTGCACAGTTCTATCCATATCCATAAAAACCTCACTTCTGTTATACTGGGCTTCTTTCCTGTTTCTGATATGTAAACACAGCAAAAGTAAATAATTTTCTGGAATATCACATTCACATACAGAGTGAATTAACAGCGTGGAAAATTTTTCAGCATTAAATTAGGATTTAATCTATTGTCACATATTCAAAATCAGTGAAGCATCACTTCTCTAGAAGAAGAATATTATGAAAAACAAAAGAGAAGTTATTTTAATAATTTCAATTACTTCCCCAAGTGGAAAGAAAGGAATGCTATCTAAACAATTGGGAATAAAAGTTGCAGTTGTTTAAGGGCAGAAAAGAGGCCCATACCTCAAATATTGTTTAAACAAAAATCACTGCCATTTCACCAATTCTGACTCATTTGAGACATTAAGTCCCAAATAGGACAAAGAGAAAACAAAGACCAAGGTACATCATCCAGATGACGGAGTCCCTTAGCATAAGGCGATAATGGCACCCGGGTTTCATAGCAACACAGCTACTTCAGATAGGCATAGGACACAATGGAGACTATCCAAAATTCATGACTGGAGGCAGGTCAGTACATCGTCACAGTTATAGGCGGGACTACAGAAGCTGGAAGGAAACCATGTTTGGGACACATACATGGTGTTAGATAGAAGAGCTTATAAAATTGGTCCAGGGCCTTCAGACCAAGGAAGTCAAGGCGTGACAGATAGAACATGACTCATGGCTGTGCACCTCCAGTGCTACCCCCAGGACAGTGACCTCCACCAAAAAATCATCAGCCAAGCCCAGGAAAGAGACTGCCTGTCCCTAAGATGCTTGGAGAGGGGTAGAAGAAATCCACTTTCCAACTCATTATGCCTGAGGGCCAGCCCTGTTGGAGTGGTGGTTGTGTCTATGCCAAAATTATAATGAAAACAAGGAGAATTACTTTTCCCACTTCAGTTGGTGAATAATATGAGTGTAAATAAAACCAGTTGTGACAAATTGATGACTCTGAGATATTTCTTTGTTTATTTAAAATTTTTAGCTTTATTACAGAAAGAGCATTTGTAAAATATTGCCCAAAAATGGCACAAACAGAAGTAGTCACCAATAGAAAAGCATGTCCTTCTGAACATATTAGAAGCACTTCCAGAAAACATCTAACAACACAGTTAGAGAATAGCACATGGAGAGATCAACATAGACAGCAGTATGTTTAACTCCAGCACATAACAGAAGCTGGTTTTTTTAATAAATTTAACAAAAAAATTAACCTTGAAAAAATTTTTTTGACCAGTGTTTCCTGACTAATCTCTCCTCTAGTCTCTAGTTCACCACTGTGGAGCCCTGGGGTGCTGTTAAGCACTCAGCTGCTTACTGTGAGGCTGGCAGCTTAGACCCACCCACTGCACCAAGGGAGACAGATGAGGCTGTCTACTCCTATAAAGAAACCGTATATAGGGCAGATAGATGTTGGAATCAACTTGACGTTAGAGGGTTTTGTTTAGGGGGTTACCAATTCACCTCTATTATTTCATGGTTTTGGATTTCACGATCTTCACATAGCCAGCCCAAGTGACTTAGAACTATACCATTGAAAATAGCCATGTGAAGAAATATGAGATGCAAGAGTGCATATAAAACCCACCAGGGGTCTGAAAGTCAACACAAAAATTTCTGAACTCTGACAACATTCTTCCCTCCTAGGTAGATAAAAGGAGAAAAATTAATCATCTTGATTGGAGCCTCAAAAGGCACGAAAGAGCCAACTGGAACAACTTAAGCTGAAGTTGCAAGTTCAGGCAGAAGAATTGTCTGATTCAGAGTGCTTGGCCGAATCCATTTTCTCTGACAGTTGAAGAAAGATTTGCAGTAACAAAATCACATTAGGGAGTGGAGAAGCAAGCGCCAGAGGAGAACAGAGAAGAATCTTGGCTCTCACACCAAGGGCAGAGCTAACAATAAGATGCTTTCATTTACTGGATTTAGAGGAAGAGTAAAAGTATGTTTCCAGTAAGTATCATTGAGGGATTTGTGGAAGCATATTAATACAGAACTTCAAGTGCTCTACTGAGATGATTCAGCTTTATTTAGTGTCCATTTCCAAATTTCCATCATGGTGTGAATCTTAAATAATCCTCTTGTTATGTCTCCTCTTGAGACGTTGGGAGGAAATTTGGAGGAAGTAAAATTAGAGGAGAAAAGGGAATGTTGAAGAGGGACCACAAATGTTGCTGAGTTGCTGGAATTCTAAGTAGTAATTTTCTCTCTCATACAGAGCATTTGTTTCAGATACTTAGACAAAGGGTATGGTTGAGGGGGTGAGGATGGATCTTGCTGCCATCATGAAGAATTTAGAGAGTAATATGGCTCAAATCAGAGGATGCCATTTTTTTCCTGTAAAAAGGCCAATAATTAGCATTTTAGAATCTGTGAATGTTTCCGTTTCTGATAAAATAATACACTTTTATCATTCAATTGCTAAACAAGCCATAAACATACCAAATAGGAGGGAAAATACCATTATCTTTTTTCCATGAAATTTTTGAAACTCCCTCATATTTAAATAACAAGCACTAACACTGATTAATACAATGATACTTCCACTTAGGTTTCTTTCAGAAAATAAGAGAGGAGAAAATCTTACCTATCGAATTTTTTAAGCCACTATTAGCCTAATACCCAAACCAGAAAATTATAATGAAAAAAAACCACACATACAGAAAACAAAAGATCAGTCATTCTCATAAGTTAAAATGCAAATATTCCCAACAAAGTGCTTATCAAATCAAGTCAAATAACATATTTAAAATAATTTATTTAATATATTTTTTAATTAAATTTTTAATATACCTAAATTTTATACATCAATGCCAATGGAGATTTATCCCAGGTATATAAAGCTGGTTCAATATTAAAATGTCTTTATCAGTGTAATATACCATATCATTAGGCTAAAGGAAAAAAATTCTTATGAGTTTTCAATTGATGCAGGAAAAAAGTAACAGTTGGCCATATCCAACACGCATTCAAACAAAGAATTCTTAGCAACCTAGGAAAAGAGTAAAATTAATTCAATATGACAAAGGGTATAGACAAAGGATCTCATTAGTTAGCATCACAGTTAATCATAATGCAAATAATTATTAATGATATTTCTCTTTGAGTAAAATCTTTAAAATCTGGTATGTATTTTACACTTCCATTTGAACAAACTCCATTTCCAGTATTTGCCATATCTGGTTTCTCTAGCTGCCGTTGAGTTGATTCCGAATGATGGTGACCCTGTGACAGCAGAGTAGCACTGAGCACCAAGGGTTTTCAAGTCTGTCATCTTTTGGAGGCAGATCACCAGACCTTTCTTCCAAGGTACCCTGGGTGGGCTTAAACTCTAAGCATTTGACTAGTAGTCCAATGTTTAACCATTTTGTGATGCCCAGGGGATGCACTCAAGGTGAAATGGCTCCTATATTGTACAATACAGATTCATTTAATACCAACATAGCAGGTAGTCAGCCTACAGGTGCCTGACATCCTGAAATAATCAGTGGCAGATAGAGTATGTGGCTCTAAATCGAGAAGGGCAGTGCTTCCACAAAGATCTGATTGGGTTCACATGAACGCCATGAAAAATGCACGGCTTATCAGGTCAATTCTGACTATAGAAAATGGAACTGCTCCCTTGGGTTTCTGAGACTAAATCTCTACAGGAGCAGACAGCTTCATCTTTTCCCCTCAGAACAGCCGATGATTTGGAACCATCAACCTTGTGCTTAGCAGCCCAATGCTGAACCCACTAGACCAGTTCAGTGCCTTCTGGCAGTGCCAGTAGAAAGGAATTCCACCAACCACGGAATGTGCACTAAAGTATATTTTGAACCCTTCGGGTGATAGCTACACTGCATTGATGATATTTGCTTACTTTTCAGCTGTAAATTTTTTCTGGGTAAAAAATTTAATAATAATCTAAAAATGTTACACTAAAACTGGCATAAAGTTATGAAAAAATTAAGAAGATAATTCATTATTTACAGTGGTGATTGTCTTGATCCATTAGTCCTTATCCCTTAACTCATTTTACACATGGCATACTGAATGCACAATTAATAACCAGATAGGCATCAGGTAGAAAAATGATAGCTTTACTTTCAAGCTGTCATCACCCTATAAGAAAACTTGCTTCCTTGAATCCTGATGAGTCATCACCCTCTGAAAATAAACATTATTTGTGTGTGTGTGTGTGTGTGTGTGTGTGTGTGGTTACCCAGACTGATTCTCATTCTCACCTAGAACTCAAAAACCCTCACCTGCCTAAGAAAAAATCCAAAGAACAAAAGGGTTCAAGACTCCAGTAGTTTCCTCATTCACACCACTCATGCTGTCTCTCCCTTCTCATGTCACTCATGGTTCACTGGCAGTTTTCAGTCCCTGCTATTAAGTGTCAGGTGTTAAAACCTAGAAAAAGAAGGCAAAATAGGAAAAGCAATGGCTAAGTGGCCACGTTAGTGAGCTACTGCATGGGTAAGAGTTGATTAATTTTGTGCTTAAGAATAGAGGGTGTACCAAAGAATTTCTTTACTTCTGAAATACAAATATAAAAGAAGAGAGGAAGTATGAAAGAATAAGTAAAGTTCGTAGGATACAAGTATTGTTTTTCCATGTAGTTTAATCCCCAAGACTGTGTTTCTAGAACAATCTCAGGCAGTCAGAAGCAGAATGGAGTGTGAGAGAACACTGACATGTTGATATTTCGTTGTGATCATAGCTTTCCTGAGCTGCTTGAAGGCCCACTTGTATTCATGATACAGAGACAAGCATGACATAAAACAGAGCTATGACGAGCTCTGGGTAATTCCATAGCAAAAAACGGTTCATGTGAAACACACGAACCGTGCTCCCCTCGCATGGCTTTTTCCCCTGGGTAGGTGGAGGGTGTCTTAAAGCATGCACAGAAATTATGCTGCACGGTCAAGTTAATAACTTATTCCAAATGCACTTTTATATTTTATAAAGCAAAAACTCCCCAAAGCACCACTGTGTGTAAAATCCATATAGAGAATGGAAAATAATCTGTGAGCCACCAGACTGACTGACATACAGGGGGCTTATAAAAGTTCATGGAAATTTTTCATTGTCGTTTATGTCTATTTTTCCACCAACTTTTGGAAGCCCTGTCCTGTATGATCAGATGGCTGTGCATTAGTGACCTCTGGATGAAAACATCTAGAACTGCTTGCATTGCCCTTATATTCTAAGCATAACTTTTGAGTTTTCCAAGTAGATTTTTATTATGTTTACATCAGATATAAAAATTAATGTCTGCCCATGCTGCTTATGATCCATATGGTGGAAAAACGGACTGACCATAAAGGCCCCAAAGTGCCAAGATAAGAGATCATTCAATGCAGTCACACAGGCATTCCCAAAGTACTCCAATTCAACTGTCAATCACGTTTTTGTTCTGCCCAAGAAGTGTGACTATAAAACATATTTCATGCTCTACCGCTTAACATTTTATAGAAGAGGGTGAATTGATGGCATAAACACATAATTCAAATTATTCAGAGCAGAGAATGGACTGCCATTGAGCCACACAAAAGAAGATAAATTTTATTTCAGAGTCATAAGTAGTTAGCTGATAGAATCTTTCAATGTGCACCTAAGAAAAAGGGGGAAAGAAAAAGAAAGGCTTAAATCAGACAATATTCTTGGTTGTTTACAACGAATGCTTTAAAACCGCAGATGTAGAAACAAAAATAAGACAGATCTTGCTACAATAATGATGAAGAGCTTCAATAAATCTAAATGTGTAAAGCTAGGAACGAATGTGAGAAAGAAGAGCATACAAATAGCATGGAACTAAAAAAAAAAATCTCTGAAAGGTTTTTGATCAATCCCTAAAGGAAATAAACTGGAGGTTATCCCAACACCAGTAATATATACATACATATGAAGAAATGGCATGAGGGCTACATATGACCTCCTCCTGCCTCAGTGGAGACAAAAAATCTGTCCTCCCAGCCACCACAAGGCTGAAGTCAGATGTGACTCCAACCTCCTTTATCCTCTTTTGACACCATCTGTTCTTCTCACGGCACACTGTGCCTTTGCTGAGTTTGATAATCCACTGCAATGGCCGCAAAGAATGCCCGGATCACACTTAACATTGTGCGGCTTATTAGGGAAGTCAACTCGTTATCACAAGGCAGCATCAGACAATGTGAAGGATATAGTTACTACTCCACAGCAGTACCTCTTCTCAGGCAGAAGCCAAGTCTCTCTCGGGTCTTCAGCTTCGCAGTCACACTGCTTTTTGCCTTTGCCTCTGTGGCTCCTGAAGTCCACCTGCTGTTTGGCCTCAGGAGTGCATAGTCTCAGCAGCAGCTCCACTTTTCTGATCCCTCTGGTGCCTCCACCTCTTCCCACAGGGTTCTCATTTGGGCTCCATTGGTGGTCCAGGAATTCCCTCTCTTCCTGCTTCTGAGATGGCCTTCTTGTACCAAGAGGTATGGCAAAACTGACCAATCCCCTAGTTGGGTCCTATACACCGTATTGCATGGCCTCGTCCATTCATTTGGCAGGGGGTTGGGAGTGGGTCCAGAGATACAGATTTCCGAGTCATGTTTGAGAATTTTCACTTCCCCACACATTATTACACACGATAATCTTTATTTTTCCTAATTAGCTAAGTATATGATGGAGTATCTATCCCCTTCCCACCCACCCCCAAAATGGAATTGCGCTGGGCTGAGCAGAACTTTTGTACTATGCATTTTTCCAGCTAGGTTAGCATCAAGCAACCCACCCTGAGTTAGTGCACCCAGGGGTGTCACCTGGGAAGGTTTCCTCTGATCACCGTGAATATTTTTGTAAAAGTAGGTTCACTCTAACTTCGTTTGTTTTTTTTTCTTCAGATGGCTGATTTAAGAGAACAATATTTGGCTGTGAAATGTTTCTTGCTCGAAACAGTTTCTTGCAGAAACTGTTGTGAGGTTGAACACAGCTTATGAGGACAGCTGTGTTGGAAAAACTCAAGAGTATGTATGAGTGGTTTTCTTGTTTCAAACAAGGTGAATGTAGATTTGGTGACAGACCTCATTCTAGACATTCATCAACTTCCTGAATGGAAGAAAATGTTGACTTGTAGTGCATTTGGAGTGTGTTCCATCAGGTCAGATTATGAATCAAGCTTTCGATGTACAAGTTCTGAAAAGATTGTGTAACTGTGTGACCAAAAGGACCTGATTTGTGGCAGATGAGGGACTGGTTTTACCATCACCACAATGCACCCACTCATGCAGCCATCTCAGGGTGCCAGTTTTTGGCAAAAAACAGCATGCCTCTCTTGCCCCGTGCACCTTACTCACCTAACCTCACTCCGTGTGACTTCGTTTTGTTTCTGTGACTACAGAGGGACATGAAAGGACAGCGATTCGATGACATAGAAGAGGTGTAGAAAAAAATGAGGGAGAGTCTGTCAGCCATCCATGCTGATTTTGTTTCCAAGAATGGACTCACAGATTTGACAAATGTATTATGTGTAATGGAGAATACTTTCAAGGTGATAGGTTGTTTTGTAAAAAAATAATAAAATAAATAGCTTGGAAAACAAATTCTTATTTTTCTTTTGGCACTCACTCATATGTAACCAGAATGTTGAACAAATATGATTCTGATAATTGAGTCAGAAAATCTGCTCACTTTGTCACTTTAACATTTCCACATCAGGATTAATATGTCTTTTGCCTCCATGTGGATACTAAGATCATCTATTTTAAAAGAAAAAATTCAGGTTTTAAAACAAAAATCTTGTAGCCATTCAAATTGACAAACATATTCTCAGTTCCATAATTAAGTGTTTGGATTCATGAGTTCATAGACGGGCGACCGTCCCCAGCATCAGTTCTCTCACCTCTGGTGTCCTCAGCACAATACGCTAATTTCTATTACAGCTGTTCCCGTGCTATGTGGTGAGCATTCAGGAATTTGACAACCCTGGCCTCACTTCCCATTTCTCTCTGTTAAATAGTCTTTTCTCCTAGAACTCAGTACGGTTCTGCACGTGCTTCTTTTTTTTTTAAGCAAAAGGGAAGACCTTTATTGGAGCCCATATGGGAAACCCTAGAGAAGCCCAGCATACCCTACTGTGTAGGCATGCCCAGCAAAAGGTCACACCATTCACTGTCCCCCATGTTCCAGAGGGACTCCCCTTGAGCTGAGCCCCCAAAGGCCCGGGACTGGCTAGGGGTGGGGATGACAAGTGATCTTTTGCAGGAGATCCTTTTCTGGTTCACAAACAGCCTTCTTCCTTTGCTCATTCGAGCCCCAGGGTGCAGATCAATAGTAAAGAAGCCATCAGGCGATAGGGGAGGCAACTACCAAAAGTTTATGGAAACAGGAATTAAATGATAATGGAATTATTCCACAAACAATGTGATGCCCTCTCATCTTAAACTCTCACTGCCCCCGGTTAGCATGTCCTACTAGGTTTAAGATGAGACACCTATGCCTCCTCGGCAGCACTTCAAATTTCTTCAGAGAAAGTTTCTTCAAGCTCCTGTTACCTTCTCTAGGGATGTCTGTGGTCTGGTAAGAGGAACTCTGGTGGTACTGTCAGGAAAGTGTTGGGCTACTAGCTTACAGGTCAGAGGTTCAAATCCACCAGTCACTCCACAGGACAAAATGAGGCTACTTGGTCCCGTAAATATTTTAGGGCCTCAGAAAATTCCATAGAGGGTCAATGTAAATTGGAAACAACTCAGTGGCAGAGGGCTAGTCTGGTGTAGATTGATTTCAATAAAAAATTAAAAATGACAACAAACATTAAAAACCAAGATGAAAAATAGGAATGAGAAAAGATGTGTCTCCCATCACCATTTTCAAGAAATGTCGTTTCTAAATGCTTCTCAGTGTCCTTTTCAAAGCCAATCCCAAAGCTGCATTTCAGACGTTCTATGGGGCAGCTGGTTGTCATCACGCTGGTGGCATAAACAGCCAGGTTAGCGTGAACTTAATGTGTTCAAGAGTCACTTCAAAAACAAGGATGAAATAGAATTATCTACATTAAATTGCACTCTACACCCAATCATTTATCAAGATACCACATTGGGCTCTTCAAACCCAGGGGTGTGCGTTTCTCCTGAAGGCCCCATAATTGTAAAGAGAGTTTCTTTTCAAAGGTGTTCTGTGCAATTCCAAAGTGTACTTTTTGTATGGAAACCTAAACTTACTTTCTCTTATTTCCCAAATCATGCTGGCTGGCACTATCGAGGGGTGCCACAGAGACTTTCGAATGTTTAAGGAAACATCATGAATAGATCACATAACACTCAGGTGTCTCTGGAGATCTCTGGAGAATGAAGCTTACCTTGCTTGCTACTTAAAGAATTCGTCTGATTCTCTCAGAGAAGAAGCCCAGAGGAATAATTTATTCATATTTACTATTATTTAAGTGTAACTTGTGGACACTTGTCTCTAATTGCGAGTTCAAAAGTTAGAAAAGGTGGTATTAAAATCCCACAGATTTTATCTGATATGGAGAACAATATCATGTTGATGCTGGGAGATAATGAGACCAAGTACAACTCACTGGCCAGGGTGGTTATATGTAATTGAGGTGTCCTAAAATTATCCTTGCTAGACAAGGTGACGTCTGCGCAGCCCCTAATACTTCCTAATGGGCTTAGAAGAAGAGCACAGACCTAGTGAAAAATGTCCCGCTCACCTGTCAGCTTGTCCGCACTGACCTGTGGTCACATGGTGTTACTATGCTGCTGGAAGAGATGTCACTGGTGTTTCAAATACCAGCAGGATAATCCACTGGGAGCAGACTGCAGCAAAGCTCTCAATCCAAGGGTAGGTTGGGCAAAGAAAGAGGTGATCTACTTTTGCAGGCTTGGCCATTGAAGATCTTATGAAGAGCAGCACCATAATGTCCAATATCATGCAAGATGAGACCCTCAGGAAGATATTCATCCTACAACGAACAAAGACAGACCTCTCCAAAGTAAAATCAGCCTAATTGACCTGGATGGAGTAAAGCTTACAGGACTTTTATTTGCTGATGGGGAATGAGTTAAAAATAGAAGAAACAGCTGTGAAAATCCATTTGAAAACCAAAATTCAGAATGTACAAAATATAAATCTAAGAAACCATAAAAACGTAAAGGGAAAACATAGAGGTTCATAATCTAAGCATTAGAGAACTGAAATGGACTAGAGGCGATTTTGAATTGGACAATGATATGATTCACTATGCCAGTAATGACAAATCAAAGAGTTCTGACATCCCATTTACCATCAAAGAACATTTAAACATTTATTTTGAAATCCAATGTCATCTTCGATAAGATAATATCTTTGCACCTATGAGAAAAGGGAGCTTATACAAGCATTATTCAAACTTAAGGACCAATCTCAAATACCAGTGATGAGAAACTGAAGAATTCTACCAACTTCTTCTCTCTAAAATAGATAAAGCACACAATCAGTATGCAATGATAATTATTGGTGCTTGGAATGTTAATGTTGGAAACAAAGAGGATCAGTAGCTGAAGATATGGCCTTGGTAATAGAAACAAAGCTGGAGATTACATAACAGAATGTTGTAGCACCAACGGCATCTTTACTGCAAACACCTTTTCAGCAACATAAATGGCAACTATAAACATGGGCCTCACCACACACAAGAATCCAATTGAGTACGTCTGTGGGGAGAAGCAATGACGGAGCTCAGCAGCAGCGGTCAAAGCCAGCCCAGGACCAACTATTGACCAAGCCATTGCTTATATGAAGTTTCAAGTGAAGAAAATTAAAATAACTCCCCCAAAGCCAAAATATGAACTTGAGTATATTCTGCTTGAATTTAGAAACTATCTCAATACTAGATTTTATGTACTGAATACTAGCGCCAAAGGCCAGAGGAGCTGTAGAATGACAGCAAGAACATCCTACAGAAAGACAGTTCAAGGTCATTTGAAAGGAAAAACCAAAGTGAAGAAACTCTGAAACTGGATCTTGAACTTAGCTGAGGCAAAGCAAATGAAATAAAAAAACTGAACATAAAATTTCCAAGGCGAGAACTCAACAAGCTGGAATACACTGTACACTGAAATATGCAAAGAATTGGGGTTAGAAAGTCACAAAGGAGAAGCATGCTCCACATATGTCCAGTTGAAAGAAATGAAGAAAAGTGTGTGCCTGAGTCTGCAATATTAATGGATCATACGGGCAAAAGATTGGAATGGTGTAGGAAGCACCCAAAGAAGATAGAAAGATTACTGCAAAGTCTGTCTTCTGACTCCTGAGTGCCTCTCCCCCAAACCAAACCAAATTCACTGCCATTGAGTCAACGCTGTCTCACAGGGACCTCCCTGTGGTTTGCTGAGACAGTAACTGTTTAAGGGAGTGGAAAGCCCAGTCTTTCACCTGTGGAGCTGCTGGTGATTTTGAACTGCCGATCATGTAGGACACAGCCTGACTCGCTGTAAGTTGGAGTTGGGAGAGGGCATCGGCAACTGTGAGGTCCCAAAGTTAGAGTCCTGCTGGTCCTACTGGGCTTTCCCTTTGGGAAAAAGCTTCTTTATTTATAGTATTGTGCTTCCAGGGAAAGTTGTGTGTGTGTGTGTGTGTGTGTCCATGTACACGGATATACATGCATGCATATATTTATGATTATTTGAATCATTGCTGAGTGAGGCAGACCATAGAAGAGCTGCCTCCTTCTTATTGGACTTCTCCCAGCAAGAACATGGACAGGATTATTAAGCTTCTGTGTCACCCTCAGCTCTGTCAATCAGCTTCCCACACACTCAGGGTCTGCTCCTTACTTTAATCCTTCCCCCTCTCTGTCATCCAAACCCTCAATCACATTTCTACCTGGAATGCATACTTTTTACTCAAAATGTGCTGTAGAGAAGGATTCAGGACACTGTCTTCCCAGGAATCAAACTCAGTAACAAACAATTGCACTTTAGTTGTCGGTGTCCAGCCCTGCCCTCCAGATCCCCTCCAGCCTACAGCTCTTGCTTCTTCCCACCCTGCTTCTCAGTTTCCCCTTTTGTTTGTTGGATTGTTTTGCCACCCTTTCTTCTCACCTACCCCAACCCCATTCTTGGCCCATTCTTAGATCATAATGTAAAATTATGGTACCATATCGAGAAACTCGTAAGATGCAGTTACTTTAAAAACAAACAAAAACAAAAAAGAAGATGTGAGGAATATACAGAGTCATGGTACCAAAAAGAATTGGCTGATATTCAACCATTTCAAGATGTAACATGTAAACATATGTAATTATACTAGTGGTATTGAGGGAAGAAGTCCAAACTGCCGTCATGGGGGTGGGGGGGCATACCCCCAAGAATTTAAGGAATATCAATCGCTCAAAAAATAAGTCTATTACTGGAAGCCCTCACATTCAAAGAAAACCAAACTCATTGTAGCCAAGACGTCAGGCAATAGATTGCATGGGCAAATGTGTTCTCTTAAAAAAACTCTTTAAAGTGTCTAAAAGCAAAGAAGTCACTTAGAGGGCTAAAGGATGCCTGATATAAACCTTGGTTTGGCCAACCACCTCATCTGCAGGTGAAAGCTAGACAATGACTATGGAGAACAGAAGAAAAGATGCCTTTGCATTATGGTGTTGGTGGAGTCTTAAATATACCATGGACTGACAGTGAATGGGGGGAAAATCTGTCTTGAAAGAAGACAGTGAGAATGGCAAAATTCATTTATACTCTAAACATGTTAGCAGGAAGGATCAGTCCCGTCCTGGACAAAGGATGTTATTCTTGGTTAAAAACACAGAGTTCGGGGGGAAAAAGAGGAAGACTCTTCCTCACTGAGACAGGTAGGCACAGTGGGTTCACCCAGACCTGCTATGATGGAAATGGGCAAAACAAGGCAGTTTCTTTCCTTTAGAAATAGGGTGACAGAGAGTTGGAGGCAGCCCAATTATACCTAACAATAGCAGCTATGAAACTGTAATAGACTGATGTGCTGGTTTTCATGTGAAATCTCAGCTTATTCCCAATTCTTGACAGATTTCCAGTCCAATGCTACTTGTTACATTACAGAAAGGTAATTTGAATATATTAGTGATTATTCCATGTCCACTAATTTGACGAAAACTTTGTTCTTAAAACAATATGGTATGTTTTTGCATTATATAGAAAATGAAAGCACCAAAAATAGATTATATCATTTAAAAACTCAACATCCAAGATCATCCGAAAAAAGAGAGAGAGAAATGAATCTCTAAATTTTAGTATTTTGAAAAGCTAGAAATACTCATGACCTAGACTTAATTAAGAACTCATAACAGGAGAGACAGCATCTTAGCAAGGTCTTGGAAGGAAACTGTGACTTTGTGAATGCGAATAAGGGAGGGAGGTAAATCTCACGGAAAGAATAATGAGAACAAACGTAGAAAACCAGAAATATGCAAGGAGAAATGAAACACTCATTAAAAAGACAATCACCTTAGTTCACTCAGCAAGAGAAAAGCAAAGCCATTCAAATCGGTATTTTTTAAAACATGGCACAAATTTTAATATCCAATGCAGAGTGTGATCTCAAGATTTTTTCACCAGTTTAAATTTGTATTTATTGATTTCTATTGCTTCCCCAGGATGGAAAATGTTACATCATCTTCACACTCTCCGCATTGATTTCCCCACAGGTGTGCGTTCATCAGGATCATATCAGAAATGTTTAGCATCCGATGAATCCAAATGCATTTTTATCGGTATGGAACACTCGAATTAACAGCTTGCACTGTGTCAAAGATATTCATCTCACAGTGAAGGCACTGCTTCTTTCAAGCAATTCCAAACACTGACTGGGAGAACAAAGGGTTTTTAATTTCTGCGTGATGTTAGATGAAAGCTCCACATTATTTTTTTTGAAGACTCGGCAGGGTTTGTTTTCATGTGGAATGGTGGGAGCTGTCGGAAACTGAACAGGTGGTGAGCTGCCCCGGGCCATTGCAGGGTGGATGGATCATTTCTTACCTTTGTTGGTCATTAACAGGAAGAAGCTGCCTGTTAGCAAATGGGGACAGGCCGTGAGTCACTGAGCTCGTGGGGAAGCCTCTCTGTGCACCAGGACTCAACCACTTCACTCTCATGGGCTCGCTCCAATATTTTCCTCCTTCCATTAGACACGGCGGCTTTTGTAATAAAAAAAGATTGATTAGTATACATCCACGTATCACTTTTTCCCTTTAAAATACAATTTGACCATTAATGGGCTGTCATCCTGGGAGCGCGGTGAAGCTTTCTACTCCCATAAAGAGTTATAGTTCCGGAAACTCATAAGAGCAGTTTGACTCTGTCCTAAAGGGAAGCTATGAAATGGAATCGATTCAATGGCAGTGTGTCTGAGGTTTTTGGTTTTGTTTTTGGCTTGGTCTTTATACTATGGTAGATTTTTTTTTCTTTTTTGAGCGACCTTCCAATAAGTGGTTTGTTATTAACACATTTCCATTCCTCATCTATCCACCTTATATATGTATCCCATTCCTTAGAGGCGCAAAGATTAATGCTCCAAAACCACAGAAGCCTTTGTTAAACAAAAAGATCAAAGCAGGAGCTGTTTTTGGACATTTCCTCCCTTTAGCTCTACACACTTCTGAAGACAGTGTTTCCATCCCTAATTTTCCCCGACGAAGTCTGCACTCTTCAATCTATACCAGGTCAAAATGACAGTTCGGCATCTTTGAGGGACTCAACTTGCATTGTCTTCCATGTTCTTTGAATTCGGGCAACAAAAAGAAGTCTCAAGGGGTAAGCGGCAAAATCAGGGGATAGGGTCGATGGGGTAAGTGTACCCAACAAAATGCTGCGTGTGGCTCTAGAACCTACTTCTATGAAGCACATATGTCTTCGATGCAGTTGTTTAGTAGACTGATGGTTGGGAAAATTTTACAGGATATCATCATTTAGCCCATTGGTTCTCAATCTTCCTAATGCCGCGACCCTTTAATAAAGTTCCTCACGTTTTGGTGACCCCCAACCATAAAATTATTTTCGTTGCTACTTCATCACTGTAATTTTGCTACTGCTATGAATTGGGCGAGCCCTGTGAAAAGGGTCATTAGACCCTCAAAGGGGTCGCAACCCACAAGTTGAGACCCACTGGTTTACAGGTAACTTGGGTATTACTTGAGGCACTGAATCAAGACCTGTGCTTGTGCACCCAAACATAACCCATAGTGGGGTTGATATTGCTGAGTAGCTGGTAAAAGGTACAATCCATGTTAGCAGGCATCATGTGAGAAATTCGAGCCCGGCACCTGCAGCAATGCAGGTCTGCAGTGATTCTTTAAAAAGTGAATGTGGAATGATGAGGGCACTCAGAGAACATGAGAGAGAGCAAGGCAGCAGAGAAAATGAGGAACGCTGTTGTGGCTGCTCAGTGCTGTTATGTTGGTTCTGACTCACAGGCTCAAAGATCTCATCTTCATCTGGTCAGGTCGAATCAAAGATGACTTCTTCATAGAAAGCTCTTTCTTATACATATTTGAGGGTTACTGGTTGTGTTTCTCTAGATAACCCAGCCTGACACACCGATGCTCTCCAGGATGTAGTCACAGAAATGAATTGGTGATTACAAGTGGTCATTTCTGGAGTTGACGAAGACAAACAGTCACCAAGCTAGAGTATCAGGTGGGTGTGCTACCTGAGGTTTAAATATACCACAGTGGAGCTGTTGGCCTTCAATTCCTACTGTAGTCATGTAGGCAGAAGTATGCAAATATTCTTAATGACCCTGCCAACTAGGGTTATAGTGGTGCTCTTTTAAATAGAACATCTTAGGAACATAGGTTTTCAGAGAACATGAGTAGTAAACAGTAAAATCTGGCTCTGCAAGTCTTATTGAAACTAGGAATGCAAGAGGAAGACGCAATTAGTGAGAAGAATAGAAAGCAATATATTAGAGGCAGGAGATTACGGAACTTGTGTGAGACAAAGGAAGACAGACAGAAGGAGGCTGGATTTTATTCGGTAGAAAACAATTACAGAAATAAGAGGTAAGAAACCTTGCCTCAAGGTTCTTTCCAGAGCTCTGAGATAAAGTTATTTCTTTGCTGACACAGATCGATGGCCAGGCTGCTTCCAAGATTAGAATGAGTTGCCTTTGTGGCCCAGGCGGCAATGTGTCCTTCACGCAGGCTAACAAACAGACTCCCGCGAGAAGCTGGTATGCACCTTCGCTTAACGGACACTTGGGTTCTGAGCCTGGAGGGCACAGCCAAGCCCATTTACAACACAGTCCTCACTTGTATGGAGTTCTTAGAGTTGAACAGTGTGCTCTCCTGTCCAAGGGCAATCAATGGTGAAATGAAGCTGGCAAGATGGGAAAGAATTTCTTGCATTCTAAATCTCTTTAGGTTCTCAGCAAATACTACAAAAATTCCTTCAGAGATTGTCCTCAGATAGCACAAATAGTGACGCCTTAACCACATGGTTGGCAGTTTGAGTCCACCAAAAGGTCCCTTGGCATAAGGCCCTGATGACCTACTTCTGAAATGTCACAGGGACCCTCAACTCTATGGGGTACCATTCTACCCTGACCACAGGAGTTTGCCAAAACACAGAGCCAACTCAGACGACTGGAGTGCTTTCTCCAAAGCTGTACAGAAACCATGGGCTGCTTTCAGAAATATGGATTATGGAGTGAGGATGGAGTTTACTCTTCTAGCTCAAGACAATAACCTAAGTAAGAATTATTATTAATGTTTTCCAATCAGAGCCAGAGAAAACAGTGTTATCTTGGGCAGATGATGGGAAACCACCCTGAGATTGAGGACAGCTCTCAGAGCAGCAGCTCACAAAGGCACCTTTGGGCTGTGAGATGGGTGATCTGAACGATTTCCATGGTTTTCAAGCAGTCTTTCCTGTACATCTTGGTCGAATGTTATAGATTAAAAATCCTGATCAAAAACATTGTTGAATCCCTCTACTTTTTTTTT
>NW_022111300.1:53416172-53417882 GCF_000313985.2 Echinops telfairi
TTATTCACCCGCTTTGTCTTCAGCGGTTGTGTCGGGAAGGTGAGCATCATAGAATGCCAATTTACTAGAAGAAAGTATTCTTGTGTTGAGGGAATCCCTCTACTTTTACTGAAAGCTTGACACATTCCTCCTACGTCTGCCTTCCATTCTCACGAATATGACTTAAAGTTGACCTTGACTCTGGGAGGCTACGTCAATGAGATAGCCTTGAAGTATGTTCTGAAGTATGTAGACTAATGATAAGAACAAAGGCAAACGGATTGAGTACATACGTGTGGAAGGCACGGTTCCAGGAGGCTTTATGTGAATTCACTTATTTAAGTTTTATTCCATTTCTTTTCAGATCACTTTTATTACCTTGTCCAATTGCACATGCTTAAACTGAGACAGGAAAGAGGTTAAATTCCTTTCTCAAGGTCACACATCTTAGTGGCAGAGCCAAGATTTTCACAGAGCAGGCATCCTATAATCAAATGAATAAGTTATTAGAATTCAGAATCAGGGAGCGAAATTCATAAGTCACTCAAAGAAGCTTCATGGAAGAATTTCAACTACCACTGGAGTTTAAATGGGTACAAGTAAAAGGGATATCAGAGAAAGGAAACAGTGTGAATAAAGAGATTAAAAGTGTATTGTGCATACTATATAGAAAATGGTAAAGCTAAGGTGTACAAGTTTATTTGAAGACTAGTTAGAGGTCGGGGTTGTTTTGTGTGCTATTATATCAACTCATACTCATCATGGCCGATTAGGACAGAACTTCCTCATAGGTTTTCCTAGGCTATGATCTTTACGGGAGCAGATCAACTGGTCTGTCACCCACAAAACCAATGGGTGAGATCAAACCACTAATCCTTGGGTTAAGAGCAAAGAACTTTGAACTAGGCATCATCACCAAGCCTTAGTTGGGGGTAAAGTGTCAAAATACCAAAGTAATGGGGAGTCGTGTTCTTTGGCTAGAAATGTTAGCAAGAATGAGTAAACTATGTAAATCCAACCAATTTGATTGAGTGGCATAATGGAAACTTGAGTTGTGTGAGAAAAAAATCTGAGAGTTGTGGAAAGAAAAATATAGAAGAAAGGAAATAAAGAATAGTCGTCATGAGAGGGTGGTAAGACTCGTAAAATACTGGGGGTAAGAATAATCAGGATTCAGTGTGTCCTAAAGTCGGTGATACCACCTCCAGGGGGCAATGGAATGATGCAGGGGGTACTGTAGAAGCCAATGTCTACACCTTATCCTATGGTATAAGAGTTTTCAATTGCCAGGAGGTTGCTGAGTAAATGTTTTTCTGAACATGGGGCCAAATAAGTTTGGGAGACTAAGGAATGCATAAAATCAAGAAATGTTAAAGAATGTAGTGGATGGAAAATTAAGATGCCCCTAACTTTGGAAAACTTGAGCACTGACTATAAATGAAGAGGTTGAAAAATATGGGTAAGATATAGTTAAGGAAAGCATTGATTTCCTTTAGGTATCATACATCTGTGTAAATAATTATATCCATGAATATTCTTAATATTGTATAGGTATACATACTATGCTAGTTATACAATCGTGTGTCAACTTGAGACTATTAAGAGTGAAGGGGTGGAGCTTAGCCTGTCAATCAGGTCACAGCTTGATAACCTCATTTGGAGGTGCTACTGAGATAAATAGCTCACTGGAAGCCAGATGCGCTCTCTCTCTGCTTCATCTCCCTGCTAAAC
>NW_022111300.1:53420314-53428361 GCF_000313985.2 Echinops telfairi
GGGAGAGGAACTGGGAAACAGCCACTTTAAGTCAATGGAAAGGAATGGAGAAAAAACTTAGTTTGGGGAATTATTATGAACCAAGGGCTAAAGCTGAAAGCTTTCAGTGGGATTGTAGAGCAGATGAAAGGAGCAAGGGAGAGGAGACAGACAATATTCCAATTGGGAAACATGAAAACATACAATCAATCTCAAAACCATTCTTTTTTAAGAGCTCGCTAAAATACTGTCATAAATTTAATATAAAAAATTTGCAATTTACAATCAGTCTGATAGAGTTTCCTCCTCCCCAAATTAAAGTTAATCCTGTTAAGTTGAAAGTTTCCACCATATGTCGTCTTATCAGAATAACTTTGCTGCCTCTGTTTACGTTCACAGAAAAAACATGCATGTGAATCTGTCATATCCAATTTGTCTGACACCAGCTTTAAGGGCAATATCCCCTCCATCCCAACCCCAACTTTCCACTGCTCTGTTCTGACTCTGGCTACATAAGTAGTGCTTCTCCCCTTGGCCCTGACCTCACAAGTTGCAGGGCACCTTCCTCCATCCTCCATAGTCTTCATTTCTATCCATGACCTCAGACACCACCATTTCCAACCTGTGCTCTCACAGGCAGTGTTCAAGTTTCCCAAATTCAAAGTAGTGGAAGCATCTTAGGATTCTTCACCATGTCGTATTTGTCCTTTCTGGATTCCAAGTGTTCCTTTAAACCAATGCCTCATGACCTGAAGCTCTAATATTCATCTTACCACGACCATTTTCACAAGCCCCACTACCCTCACATGGATTGCTTGAGAGTCCTGAGGGCTCCCAGTTGTGATTTGCTGGTGTGCTAGAGCTGTAATCCTGAGCATCAAGTTTGCAGAAGGCATGGAGAATAAGGAATGCCCAATGTCCATTTGCAGAACTCTATGTAGATTAAATCTCCTTTCAATTCCTTCTGCCTGTTAACAGTTTGTGAACAGTCTTACCCTCAGGCAGAATGCATTAGAAAGTGGATTACCACCACCCCTTAACCAGCCCAAGGAGGGCAGCCTCCCTTCCTACCTTGTCTGGTTGCATCCTGGATGAAGCTCACCATACTTGCCCTACACAGTCATGGGCCAGGCCCTGAGTCCCTTGGTTGGACGCCCCTGGACCAAGTTTGGAAACTCTTTTGTCTTGCATAATATAGGTGCTCTAATCATGCTTTCATTCCTATTTCTATAGTCCTGCCTGAAAGTGTGATGTACTGATCTGCCATCATTTATGCTTCTGTGGCAGCTTCCTGTTTCTCCCCATGTCCAAATTAAGCCTCTGATTCTCTGTAAATACTTGGACGTCATTATGACGTCTAGTTTATGATATCCTTTATCTAGAACAGTGGTTCTCAACCTGTGGGTTGCAACCCCTTTGGGGGTCGAACGACCCTTTCACAGAGGTCACCTAAGACCATTGGACATATTTCCAACAGTCTTAGGCACTGAGACACTGCTCTCCTATCTGTCTCTAGGCGGGTCCACCCACGTGCAGATATGCTGATCTGGTGAGAAAGAAGCTATCTCAGCCTTTGCACTGACGTTGGCCTTTGACACATACTGTCGCAAAAAATAGCAACGTAGTTTGCTGTCATTATATTAAGACTGTTACCCATGCTACACCATGCTTCAAGACAAAATTTCATTTATTTGTAATTAGAAATAAATGTTTCACAATATATAATTACATATTGTTTTCGTGATTCATCTCTATGCTTCTATTATGTTCAATTTGTAACAATGAAAGTATATCCTGCATGTCAGATATTTACATTACTATTCATAACAATAGCAAAATTACAGTTATAAAGTAGAAACGAAAATAATTTTATGGTTGGGGGTCACCAAAACATGAGGAACTGTATGAAAGGGTTGCATCATTAGGATGGTTGAGAACCGCTAATCTAGAAGATACAGCTTTGTTTTTGTCCTGTGTTTTCCTGTTTAAAACTTAATAGATGTTTTCCTTAAATCGTATTTGATATTTGGGATCTCTTCTGTGCGCTGAAACACCGGCTATAAATCTGGAGTGTTCCCCTTTCCCATCTCCTGAAGTCCACTGATATAAGAAACTGATCTCTCTGGTCTGACTATCCCTCCCCTGAGTCACCTCGTTAGCATTAACTCTCAGGTGTGGTCTTTTGACCTCATGCACTGCCATCTAGTCGATGCTGACTCATAGTGACACTTACAGGACAGAGTAGAAGCACCCCTGTGAGTTTCCCAGACGGTAACTGTTTATGGGAATAGAAAGGCCTGCCTTTCTCCTGCCAAGTGGCTGTCTGGTGGTTTCGAACTGCTGACCTTTCGGATCACAGGCAAACATGAAGCCTTTATGCTCATGGGGCTTCCCTAGGTAACAAAAACACTTCAATCATTCAAGATATTTCAAGGGTTTACAGTTATCTCTTAAGAAGGAAGGACTAAGACCACATTCTTTGAGTAAAATTAATGTAATATCCCCAAGATGCTATCAAAATGAAATGATGAAACAATTAACTAAGGATTTACAAAACCAAGCACATTAACAAACAATAATCACCACCATTTTAGTTGTAGTTCAAATGTTTATGGAGTTTTTATCAGACATATCCAAACCCTCTGTGATCTCAGAATCTCTATGATGTCAAAGGGATAGTGATCCAGAACTTTAATTAGATCCTTTGAGAAAAACTTACATTTCTAGGAATGGTAAATGGTTGTACATATGGTTTTGAAGTTGTACCCCAAGTGCTTTTTTATAAAGAGAAAATCTAATTACATAAGTTTATAGACTCAGTTCAGAAAAGTTTTATGTACTTGGCTTAATTAGAGCTCAGGATTACAAGTTCCATCAGTCTGAGGTTTTTTTCCCCAGTCTTTTCTCCTCACTGCTGTTTGACATTGCATAGCTACAAGTGAACCAAGAAAAGTATATTTATCCCCCATCACCCACAGATTTCTCCTTTCTAAGCCATGACCTTTGAGACCTACTCAAAATTCAGAATTTAAAAGACCTAGTGATTTGAAAGAAGTTACAGATCTAGCACTGTTCCCTGGAGTAGATGGATGACAGGCACTTTAATAAGTGTTTTTAAATGATTTATAAGCTAAGTTGGAGGATTTCTACTTTAACTTCAATTTAGAGATATCTTCCCCCAGTTATTTCACCTTATTCTCCTTCTCCATACTCTTGCCTTTTTCCAAAAGATTAGCTGTTGGCTGCGTTCATCAGGCTGCAGAGACCCCAATGGATGCATTCGTTGTAGTTCCTCCCTTTAAGGAGCTCATGGTTTAAGGGGTGGCCCTTAAACTATGACCAGGCTCTCAGTGTCACAAACTGTTCCGTTGTTTCTTGCTAACATTGCATCCTGGCAATTATTCCAAACTAACAAAAAATTCAAGTTAACTGAATTTTTAACTAGTTCTCTGACACTTGTATCTTAAACCACTGGGATATATTACCATGAATCTGATAGCAAGGGCCAGATGATAATTTAATGAACGTGTACACATCCAGTATCTACTCATATGACCATTCCTGACATGTGATCTGCATTCATTAAATATTTGTTGTACGAACAAGTGGGAAATGTTGGAAAACAATGAATCGTGCTTCGCCTGACTATGCTGATTTCCCATCGACCCTGTGCTTCTGCTTCTCTGGACATTTCACCATTACTAATTCAATAAAGAATGTATTCAATAACTAAATTCCTAGAAAAAGAGACTGACACTAATCAACTAGTTAATCAAATAACATTTAACAAAATGCCACAGAGATAATATGTAATAGGAACTTAACCTGACAAAGTGAAACAAGTGTCCCTGGAGCCCTGATGGCATAGTGGGTTACCTGTAGGCTAGCTAACCACAAGGTCAGCAGTTTGAAACCACCAAAAGCTCCTCTGGAGAAAAATGAGGCTTTCTACTCCTGTAAATAGTTATAGTCTTAGAAACCCACAGGGGCAGCTCTACCTGGTCCTACAGAGTCGCTATGAGTTGGTGCCAACTCAATGGTAGTGAGGTTTTTTTGTTTGACCTAAAAGACAGGAAAGCTTATTTTGGATAAGTGGAAAATGGGGAGCAGATTCTATGAAGAGAAAAGATATCTACAGATGAAGTTGAATTTTCAAGACAGCAGTTCCTCATGTTTCCTTGGCAACAGTACAATACAAACTCTCTGCCGAGGACATGCCCACGTTGGCTCCAATTTAGAGAAGAATCAGACTGGTTGCCTTCTCACCTCGGATAACTTCTGGGCAGATCCTCTCGGGGTGCTACTCAGACTTCACATAGCTATTCTTCCATTTATCTTTAAGTGAATATTTTCCTTCCTTAACTAAACACTACATCTGGCTCCTCAATCCATTTAACACCATAGACTCTGTGCTGCTAAGCTGTTAAGAAATAGAGTCGGGAGTCATGAAATATGTGTGGGTAGAAGAGATTTCAATCAAGCCTTATGGTATGATTGCATTCAGTCAAGGAAAGAAGATAATGGAAAAGTAGCCATCAAAGGGTTTGGGGGCCAGCCCTAGAAGCAGGACACATTCCTTTGCTCTCTCTATCTTCCTGCCAGGGAAATGGAGCAACGTAGTCTCACTGTAGACACAAAAAGATGACAGGGTAGATTTTTGGAAATAGCTGGTGCTTTTCACATTAGAGACTGTGGTAGTTACATAATCTCTTGTCAATTTTAGACTTATGAGTAAAGGAGGTGAGTTTAGCCTGTCAATCACGTCGCAGCTTGATGATCTCATTTCAAGGCGCTAAGAAGATAAGTAGCTCTCTAGAGGTGGGACACAGGCTTAGTCCCTGGGAGACATTGCAGCTGACAAGGAACATGGAGCTATGCTAGTGCCCTGAGCTGGAGGAGCCATGTAGAGACACCCCTACCAACGCTGAGATGCTTTTATCACCGCTGGAGTCACAAGACTTTCCACCCACTGGCCTGTGATCCTCCTGTATTCAGCATCATTGTATGTGTTGTGTGAGTCTGAAGAGGAATTTAGATTGGTATCGGACATACGGGCTAATATAGGACTTATGGACTTGGTCTGGACTGGGCTGGTCTGTTTTCTCAATATTCAATTGCTCTTGTATATAAAGTTCTTTTTATACACCTATGAGTCTCTCTGGATTTGTTTCTCTAGTCTGCCCAGACTAGCACAGAGATTAATGACAAAGGTCACTGACATGGTACCAGGAAACCATATTCTGTCACACTGTGACTCTTTGGGACCCCTTGCAACATGGAGCATCTTGCGAATGATGGAACTGTTGTGAAAGGTTCAACTTTGTGAACGTTGGTTGTCTGCCTGTCTCCCTCTGTGTATGTACATGATACACGTAGCATTTAATCTCTGAAAATATGGAGACCCTATTTTGCACTGAAGCAGGGCTGGTGATGCCTTGGGTTACGCACTGGGATACTTACCACAATGTCAGCAGTTCAGACCCACCAGCCACTTCCTCGGAGAAAGATGAGGCTGTCTGCACCCATCAAGAGCT
Source organism: Echinops telfairi (assembly GCF_000313985.2). NCBI lineage: Eukaryota > Metazoa > Chordata > Mammalia > Afrosoricida > Tenrecidae > Echinops > Echinops telfairi. Next base: position 53,425,828 of record NW_022111300.1, read on the forward strand.
ACTGCATTGGAAACACAAAGAGAAGTTCCTCATCCTCCTGTAGAGTTACCATGACTTTGGATCAACTTGATGGCAGTGAATTATTTAGCATTAAAAGGAGTCCTCCTGGTCTAGTGTGCTAGCCATTGGGATGGTAATGGAAAGGCCAGCATTTGAAACTCACCAGCCACTCCATGGGGAAACATGAGCTGTCTGTTCAGGTACAGGTTTGTAGTTTCAGAATCCCTATATAGGGGCACAATGAGTTGCAATTCATTCAGTCATCAGTCAAAAGATGGCTCATTTGCACCTAACAACTGCTGTTTGAGAGAAAGATGAGCCAGTCAACTTCCTTAAAGATTTACAATCTTGGAAACCCAATGGGAGAGTTCTACTCTGTCTAAGCATAAAAATCAACTCAATAGATCACAGCAGCTACATTTAGTAGTGCACAATCTACTCCATTTGAATTTTAAAATAAGAATGCCTAAAAACAATGAAACTAAGCTATTTGGGGTCTGCCATATAAAAAGCCAGCATCTACAGAGCTGTGAGTCCCTTAACTGACTATATCACTATTTCCCTCCATCATTCCTTTATGAGACTTTTCATTTTCTTTCTGAGGTATGATAAAAAGCCTCTATAGGAGTAATAGCTTCTTTAATTGCAAAAGGAGAGTCAGCTGGAGTGATCTTATATGATAGCACAAAGAAATTCGTTGCAGCCTTTCAGAATGTTGAGCGATGGAGTCTTGTGTTCTGTTATCCAATTAACTGTGCAGGGATGGTGAGGCAGAGGGTTTTGTAGCACTGTGGCTGGGGTGGGACAGGCCTATTTAGGTTTCCACTGGCATTCTCAGGCATTAACATGTCAGGAGCAGAGGTGCCTCTGGAATTTCTGTACCTGATGTTTACGGTTGAAGTGTTAACAGCATATTCTTCTCACATTAAAAACTCTCGACTGAGTAGTAAGGGACAAGGATTGTTGTGTTGTTTTATTGATGAGAGGAGGGTGACGTGGGAGAAGATGCTACAATGTGAAGTGCAGGTCTAGTGAAATATGAAGGAATCCACTCCTCCCACTTAAGGTTGTCTAAAGCTCTGCCCCAATGAAGCTGGCTGCCATCCATGAGCCCACAAGCACCCCCCTGTTAAAGGACACCTCTAAAGACTTGTTTGTGAGAATGTACCACTGTTTTATTTGAAGTATGTCCTTACAGGAAACCCAATAGGAAAGCTACTTCAAAGAATCGCTCTTGGTTGAGATGTTTTACACAAGAAACTTGGTCTAGATCATTGTTGTTAGACCAGATAACAATTGATTTTCTCAGGCAAATCTATTAGCTTTGTCAGAAAGATGGATGTGTCTTTCAAAGGCAGGTGAGCCTAGGAGTGAATCTGAGAATAGGTTTCCAGTTTCCTCAATATCAAAGGACACCCAAGCATTCTATCAAAAATTCTAGATGTTTTAGAACTGCCAAGCCCACAAAAAGTGTTTTGCTTAATCATTTTTCCTCAGACTGTAAATTCCCCTGAAATCAGGCTAATATTATTGATGATTTCTAATGTGATCTCTGGGTCCCCATTCCAAAAACCAATTGTTGTTGTTGTTGGGGCTAGGTACTGTTATTTCAAAACCCAAAGTGGTTATGATTGCTGTTTGGTTCTGACTCATAGCAACACTATGCTTAACAGAACAAAACACTCCCTAGTCCTGCAGCGTCCTCGCAATTGTCGGGGTGCTTCAGGCTGGGGTTGCAATCATTCTGTCCATTCATTTCACTGAGGGTCTTCCCTTCTCCAAGGACTCGTGTCTCCTAAGAACCTGGGTAAAGCACTTGAGATGAAGTCTCGCCACCAGAGCTTCCAAGGAGCTTTCTGGTTGTACTTCTCCCAAGACAGATGTGTTTGTTCTTTAGGTAGTCCATTGTACTTTAAATATTCATCCCCACCACAATTATTCAAATACATCGATTATTAGGTCTTCTTTATTTAGTGTCTAACTTTCGCACACAAATGAAGGCATTGCAAATACCATGACATGGGTCAGGTGCATCTTAACATTCATTGCAAAGTAATAGTCTTGCTCTTCAACTGAAATCCTTCCTCCATGTATTCCAATGATCCACTATGAGGATTTTGGTCTTCTTTACATTGAGTTATAATCTATACCGAAACCTGAAATCCTAGCTCTTCATCAACAAGTGCTTCAAATTCAGCAATCAATGTTGTGTCTGTATGGGGAAGGCTGTTATGAAATCTTCCTCAGAGAAGCGCCAGCATCCTGAGCACTGTGTAGTCGGTGCACCCAGCAGTGCCACCTCCCCAAGACTCCTTGCACCTCTTCAGCTCAAAGCACGGGCCAACCTGACTTAAGCTCTCCCAAGATGGCCAAGCAGCCAGACTATGACCTGGAGAAAATTGAGAACAAAGCACAACCCACTGTAACCATGCATCCCAATTACCTCTTAGTCCTGCAAGCTTTCAAGAAGGCCCTGGTCCTGGTCATGCAGGTGAAAGTGCAGGCCAGCAAAGAAACTAGCAGCAAGAAATAGC
>NW_022111300.1:53428461-53437360 GCF_000313985.2 Echinops telfairi
CCCAGGGATGACTGCAAATAAAGTAGAAAATAATAGAAGTTTCCCGCAAACATTTGAAGCCCCCTTGTATATCTATCACACAACTTTTGCCTGTTCAGTTATTTACAGGTTTAATCCTTCTTGAAAGTAATTACAAGAATCTGTTTGCAAGCTAACATTCCATGATCCATGTAGTTTTTCCATCACCCCTACCCCCCACCCCCCACTTTCTGTATACTGACCCTAGTAACCACTAATAAACTTTGATATCTAATTATATAAAAAAAAGCCTTCCTCAATCCAGATATCAAGTTCCTTTTCACACAGCCCAGCTTCTCTGATGATTATTTCAGCACACAGATTAACTAAATATGGTGAAAGGATTCATCCTTATGCACACATTTCCTGATTTTAACCTGTGCAGTATTCCCTTATTCTCTTCATACAAACTGCCTCTTGATCCATGCACAGGTTACACATGAGCACAATGAACTGCTCTGAAAATCTCATTCTTCTCAAGGCTATCCAAAGGTGTTCTGATCTGCACAGTCGAGTGTCTTGGCATAATCCATAAAGCATATGTGGACATCTTTCTGGTGTTCTTTTCTTTCAGTCAAGATTCATCTGACATCAGACAAGATATCCATTGTCCCATGTTCTCTTCTTAATCAAGCTGACCTCTGGTAGCTGTCTGTCAATGTACTGCTGCAACAATTGTTGGATGATCTTCAGCAAAATTTTACTTGCATTTGATATCAATGATATTGTTATATATGTTGAGCATTCTATTGGGTTACTTTTCTTTGGAATGGGTACAAATATGGATATCTTCCAGCTGACAAAGTAGCTGTCATCCAGATTTCTTGGCATAGATGAGTTAGTGCTTGCGGGGCCTATTCAGCGTATTGAAACATTTCAATTGATATCCCATCAATTTCTGGACATTCTCTCAACTAATGCCTTCAGTGCAGCTTGGATGTCTTCCTTTAGCACCTTGACTCTTGAGCATATGCTACCTCTTGAAGGGTTGAATGTTGACTGATTCTTTTTGGTATATTACTGTGCGTATTCCTTCCATCTTCTTCGGATGCTTCTTACATCATTCAATATTTTGCCAATAAAATGTTTTATCATTACAACTTGAAGCTTGAACTTTTTCTTGAGTTTTTCAGTTTGAGGCCTGTTCTGCTGTTTATCTACATCTTTCCATTATTATACTTCATATTGTCTTCTCTAGGTGCCATTTAAAAAATTATGCTTAGCACTTTGACTTCAACTTCTTACATCTACCATGATCTTTTCTTTCTTTCCCATATTTTTAATAACCTTTGCTTTCTTCATGTATGATGTTCTTCATGTCATGCTGCAGTTCTCCAGGCCTTCCGTCACTAATGTTCAGTGAGTCAAATCTGCTTTTGGGATGGTATCAAAATTCAAGTGAGGTATACTCATGGCTGTATATTGTGTCTTGTGTACACAAGATACTTTTCATTATCGTCAGCTTCAACATGAGCTTAATATGGGCAATCACTTGCCACGGTTCATACTGTGGAGGTTTTTGCATTGTTGTGACCCTGGAGGATATGTCACCAGTATTTCAAATACCAGCAGGGTCACCCCAAAGTGAATAGATTTCAGCAGAGCTTCCAAATGAAGAATAAACTTTGAAGAAAGAATAGGTTGTCCACTTTTGAGGAATTAGCAACCAAAGGAAAGCCTCAGGCAGAGCTGCAGGACAAACTCCTAGGTTAGAAGGCCCTGGAAACATGACTGAGGATAAGCCACCCATTTTAAGTAGAGTCAATTATCATGATTTTCTGATGGGGCTTTGCATTTGCTGATGGGAACATCTTCAAATGAAAAGAAAGAAGGGAAAGCATCTATTAATTATCAGAACCTGGAATGTGCAAAGTATAAATCTAGAAAAAACGAAAATCATCAAAGTCAGTTATACTTGAGTTGATTTCGACTCATGGCAAGTCTGTATTTTGGGCAAATAGGTCAAAAAGGATAGATTTCTAAAGTAGCAATAACAATGTGGTCACACTGAGGCTAGTGGATATGGAAGTTCAATGTCTCCATTTTGATGTTTCAGGTAGAACTTCGGGGAGGTGGTAACATTAAGAAGAGAAGACTCAGATGTTATTAGAAGTGAAAAAACACAGTGATCAGTGTTCCTGTGGCAGTTTATAGGGATCTTTGGATTGTCCCTGTGACAGTCATACGGGTAACATCAGTGGCTTTTTAATTACAACAGCAGGGAAATATAGACGTTAACAAACCTCCGAGGCATTTTTACCAACGTTCATTTTATTTTGACATATGTATTCTCCAGGATGATGCAGACTTCCTCTACCATGTCCCTCACTTGCTTTTGGTTTCTGTGTATTTTTGTTAGATTCTGACTTAGAAGGGAAAAATCTATATTTCAGATCACCAGCTCTGCATTCCACAGTTAAAATTACTCATCAACCCCCACATATTCTACCCCACCCAGACCCCTCCAAGCCTGCTTTCTCTCCCCACTCTTAGGGACCTCCATCTTCAATTTCACCCAAGTCCTCCTTTTGGTATGCAGGTCTTTGTCTTCCTCCCTTTCCTTTGAATCCTCAGCTGCAGACTCTTCAACCTTCATACTTTGACCAGTAGAAAGCACTGTAGGTTTTTCCACTTCAAAATACCAAACAAACTGCCATCCAGTGAATACTGACTCATAGCGACCTGCTGGAGCTTCCCAAATTGTTCTAGGCTCTGCACTTTATCCACGTTGATAGATGTTAAGACAGCATGCCACCATCGTTAAACCGGTGTTAGGTTTCTAACCGCAGACTCAAACTCCCTGCTAGCTGAGTGGATTCTGACTCATTGTGACCCTGTAGGCTATGGTTTTAGAGGCCGTTACTATTTATGGGAGTAGGAACCTCCGTCTTCCTTCCGTGGTTCCAAACTGCAGGCCTCACACTTCACTGCCCATCTCCTAACCCGCTCGATGACCACTGCTCCTGTCATCAAATCACTACCAAGAAGGGGGCTTAAAATAAATTTGTTCTCTCATAATTCTTAGAAGGATTTTAATTTAAAATCAGGATCAATTTGGCTAAAATCAAGATGTCAGCTGGGCCGTGCTCCCTCTGAAGATGTAAGGAGAAATACTCAAATACTCTCCTAGCCTCTTCTAGCTGAAAGGTTGAGGGGGAGACATTCCTTCATGGGGCACAGCATCAGTCTCGTCTCTGTCTCTGTGGCACACACTGTAGATTGTGCTTCCATCTAATCAAATTGCCTTCTCAGCACCCTTTCTGGAAGGAGTTAGAAACCCATCAAAAGATATTATAGGGAATAGCGCTTAAAGCCAATCAGGAGAATTCAAGATACGTAATATACCAAGTGTATGCCTGTTTCGCCAAAGACATAGAAGCTTCTTCCGTGGGCAAGAATTCTGAGCAATGGGCTCAGATATAAACAACTGTGAGGATGGCACAGGACCAGACAATGTTTCCTTCCATTGTCCCTGGGGCCACTATGATTGAGAACCAGCTCAGTGGCCCCTCACAACAGCAGGGGACTGCGATGGGATTCTACCATTGAAGTTGGCCCGCATGTTCTCTCCACTACAGAACTGACTGCAGGCTCCTGCCGCCTATATCCTGGAATGAACTGAGGCCTCGTGGCCTGAGCCTTCTGCAGAGGAACTTCCCACTCTGAACTTCACACAAAACTGGTTGTCTTCCATGTCACTCTGTATAGAAACTGGAGCACTATCCCTACAAGTCACACATGCTCCCTCCAACACCCAGAGGTCCCAACCTGCTGCCATGTTTCTCCTTTGTGGTGGAGAATGCAAACTGCAGCCATTTGCCTTTTTCCTTGATGGACATCCCAAATGTACCTCTGATCTCTGGACCCCTCAGAACTTCAGGTCCATGAATTTCCAAGAGTTTATCTCCACTCTCTGGAGCAAAAGTGTCTCACTGAGGTTGCTAGCATGCTAATTGCCCAGTACTCCTGCCAGATCAGCACTGAGTCATCAGTCAATCTGGTGGGCCAGAGGGATGGTATGTGAAATGTGCAAATGGTTCAGAACTCTTCAGCCTGCTCGTATATTAGAACAGCCTGGAAGCAAACATGCCAGTGGCATATTTTTATCCATAAGAGATGAATAGGTATGCTTAATGAACATATTTCTTGTTGCAGTCGTAAAGCATAGGATTGCCAGCCTTGTGACCATAAACTGGGTACCTAAGGCTGTGTCTGTCTGCTGTAGCTGTGGTTACACATTTGTCCCAGCAGCAGCTGTGGTCAGCGCTACTATCTTCCATAGCCTGCAGTCATTTTCTAGGTCCACCCCGTGTGTGCAGGTGCCCAGCTGGTAAATTAAATGGAGCAGGAATACAGACTACTACCCATGAATTATTGAGATCTCTCAGGGTGGCCCAGCTCCCCAAATGCAGTTAGCTTTTCTGCTAAGCTATCTCAGCCCAGGCAGGGCAGTTTAGTGGGTGTTTATTTCAGAGATTTTCATTTGATCTTTTCCTTTCAGAGCTGCATTCATTGATTCTCATTATGCATTCAGTTCTTCAAATTGCCTTCTGTCTCTCATCACTTATGAAAAGTACACCTGATAAAATCCAGTGTCAGCCATGACCCTGGAGAGCTTTCTAATTGCCTCATGAAACACATTTCTGTCCCACGAAAAGACTGGAGAGTTGGAACGAGCCCACTGTGCTTTGGAATGAAGCCTGGTATTGCAGGGGTTTGCTCTGAATGCGGTGGCCCCTTCCGGGTTATGATCTCCAATTCATGGCCATGATCACAGACTCCATCCCCATGGCTGGCACAAAACAGAACCAGCCAAACCCACCATCACCAGGTTGGTTTTGAGTCATAGCAACACTAGGGGTTTCTGAGGCTCTGAGAATATACACTACCACTTGGTTGTTAATTTGTCACACTGTGGTGGCTTGTGTGTTGCTGCCATGCTGGGAGCTATGTCAATGATTTTTCAAATGCCAGCAGACTCACCCAATGTGAACAGGCTTCAGTAGCACTGCCAAGCTAAGAACAGACAACAAGGAAGAAATCAGCTGCCGGCTTCATAAGAAGTTGCTGAAAACCTTATGCATAGCTTCAAAATCTTGTCAGCTACTGAAGGCCTAATGAATGGAAGCAGAACAGTGCCAGAGAGAGTGCCAGAGAATGGGCCCCTCAGGTTGAAGGGCCCTAAAACTGTGACTGAGGAGGAGCTGCTTTCCCTGAATTGAGTCGACCCTGATGACATGAATCAGGTAAAACTGTGGGGGTGGAACCTTTGGGGACTTCATTTGCTGATTGGGCACTATTCAAATAAGCAGAAACAGCTGCAAACATCTGCTAATGTTCCAGAAATGGAAGGTGGGAAGTAGGAATCTAGGAAAATTGGAAGTTATCAAAAACAAAATGGAATGCAGAAAGATCAATAATATCCTGGGGATTAGCAGCTAAAATCGACTGATATTGGCCACTTTTCACCAGAAAGTCATATGACTTACTATGCCTAGAATGACAAAATCTAAAGAAATGGAGTTTCCTTCATTGTCTAAATGCTATTGTAAATTCAGTCTTCAAATGCCGCAGAGTCTGTGATAGAGCTATATCTAGGGTCAGGGAAATCCAGTCAATACAACTATTATTCAACTGTGTACACTAAACACAAAAGTAGTGAGGAAAGAATTGAATAATTCTACCAATGTATTCACTCAAAAATTGATCAAACATGCAATCGAGATGCATTTAGAAAATAATTATTCATGACTGGAAGGTAAAAGTTGGAAATAATGAAGTGGAAGGAACATTAGTTGGAATATATGGTCTTTGTGATAGAAATGAAGTGGGACATTACATGATAGATAATTGCAAGAGCAATGACTTGTTCATAACAAATACTTTTTTTCAACAACACAAAAGGTGACTATGCACATGGACTTCTCCAGATGGAATACACAGAAATCAAATTGACTACATCTGTGGGGAGAGAAAATGGAGAAGCTCAATCTCAACAGCTAAAACCCAGCCAGGGATTGACTGTGGAACAGACCATCAATTGCTCACTTGTATGTTAATGTGAGAGCTAAATCAAGTCCATGGGAGCCAAAATACAACCTTGAGCATTGTGTGAGTCTGCGTATACTAGAGAAACAAATTAATAGACACTCATAAGTGTATAGGAAAGAGCTTTATATAAAGAGTAATCGTACATTAAGAAAACATCTCAGCCCAGTCCAGACAAGTCCATAAGTCTGATAGTAGCCCATATGTCCAGTACCAGTCTGTAAATTCCTCTTCAGACTCACCCAACACATGCAATGAGGCCATGTGTAGGAAGATCACAGGCCATGGGCTGGAAGGTCTTGTGGCTCCAGTGGCTGTGGAAGCATCTTATTGTTGGCGTGGGTCTCCACATGGCTCCTCCATCTCCAGGGCTCTAGCATAGCTCCACGTGTCTTTTCAACATAAATGTCTCACAGGGAGTTTGTGAGTGTCCTGTTTTCAGTGAGCTATTTATCTCCTTAGCACTTCCAAATGAGGTCCTCAAGCTGAAGCCTGATTGACAGGCTAGACTCCACCCCTCTAAAAGTTAACACCAGATTATGTACTATCACAAGTATATCCCACCGGAATTTTGAGACCATCTCAGAAGAGATGTGATGCATTGAACACTAATGACAGAAGAGCTGATGAACATCAAGACAATATTTTATGAACAAAGCAAAAGGTCACTTAAAAAGACAGGAAGAAGTGAAAAGAGCAAAGTGGGTATCAGAAGGGACTCTAAAATGTGCTCTTAAGTGTAGAGTTGCTAAAGAAAATAGAAGATATGATGAAGTCAAATGAATAGAACATTTCAAAGGGTAGCTTGAGAAGACAAATTAAAATATTAGAATGAAATGTAAAAAGACCTAGAGTTAGAAAACAAAAAAGGAAAAACCCACTCAACATCTCTTAAACTGAAAGAACTCAAGAAAAACACAAGCCTTAAGTTTCAAATCTTGAAAGTGGAAATATTCTATGGGAAAATATTGAATGATGCAGGAAGCATCAAAAGAAGAAGAAAAGAACACAGAGATACTGATTCAAAAAGAATTAGTCAATGTTCCGCCATTTCAGGAGAACACATGAGAGTATGAGTGCGAGTCAGAAATTTATAAGAAAGACGTTCAAGCTGCACTGAAAGCATTAGCCAAAAACAAGGCTCCAAGAATTGTTGGAACATCAAGTGAGATGCCTCAACAAGCTGATGAAACACCACCAGCATTTACTCATCTATGGCAGGAAACTTGGGAGATAGCCCCTTGGCCACAGTTGGACAAGATCATTTATGCCCATTCCAAAGAAAGGGACCCAACAGAATGCCCAAAGTCTAGAACCATGTCGCTGATAGCACATCCAAGTAAAATTGTGGCAAAGATCGCCCAACAACATTTGCAGCAGTAAATTGACAAGGAGTGGGCAGAGGTTTAGGCTGGATTCAGAGGAGGTCATGGGACAAGGGATAGCAGATGGGTCTTGCCGGAAAGCAGACAATACCAAAAATGCTTACTTAGGTTTTGTTGACTATGCAAAGACATTTGACTGTGTGTGTTATAATAAACTGTAATTAACCTAGAGAAGAATGGGAAATCCAGACCACTCCATTGTGCTCATGTGGAACTTGTACATGGATCAAGAGGCAGTTGTGTGAACAGAACAAGGGGATACTTCATAGTTTAAAATCAGAAAAGGTGTGGATCAGGACTGTATTCTCTCCCAATAGTTATACAACCTGTATGCTGAACAAATCATCAGAGAAACTGGTTATATGAAGAAGAATCTGGCATTAGGAGTGGAGGACAGGTTATCAACAACCTTCTGTATGCAGATGACACAATATTCATAGCTTCATTTGGCAAAAGCGAACAACCAATTAAAGAATCCAGAATCAAACCCAAGGATATTTAACTACAAAACTTCTGTTCCATCCATATGATAATGCCTTTCCTGAAGTCTAGATGTAATCGCTTTCTATGACAGCCCAATAATTCTAATTCTGACAGGCCAAAGCCAGCTCTTACTAGACCAACCTTCCCATCGATTTCCTAGTAGCTTAGGGCAGAAAGAAATTTTCTAGAGGCAGTGGAGAGTGAACAAAGGGGAGCAGAGTAAAGGGAATGAACTCCTTGACAAGGACATGCCGGAATGAGTTTCTAAGATGTCATCGCGTTTAGCCTGAGAATCCACACCATTGGAGAGCTAAAACATTCCTCCTGTCTGAAAACCCCAAATAGAAACTTCGTGGTGAACATAGCTGCTAACGAGTGAAGGAGAAAGTCCAGAAAGGAGACAGACCTTAAGAAGAGTGCCAAGTTTTGTGTACGAATGATCTCTCCCGCTCTCCAGAGAACTATGACGAGAACTATGACTGGGCTCCCTAGGGCAGCCTGAGGAACTGAATTGAGATCTGACCTGCTATTGAGTAGACAGTGTGCACTGCGGGTGAAGTTACGCCCTGCTAAAGCAACCACACCAGGGCAACATTGGCCATAGAAAAACAAAAGTCCAGCGTTTCTACGACATTAATATTCCCCACGAGGTCCAGAATGTACCCAAATTTAGAAGACAAAGTCCAACCACTAAAAATGACTCTGAGATAACAAAGATGCTAAAACGGAAAGACAAGATTTTCTAAACATAACACTAAGTATGATTAATGACTAAAAATCATCTTTTTAATGGGTAAATCAATAGGAAATTTCATCAGGGACCCAGAAAAAAAAGGAAATCCTAGAATTAAAACAAAATTCACTTGGTTGGCATAACAAAAAATATAGAGGGAAAGGTCAGTGAGGTTGAAGATTCCATCTTCAGAACAAACTAATTTTAAAAAGAAAGACTGAAAAAAAAAAAC
>NW_022111300.1:53438623-53458543 GCF_000313985.2 Echinops telfairi
TCAGCTGTTTAAATAAAATCAAGAAAACCAATTAAGGTTTTTTTTTTCCTTTTTTTTTTTTTTCATTAAAAGTAGATAACTTTTTCAAATGGCAAACAGCTGCAGTGGATTTAAATAACGGATGCTATTTCGATTACTGCCAGTTTGAACTCCGTACTTAGACACAAGAGAACATCTCTCCCTTTCACTGGTGGCTTTTGTTTGATGAAACAGAAGGAACATCGCACCAAAGAGTCATTACAACATAGAGTCACATATGTCGCTGTGATTTTCACTGACTGGGCCACTTGCAAATGGAAGCATTTCCATACTGATTGTCCAAGGAAAAAATGTAAATTACTCGGATAAAAACAATCCTGATGGAGAAAAATTTGAAGTTCTGAAGGATTCAGAAAAAGTACACCTGCTCTTCACTAAACTATAAGGAACCTAATTTCTTTTTCTTTTAAGGTATAGTAACAAAAGCAAAAGAATATGCAAACATTTTTGTTTCTTTCCTAAAACAGATGAAACACCATGAAGTATTATTTTACACTCGAGGATGCTTATTTGTTTGTAATAAAGCAAATAACAGCATTAGAAGTCCAGTCAGTGTTTGCTAGGGAAAATCTTGAAAGGCTAGAGAATTTCTGCCTGGAAATTCAGATAAATTGACATTTTTAAAACCAAAAGGAATATCTCATCAATTGGACTTTTGAAATTAATGAGACCTTCGGAGATATCACTGTGTAGTATAATTAGGAACAAAACAGAGACACCACTGAGCAATTGTACTCTAAGGAGTTCTAAGACAAGAAATTACCAGGACAGAATTCTACAATCAGCCCAGTGATGGCAACATTTGAACCTGTCATTTGGTTAGAATGATAGGATATCAGTGAACATGCTTCTCTCTAAGTTTTCTACCTCAAACACATACTTGTTTCTTTGTTCTCATGAGTGAATGAAAGTCAGAAAAGTGCTTTAAGATGATTTAAATATATTTAAAATTATAATTAACAGGAAGTCAATCTGGACCTGCATGGCATTATGTAGTCAGGAAATGCGATCTTCAGTCTTTCCATTATTTCTGTGCTGTTTATTCTTTCTTTGGTTAATCTTATTTTATATTCAGTACAGTATCAAAAACTATGACCCATACAACAAGCTTACCTAAGAGTAACATAATTTTCTTCTTTTCTTTCTGATAGTTACTACTCAGGCAGGATTCCAACTATAAAAAAACATAAACAAATAATTATGTAAAATCAAATTTTAGGCCTTAGCAGATGAGAAATGCTGATACAGAAGACCTTCTTAATGGATTAGAGCTTAAATTTTGACCACTCCATTTGCAGAAGGCTGTGATGATAAGTCAAAGCCCCAAATCCTTTTGCAGAGACATCATGTGGATTAAGTCTCCACTCAATTTCTTCTGACCATCCACAGGGATGTCAATAGCCTTTCTCTCAGGCAGAGTGCATTGGCAAGTGTATTGCCAGCTACACTGGAAAGACTGCCGATATTTGGGTCCAGCTAAGTCACATCTGGTAGAGGCAAAGCCAGAGAGGTAGTCAAAAGATCAGTGGTTGCCAGAAGTTGGAGGGGAAGGAGGGAGGGTTGAATATGTGAAATACAGGGCATTTTTAATGAAATCATTTTGTAGGATACATAATATTTGACCACTGATATTAAACATTTGCTAAAACCCATGGGACTCAATAACATGACGGTAGACTGTGAATCTCAGTTAATAATATTGCATCCTTATTAGTTCCATACGTGCTCATACAACCAAACTCCCAAGCCAAGCTCCTGGATTGAAATCTAGCTGACTTTGACACAGTAACCTTGTAGCACAGAGGAGGCCGGCCCCTGCTGGTTTACCACGACTGTCACTTTGTGATGGAGTAGAAGCCTCCTCTTTGTCCTTCGCAGCCACGGGTGGTTTCAGCTGCTGGTTTTAGCAGCCCACTGGGGCACCCATCCACAGGAGCATCAGTACTCAAAGTGATAGCAAGTGTGGGAAAATGCTGAAATCAGAATGTAGACACACCCCTTTTGGGAAAGCTGCTTGGATAGCATACATGCAAAACAAATCATAGGTCTTATATCATGACTGTGCTACTGAGGTATTTCTGTATACTTGTGGATATTCCACACATATACACAAAGGAAACAAAAGCTCATTGCCCTTGAATGAATCTGAGGCAAACAACCCTACCGGACAGGGTAGAGATGCCCCTGCGGATTTCCCAGTCTGAATTCCGCAAGAGAGTAGAGAGCTTCATCTTTTTCCTCCAGAGCAGCTGGTAATTGGAATTGCTCACCTTGTTAGTAGCAGCCCAGGGTGTCACCCAATAAGCCACCAAGGCTTCTTATGTATGCTTCAGGACCTTCATGTATATTGAAAAATGCATTCTATGTGTGTATAATGATAGGCACATGCATGAAGGGGCTCCAAAATCTGGGTGGGGAAGTCCCATTATCTTCTCATTCCATTTTTCCATGAACTTCTTAACACTCCCTACTATGCATGTGTCTACATGATATACACTCTATCAACCATGTAATTGATATATTTATAGATATGTCTATGTGTGCATACATGTAGTTTGCATATTTGTATATCTATAAATAATATATACCTATGTGTGAATACACATGTATATGGTTGTTTCCATGAGGTTCCTAAGGAACGGGCAGGCTTTGGGGCATGTGCTTTGGCATGTAATCTATGAAAGCATCGTCCGAGAAAGGGGTGTGCAGAGCCAAGTTCCGGGAGACAAGAGAGGCTGCCTGTCCGGAAATCTCTCTCCTGAGGACCTGTCATTCATCTGTGGTGCTTTCTTTGTGAGCAGTCCCTCCTCAGGCAGCCACTTTAGAAGGCCATTACCACCGGTCTGGGGGTGTGGAGAAAAGGTGGTTCTGTATAATTGTCTCTCAAAGTTATGTTCTGCTAAAAGCTTTCTTTTTCCGTCTCTCTCATTGGAAAGCAGCTTGTCAACAGCCTGTGATAGACAGCAGATGTTGCCTCCTAGAGATTAAGGACCAGAACCTTCTCTGCAGGGGTCAGAAGGAAAACAGCCAGGATTCAGTCCGGCGAAAGAGAGTCTGCGGGTGGTGTGAAACCGGCATTGACGACACTGGTGAACTAGCGGAAAGCCATGTCTGGAAGCACCTGGGAAAGGCGGTAGACAAGTGTCACCACAACACCTTCTGTTCCTGTTTCATGAGAGTCAGATAAAGCATCCACGCAGCAGCCTGGCCTGCTCCTTGTCCTCTGAGCTTTGCAGAAACCTGGTTTCTTCAAATGGGGCACATGATTCTCAGGGTATACCTTCAGGCCAGGCAAGCAAACGATAGCAGAAGCATGAAGCCATCCTCCTGCACGTGCAGTTCAAGTAGACAGTGGCATGTGAAGGGCAGGGCTGGCTGGGACTCTGTGCCTTCCCCGAGTCTCCTCAGCGCTGCTCCCTGTGAGCAGAAAAGTTGTGAGTGTTCCTTCTCTGACAGATTGCACCTTGCACAGCTTCCAGCTTTTTGCAGGCTTTAACAGCATATAAAGAGGTGATAGACATTACAATTCTTCATGAGGACCTTGATGAGAGATAGGATTGCTGTTGTTCTGTAATGCACAGTTCTTAGCAGCCGGGCTCAGGTGGAGATGTATGGGTTTCAGAGCATGGGCTTGGGGACAAGAATATGGCTATTCAGATATGACTCTTTGCACAGATTCACAATCCAGCCTTTTGGTCTCTGGGCTGAAATGTTTGATATTTGTTAAATGGGGAGTAATAGTCCTCAAGTCGCAGGGTAACTGAAGGAAAGCAATGAGTTAACACAGCACTGTACCCGGGACACCTTTGCCTGGCATGTCACACGGGATCAATAAACACTAGCAATTATCTTAGTGTTCGAGTGTGTTGCCTCATTTATTATAAATATTATTTAGAGAATCGGAGGTCGTAGTTCAGGTCTGTGAGGAAAACGGGAAAATCAACCATGATAATTGCATGACTTTCTTATTTTAGAAATCAATGCTGGAGGAGACATTTGCTCCTGCAATCAATGCTAAACTAACAACTCAATTGGTTGTTGACTAGGCTGAATGACAGCCCAGTCCCTGAAGTCATTATCAAAGCCCTCTGGGCTGTGCCCAGCGACACACTCCATTTCAGTGATGGCAAATGTCACTGGAGAAGAAATAGCACAGAAAGTAATAACGGGGTGGGGGACAGTCATATGGATTTTACAGGGAAAAACTACAGAAATGATCTCTTTTGCCAAGAGATGTCTGGAGACACCTCTTCACTTAAAGTCATTGAAGGTAACATGAGCATTCCTTGCTGAAATTTGACCGAACAGTTGGATTCTAGCCAGCTTCTGAAGTGGTCTTCCTCCAGGGCTTGATTGCTTACCCGAGTCGCCAGTCCCAAGGGGTTTCTCAAAAGAGATGCACCTCTGCTGAATCAGCCATCTCCCTTTGAAAGTATGTGCTTTGTACAAAGAAGAAAATTAAAGACCCAATTCAAGGGTGGTGAAGGGTTATGTGTGTGTGTGCCATTTATTGTCCTTTTTACCTATACTCGGATATATTTCTTCCCTTATCACTCAAAGGTCTGGACCTTCAGAGCTCAGTTTTGTAGCTGACTCCAACTTACACACAGCATTCAAGAGCTTCGGTGCCCCTTCCTAAGGGTCATTAGGAAGCGAGATAGGCAGCAGGGCTGGGCTTGGGGAAAGGTTAGAGCAAGATGTAAATACAGAGACAGAGATAGATAGATTTTCTGTAAAGTAGGCATACACTGAAAAATGGGCATGTGTCCATTCTCTTCCTTGGTGTTATGTTCTTCATCTTTAATGTCTGCCTTATCCTCTTGCCCCCCACCCCCAACCACTACCGTGTCTCAATCGAAAAGTTAATTTCACTTCTCCATGTTCTTCTGAAGACAGTGGAGAAAATCTAGATATTTGCAACACAGAAATTCCATTTCTACAATACATAGTATATATGAGTATTGTTCTAGTTTTAATAAATTAAACTTAATTACATGAAGATATTCTGGTGATATTTGAATGTATAAGAAAATGCTAGTCTCTCTTTTTTTTCTCTTGGAAAAATACATTTTACTGTGAGTTTGTATGGATCAGTTTGTCCAGTATAATTAAAGCTGGTGCAAAAATTAACAGTACTATGAATAAAGAATGAAGTCTTATTCAGAAGCACTTCAATTAGACAACTCTGTTTAATTTACTGATAAATGAATATTATAGACACATATCTTTTCCTTAATTACACCAATGCATTATTACATACACTGTGATTACAATTCAATAATCAAATTCAAAAAAACTAGAGGACTGAGAATGTAATGAAAACAAAGGAACAGAGTAGAGTCAACAATTGCAGATGACTTCTGATCATGACTCCTTTGATTTGTTATGTCAGGAAATGAATCAAACACATCCTTACAATCAAAATTACATTTTGAAAGTCAATATCAATTTTGCTTATGTGGATTTTATTTAAAGTTTACATACCTAAAATGTAAGGGAAAACATGTATTTCCAAATGACAAATGTTAAAGACAGAGTAGCCGAAACCAAATCCATCACTAGCCAGTCTATCCCAACTCATAGTGATCCTTTGAGGACAGAGTAGAATAGCCTCATGAGGTTCCCAAACCTGTCAATCTTTATGGAAGCAGAAAGCCTGGCCTTTCGGGTTTAAACACTTCCTTTTAGTTAGCAGCGAAGCACTATCACCAATGCAGCACCAGCATCCCAATACAGAGTATCTAGTAATTCTGTATTATATACCATAGACTATGTGGCAGTTACATAACCTACTGTCACCTTGAGGAAGGGGTGGAGTCCAGACTGTCAATCATGTCACAGCTTGATGACCCCATTTGGAGGCGTGATGGAGAGATAAATAGCTCACTGGAGGCCAGATATGCACTCTCTCTGAGAGACATCCCTGTTGACAAGCCAGATGGAGCTACACTGATGGAGCCAGATCCCTAGACCTGGAAGAGCCATGTGTAGACCCACGCCAGCACTGAGATGCTTCCACTGCTACTGGATCCACAAGACTTTGCACTCACTGGCCTGAGATTTTCCTGCATTTGACATCATTGCATGTGTTGTGCGTGTTTAAAGAGGAATTTATAGACTGGTATTGTACATATAGAATAAGAATGGACTTATCGACTTGATCTGGACTGGGCTAGGACATTTTCTCAATATACAATTGTTCTTTTATATAAAGCTCTCTCCTATGCACATAGATGAGTATCTCTGAATTTGTTTCTCTCATCAACCCTGACTAACAGAATAGATTAGGGCATTGAATACTGTGTTAGTCAGGGTAGACTAGAGAAACAAAGTCATAAACACACATATGTGTATGAGAGAGTTTTATATAAAGGGTAATTTTACATTAAGAAAGCATTCTGATCCAGTCCAATCCAAACCCATATGTCTGATGCTAGCCCAAATGCCCAGTAACAATCTATAACATTCTCTTCAGACACACTAAACACATGCAATGACACCGAATGCAGGAAGATCCCAGGCCAGTGGATGTAAAGTCTTGTGGGTGTAGTGGGGTTGTAAGCATAATGGGGTTGTAAGCATCTCAGCGCTGGAAGGGGTCTCCATGTGGCTTCTCCATTTCCCAGGGCTGCATCAGAGTAGGTCCATGTGGCATCTCCTCAGGGATGTCTTGCAGAAAGTGAGCAGAGAGTCTCTCCTGCCTCTGTCTCTCCAGGAAGTTAAAAAACAGAACCCCCATATTACTCAGGGGAAAGTCATGCCTACACAGAGGCCTCATTGGCTGTGATCTGATTGACAGACTCCACTCCTTCGCTCTTAATCCTCTCAAGTGCCAAATTTACACTAGGTTATGTAACTATCACAAACACTAATGACCAAAGGTCATTAGTTATGGGATAACACCAATGATATTAGGCATGATAAAAGAAAAAGGTCAACAAAGAGACAGAAAAGGAAGAAAACACCAAACTGGGTGTCATAACAGACTGAAACTTGCTCTTGAACATAGAGTAGCTGAAGTGAATGAAAGAAATGATGAAGTAAAAAGAGCTGGATGGGATAAAAAAGACTGGCTTTGAAGTAGAGACAACGTGAAGTATCGTAATCAATTCTCCAAACACTTAGAGTTAGAAACACAAAAGCAAAATACATACCTGGCATTCCTCAAACTGAAAGAACTGAAGAAAAAAGTCAAGCTTCGAGTTGCAACAGGGTGAATTCTATGGATTCACTGTTGAATGAAAGAGGAAGAATCAAAAGGAAATGGAGGGATACCCACGGTCCCTGAACCAAAAAGAATGTGTTGCACCCACACATTTAGGAGATAGCGTATAAGGTGGAACTGGTGATCTTGAAGAAAGAAATCCAAGCAAGACTAACGACATTAGTGGAAAATAAGCTCCCAAAGTGGACAGGCTACCAAATGAAATGTTCTAGCCAATGGGAGAAATGTTGGAAATACTCATCTATGCTAAGATGCAGAAGACAGTTGCTGTGCTAATTGATTGGAAGAGACCCATATCTGTGTCATCCCACAATGAAGAGTGATTCAATGGAGTGTGGAAATCATTAATAGTACATAAAAGTAAAGTTTTGATGACAATAATTTAAAAACAATTATAATTGTGTGAGGAGGCTTCAAAAAGTTTATGGGAAAATGGAATTGAAAGATAATGGAATTATTTCATGGTCTTGTTGAAGCCTCATATACCACCCAAGAGCTGCCAGAAATTCAAGCTGGATGCAGAAAGGATGCGTAATAAAAGACACAACTGTTGATGACAGGTGGACTATGGGGGAAAGCAAAGGATACCAGAAAAATGTTTACCTGTGTTTTATTCACTAATAAAGGCATTTGTTTACTCCTTAGATCATAAAAACTGTGGACAATATTGTGAAATATTGGAATTCCAGAAAACTTAATTACGCTCGTGTGGAATCTGTACATAGACCAAGAGCACTATAGTGTTGCTTAAAATCGGAAAAGGTGTGCTTCTGAGCTATATCCTTTCTCCCTCTTAATCCAATCTGTAAGCCTAACTACATGAAGAATGCAGCATAAGAATTAGAGGAAAATGATTTAACAACCTGCCATATGCAGATGCCAGAAACGTCCTTATTGAAAGCTTTCTTTATTGCATTAATTCGGATGAATACATATATAAAATCTTTCCATAATTCAATCACATCCAGAATTGTACGTTTGCTGCCACAATCAGTTTCTAAACATTCCTTTTCTATACGGGCCCCTTGATGTCCTCACCCCTTTACCCCTTTACCTGCTCCAGGTCCCCCTCCCCGTAAAACCGGTATTCACTTGCTCACTCTATAGGCTCATCAGTCCTGGTTTTCATACCCCCCAAAATGAAAAACTTAAACTGCATCTTCAAGAGGGTGACCCACAATGATGTAACACTCCTGAGATACCCACTAATATGTACAATCAAAAACCACGATAAAATAATACAACCCCAAAATACATCAGATTTTGGAAACCAGATCAGGTCCAGCATGCATCCTAGGGGGAATCTGCTGACAAGCTTTCACTGTTCAAGTCAGTCTTCTGCCTTTGACCTTCTATACCCAACTCACTAATGCACTCCGTTCAGGGCTGCTTTCCTCCTACCCCTCAGTTGTGGATAGAGGGACTTCACTGCAGGTTTATTTTCTGTACAGTTCTGCCAATGAACCTTGGGCTCCCACTGTCATTCAAAGCCTTCTGCAAACCAGATTCTCAGACTTTTGGCTTTGATACCAATCCCTCCCTTCCACTTTGGATTATGTGATTCACAATCCTTTGGTGACTGATGATGATATGCTTCTTCCATTTAGGTCAAATACAATAGCTTTCAGAAAGAACTACACTTCAGCATAAAGAGAATAACAATCCTCACAAATGGATTAACAAGCAACATCATGATAAATGGAGAAAATATTGAAGTTGTCAAGGATTCCATTGTACCTGGGTCCCCAACCAATGCTTATGGCAGCAGCGGTTACGAAATCAAATGGCATAGTGCATTAGGTAAATCTGCTGCAAAAAACCTCTTAAAGTGCTAAGAAGCAAAAATATAACTCTGAGAACTAATATGCAGCTGACCCACATCATAGTATTTTCAATCAGTGCATGTGTAGGCTGGGTAATGTATAAGAAAGACACATGAAGACTTGATGTATTTGAATATGATGTTGGCAAAGAATATTGATTATACTATGGCCTGCCAGAAGAATTATCAAAAAAAGTTTTGAAATAAAGACAACCAGAATGGTTCTTAGAAGCAAGGGTGACAAGATTTGCTGCCGATGTTTTGTAAGTTGTCAGGGGAAGATCCGTTCCTGGAAAAGGGCACGATGCTTGGCATTGTAGAGAGTCAGTGAAAAGGGGAGATCCCCAATAAGACGATATGAAAATTTAGGTTTGCTGTGAATTTAACTGGGCCAGTTTTCTCGGTGATTTGGCAGTTAACACTGAGCCACCCTCCATGATGAGATCTCCCTGAGGTGCTCCCAACATAAGTGGAAGGTAGTGAACAAGTTTGCCTGTTTTTGCTGTATCTGGATCCTGCATCTGATTCCTCATCTGGCCTCTAATCTTTAGGACTTGAGCCAAAAGCCTGCTGCATTATATTATAATCCTAGGAGTTGTCAGCAGCCTGTCACTTTATCTGTCAACATTGGATTCATTCTCCTCCACAATCAAGACTGCTATCTGACCTGCTGATCTTGGATTCATCAGCCCCCGCAGCTACCCACATAAGGAGAAATCTTCAGCCTGAAATCTGACCTATAGTTTTGGAACATGACCACCTATACAATTGTGTGAGCCATTTCCTTGATACCAGCCTCTTTGTCTATATATATATATATATATGTGTGTGTTTTCCTGTTTTGAGTTTTCTCTTGAGAACTCAGGCTAAACCAGGCAAATCTACACATTGACTCCAACAACAGTCTCGCACACAGCAATGACTGTGAGGATGGCACAGGATGATGAGGCCATGCTCTGGTCTATAATACATAGGGTTGCTGAGAGTCAAAGCTGACTCAAGGACATCTCAATGCAACAGCATTAAGGGGATACTGTAGGCAACAGTTAAGTGAGTTGCTGCTAACTGAAATATTGGAACCTCAAACTTACCTGGCCATTTCATAAGGGAAAGAGCTAGGGATCTGCTCCCATAATGATTACAGCCAAAAAAAAACCCTATGGGAGTACATCTATTCTACCACTTGGAGTCTCTGTGAGTTGAATTCAACTCACTGGGAGCTAGCAACAACATGCTGTTCAAAGATGTTATCACACACCCCAAAAATATATATCTGAGGTCGACAGTAGGTGTTATTATCAAAGATTCTATACAGTCACAAAGACACCATCATGTCTGCCTTAATCATAAACTTATGAGGCTGAGGGTGGAAATCTATGAGGGGCTACCCAAAGAAATGAATTGTGCTGGGCTGAGCAGAGCTTTAGTGGTACACATTTTTCCCTCTAGGTGAGCACTGAAAAACTCACTCTGAGATAGTGCACCCAGTGGCATCACCTGAGAAGTTTCTCTTTGGTCACAGTGAATTTTTTCATAAAAGCAGTTTCACTCAAATCTCATTTTTTAAGTGATGGTTGATTTAAGAGAACAATTTGTGGCTGTGAAATTGTATTTCCTCCTTGGGAAATATGCCACTGAAACTGTTGTGTTGTTGAACACAGGTTACAAGGACAGTACTATGGGAAAAAGTCAAAAAAGATGAAATGTAGATTGATGACAAGCCTTGTCCTGGATGCCCATCAACTTCCTGAACTGACAAAAATGTCAACTCATAGTGCGTTTGAACTTCATTCTAACAGGTCAGACTGTGAATCAAGCTTTCTTGTATGGGCTCTGAAAACACTGTGTAACAGTGTGTGACAAAAGAGTGTGATCTGTGGCAGACAGGGAACTGGTTTTGCCACCATGATGATGCACCTGCTCACGCGGCCATCTCAGTATGCCAGTTTAGGGCAACAAACAGCATTTCTCTCTTGCCCCATGCACCTCACTCACCTGGCCTCACTCCACGCAGCTTCTTTTTGTTTCTGCGAATACAGAGGGACATGAAAGGACAGAAATTTGAAGACATTGAAGAGGCGAAGAAAACAAGGGAGGCGCTGACAGCCATCCAAACAGATGAGTTTGGAAAATGTTTCCAAGAAAGGAATCACAGATTTGACAAATGTATGAAGTGGAATGGAGAGTACTTTGAAGGTGATAAGGTTCTCTTGTTTATATATATATATATTACATCACTTTGAAAAAAATCTATTTTTTAGTGGGGGGTGGTGGTGTCTCCTTGCACATTCCTGCCATTATAAGTTGGAAAAAATGAAAGCAGAAATGGTTAGAGAACTTGCCAAGGTAACATTCAAATGTCTAAACCAGAAATATCATTCTGTAACATATTGTACTCAAGATTATACGCCTTTCTTATTAAAAACAAAAATCCCCGGAATACTGCGATAGAAATTTCTAAGCAAAACTGTCAAGCACCAGTAGCCCACGTACCACCCACTTCCTAATAGCTCTAAAATCTCTCACGACACCCACAGTGTAATTGGCCTCTGCTTTGGCAACCTCTCAGCTACACCCCCAGACACTGAGTCATTTCCACGACTTCTAAATAGAACGTGTTGCGTCCCCACCCCCACCGATTTGGAATCATTGGTGGCCCGTGGATATCAGACATCACTGGGCTAAGGGACCACAGCCTTCATGCACTCCTCTCTTACACATGTGGTCCACATCTCCACCCACAGTCACCCCCATCTCCTAGCACCTATGTTCTTTCAGAGGTCCATAGACTGGCCTCAGGGATACAGTTTCTAGTCGCCTGTCATTCCTTTTCTTCATATTTCAAACTCCTGAAACATGGCTGAGCAGTAGGAAGCACATTTCCTCACAGCCTCCTCGGAATTATGAAAGATTTACATCTATGACTTTTTAGTTTCAGTGGCTTTTTTGACGCTTCTTGGAAAAATAATTGGCAGTAACCACACTTATTTTTAGATAAATTATAAAAGCTAACATAATTTTTAAAAATCACGAGAAGAAAACAATTATTTTCAATACCCCTTTCCCTTCTGTTATATATTTATCTATATATTTTAGTTAAATCTATAATTAACCTAAATAATTCTTCCTTCCTCTAAGATGCTAAAAATATAAGTATGTCAAAACTAGGTAAAAGAAGTTTATAACACCTCCCCCGCCCTCCCCGGTCATTATACAAATACCTACATGTACCTACTACAAAGACTGAACTTTAACTTTCCAAGTGTGTTTTTCTTCCCCTCATTGATTCTTCTTCAGGACCTTGGCCACAGAAAGAGTGAGCAATCCTCAAGCCAGACATTTATTCCTTAAGTTTGTCTATTCTTTAAAGGGTCATCAGGGTTTTCTTCTATTCTTTCCAAAATATATTATTTATAGGATAAATGTTGCCTTTGCACATTCAATACCTCATGGCTCTTAGAACACAAAGCCTTGTTTTCTGCAAGCTCTTCTCTCTGTGTGGACTTCAAAAGTCAATTTTGATACTAAAGGCTGGGCGGTGATTCATTCTCTCTCTCTCTCTCTCTCTCTCTCTCTCTCTCTCTCTCTCTCTTCTCTCTCTGTCTCTCGTAACAACCCTACACAAAGACCAGTGTGTACATAGAGGTTGCCCTGGCACAACCTGAAAAGAATTAAAACAGAAAAATTACCTGAGGGTTTGTGAAAATAAGGCGTTTCTATGATGGAGGAAGTGGAAAGATGAATAATTGATTCATGTATTTATTTTTATAGGCACTGTTTTAAAAAAGAGATTCAAATCATTCACAGGACTTTTCTGTTTTATGTGTTATGAATGTATTTCCACCTCCCAAGACAAAGCACAAACCCACTGCCATCTAGACAATTCTGGCTCTTAGTGATGACCCCAAATAGAGTTTCTAAGGCTGTCACCTTTTATGGGGTGGAAGGAGTCTGGCAGCATACTGGTTACAAGTTGGGTTGTGATCCAAAAGGTGATCCGCTGAAAACCACCAGCTGATCCTTGAAAGAAGGACTGGTTTTACACTCATGAACAGTTACACTCTCAGAAACCCACTAGGGCAGTCCTACCCTGTCCTAGAAGATCTCTACAAGTTGACATCAGCTTGTGACAGCGAGTGAAAAGCCTGTTTGGAAGCATAATGCCCCATCTTTATCTTGCAGAGCAGCTGGTGGGATTGAGCCACTGACCTTGAGGTGAGCACTGACCTTGAGACCTACAGCTAATTCATAGTGACCTATAGGACCGAGTAGAGTTGCCTCTGTAAGGTTTCAAGACTAACTTTACAAGACTAGAAAGGCCTGTCTCCCTCTCACATCACCTCTGGTGGGTTTGAACTGCTGACCTATGGGATCATAGCCCAACTTTTAATCCCTACACCAATAGGGTTCGTCCAGGGCTCCTTACTTCCATCTACACAGATATATACTTCACGTTATCCATTTTCTGTTGATGAAAATTCATCTAGAGAACAGCACTAAGAAAATATGAATGTAAAGTTATAGGACTAGAATTTCTGGGTTAGGAATTATTGTCAGGTGATGTTGAATCCATTCCGATCTATAGGGACCCCCTGCACACCAGAAGAAAACACCACAAGGTCCTGCATCATCCTCACCATCATTCCCATGCCTGTGCCCCTTGTTACAGCCACTGTGTCAAATCCAGCTCCCCGCAGGCCTTCCTTTTTCTGGCTGCCCCTCCACTTGACCAAGCATGAGGTTCTTCTCCAGAGACTGGTCTCTCCTGACAACATGTCCGAAGCATGTAAGATAAAGTCTTGCCATCTTTGCCTTTAACAGGCACTCTGGCCTTTCCAAGAAAGAATGGTTTGTCCTTTTAGCAGTCCATGGTACTTTCAATACTCTTCTCCAGCACCACAATTCAAAAGCACCGGTTCTCCTTCGGTCTTCCTTATTCAAACTCCAACTTTCACACACAAATGAGGCAATTGAAAATGTCATGACGAGTCAGGCACACCTTCATCCTCAAAGTAACATTCTTGCTCTTTCAATACCATGAAGCAAATTTACTTAATGCAACATGTCTTTTGATCTCCTGACTGCTGCTTCCAAGAGCACTGAGTGTGGATCCATGTAATACAAAATCATTGACAACTTCAATTATTTATCATGATGTTACCTATTAGTAGAGTTGTGAGGATTTGAGTCTTTTTTACATTGAGTTCCAATCTATTCCCAAAGGCTGTGATTCTTGATCTTCATCAACAAGTGCTTCAAGTCCTCCTCACATTCGGTAGGCAAAGTTGTGTCATCTGCATGTAGCAGCTTCTTAATAAGCCTTCCTCCAATCCTGATGTTACATTCTTCATATAAGCCAACTTCTCTAATGATTTGCTGAGCTTGAACAAGTCTAGTGAAAGGATACCACCCAGATGCACCCCTTTCCTGGTGGTAAACCATGTCACATTCCCTGGTTCAGATTTTAAATGGTGCTTACTTTTACTAGATGCCATTGAAAAAATTCCAAAGGAATTTCAGCATGATTTTTTTTCCATACAAAGTATAAACTGTCATGTTTTTTCAACCTTTGGAACTTTATAATTTATTAAAATAATAAAAGTTTCTGATAATTTGTTGCTATCGTTCATTGCCATGGAGTCAGCCTCAGCTCCTGGCAACCTTCCATATAACAGAAGAAGACACTGCTAAGTTCTACCCCACCTTTTCAATTGTTGGTAGGCTTGCACCTATAATTGTGCCAATCTGTCTCAGGAAGCGAACCCATCATTTTCACATTGGCCCCTACTGATGACATGACCACGAAGATCTGCAGAGGAAGTCTCTGTCCTCTCTTCTAGGGAGCATCTGGTTATAGTTTCTCCAAGACGGGTTTGTTCTTTCTCCTGGAAGTTCACATTCTACTCAATCTTTACCAACACCACAAAGAAAATGCTCGCATTGTTCCTCAGTCTTCCTTTCTCGGTGGCCAGCTTTCCTGGGACTGAGGAAGTCACCTGGACCTGCCGAGTCAGCAGCAGCCAGTGGAGCTCAATGGGCTGCCCTGCTCTTCTCCAGCTGTTTCCCTTTCCTGAAAACCAATGAAATGTCATTGGTTTAAGTCACAACACTTTAAGCAAAAGTAGATCTCATGGAAAATCAGAGCTGCTTTTGGAGAGATGAATTCTAAACTAGAAATGAGTAAATATGTTTACCCAATCTTTCATCCTCACAGTCAATCTTCCCTCGCTTTGCCCCACTCCTACTTATTCATTGGTTTCCATGGAAAAAATCATTTACAGGGTTTATTTTGTTAGAAGGGACTCTCTTATCTCCATTTTGGCTAATTTAGAATCCCTGTTCTATGCTCTCATAGCACAAGTGATTTTTCATAACACTTGCACTTTATTATAATTATTTTTCTTAAAATATGCCTTACTCAACATTACAGTCTCACTAAAATGCACTGCCCTTGAGCCAGTGCCAGTACATGGAACCCAGCTGATGACAGCTCTGCTCAGCTCATGAACAGAGTTGAGTTGTCCTGTGGATTTAAGAAACTGTAACTTTCCAGGAGTAGAGTCTTATCTTGCTCCCTTGCAGCAGCTGGTGGTTTTGAACAGCTGACCTTAAGGCTTAGCAGCCCAATGAAAAACCCATTACACTACCCAAGATCTGCTAAGAAGGTCTGCTGTCTGCATTTTTTTTACTATTTTATTTTTTTAAAAATCTTACATTAGCATGGGAGACTGGTGAGGGGAAGTGCATAAGAGAAGGAAAGTGACTTCATATCTCGAATTTCTCTTAATGATCTGAGTCATCATAACTTTGAGTTAACTGTCTTAGAGACTCAACTATGGGTTAGCAGAGGCTTCCAGATCTGTAAGCCATTAAGTCAACCGTCTGCAGCCTAAGGGAAATAGGTTTCCTACACTCCCATTCTCTTACTCTTTTTTTTAAATCATTTTATTGGGGGCTCATACAAGTCTTATCACAATCCATACATCCAGTCATTGTGTCAAGTACATCTGTACATGTGTTCCCATCATCCCTCTCAAAACATTTGCACTTCCCTTCTCTTCATGGCCTTTTCTACCCTGAATTATCTGATTTAATTCCTTCACTATATATCTTTAAACTCTCTAGTTTCATGATTCCCATATAGAATCTGCTCTCCTAAGTTAGGTCTATAGTAAGAAATATTGATTGCGAGATGAGCTCACCTTCTCCTTTGGCCATTGTGTAACCTTCCTGTAGAAGCTCCGGTGGTGCTCTAGTGAAGAACTTGGCTGTGAACTGAAAGGTCGATGGTTTGAACTCACCAGCTGCTCTGTGGAACAAAGATGAGACCGTCTGCCTCTGCTAAACCCTGGAAACTCTGTGGGCAGTTCTATTTTGTCAGATAGCGTCCTCGGAACCAGATTTGCCTCAATGGCAATGGGTTTGGTTTTACGGTTAGTTTTCTTGTCTTTGACACCTCAGATAAATTATCCTTTCCAATCATATGACCTGTGAGACTCTATCTGCACTGTATCTGCATGATTAATATGGTACCCTACCCCATACTGTGTTCAACTCAGCCTTATGACTAGAGAAACCAGATGTTCACTTGCATGAGCTCAACATTTAGACATTTCAATATGATGGCCCCGGATTGTAGACAATGAAGCCTTATGACTAGAGAAACCAGATGTTCACTTGTATGAGCTCAACAATTAGACATTTCAATATGGAGATGATGGCTCTGAATTGTAGACAATGAAGTAGACTCGTATCTAGTCAGCATAGCCACTAGCCCAAGAGTCCTCGATGTCAGTATGAAAGTGGTTGCCCCATGACCAAGAGTATATTGTGTCTCAGATGTTATTCAAATATCCTTGGAGGTTAATTAATTCAGTCTTCACAACTCTGTGAGGTAACCACAACTATCCTCATTTTGCACATAAGAAAACTAAAGCACAGGAATTGAAACAGCTAGCTCAAGGGGATATCTGACAAGTGGCAGAGTCAGGACTTGAACCCTATCAATCTAACTCTAGAATCAACTACCTTTATAATGGGTTGGCTTCAAAAGTGAGAAGTGTATAAGACTGGAATAGAGAAAAAAGATGTTACCTACAGATATCAGTCTATGAAATAGAGGTGTTCCAAGATTCTAGCTTCAATGACAAGGGCTAGATATGATACCTTTGGGAAAGATCAAATTTGAATAATTTTATCATGGATAAGTTTTTGAACTTGACCTACATCATTTCAATAGAAATTAAAGATCTTTTTTAAAAATGAATGTATAAAAATTATGCTTTCAAGATGAAAGGGGATATAGCAACAAAAGTACAAACTTGGCTTCAAGAAGAAGCTTTCCAATGAAAATGTCTATGAACATATCATTTGGAAATAATTGAAATTGTGTAGTTAAGGACATTTTTAGTGAATGCATAGGGTTATCATTTACACACGGTTTTGAAGGTGTTCTTTTTCACATTGCATTAGCTACATGCTGTGAGAACAAATTATTTAAGAAAATAATTCTCTAGTGTAACAAATGTAAATGCTATTACCTAATATTTAATCATTCATTTTATGTTCATATATTTTACTCTAATTTATGGGAGATATGAGGAAGTTTTTGAGACATTTAAACAAAGATAGAAAAAACAGTAATTACAGTAACATTAAAAAATAATAACTTGTATTGCAGAATTCTTAAAACAGAATACCATTCTTTAAGCCAAGGACTACTTAACTTTCAGTATAGTTCTTCAGCAAATAATTCATTAAAAAAAAAATCTTTCACCTCTGGATCGAGTACTTTCTTGACAGGTTCAGCCCTGGGAGGGCATTGTCATTGCTGTTGGGTCAGGTCCAGTTCCTGGTGGCCCAGGGACCACAGAACAGAACTTAGTGTGTAGCCCAGGTTAGGGCCTGTCAGCACTTAGTGCCAGTTCAATAAATATATTCTCGGTGAATCAGAGTAGGAACAACATGTGAATTCTCCATTTAAATTAAAAACCAAAATCATCTCCATGGTGACAATGATGGTCACCTGACTTAACAAGGAAAGGAACACATGCATTATTTGTTAAACTTTTTATTGGGAACTGGATGCAGGTGTACAGAGCAGGTCCCTTTACCATTCAACAATTCATACACATTGTTTTTATTTCTCTGTTTGCAACCCCACAACATAATCTATGCTCCATAGATTTCCAATTTACATTCCTCCCTCTTTCCTAACCCTTCTGCAAATGTTACAAATGCTGCCCTTTGTATCTCAACTGGTTGATGGTTCTAAGAAGGGTGTATCTCCTAGAGTTATTATTTCCCTTACAGACCTCTCTATTGTTTGCCTGAAAATCAAGCCATGGAATGAGTTCCACTCCATCCCTGATGGGCGACCAGACCCTAGTCCCAGGGAT
Source organism: Echinops telfairi (assembly GCF_000313985.2). Classification (NCBI taxonomy): domain Eukaryota; kingdom Metazoa; phylum Chordata; class Mammalia; order Afrosoricida; family Tenrecidae; genus Echinops; species Echinops telfairi. Next base: position 53,457,108 of record NW_022111300.1, read on the forward strand.
TCCATCCATCTCTATCTGAGCAATAAGCCTGGTAATTTTTATGGTTCTGTGTTTGATTCCACATTTTCCTCCTACACCACTCACACTCTCTCAATGTGATCCTTTTCAGAGAAGATGGTGGTAGTACCCACGCACCATGTCATTGCTGGGGCCTCGTGATCACAGGGACTGAGATTCCACTGATCCATGTAGTCCATCTGACTAAAGGTTCCCATGCACCTGAGATTTTCTCCACTTTTCTTTTCTATGAACTGGGAGAGTTGCCCCGTTGATGGCTATTTCTATTCATTCTCGTGAAGATCCCAGTCACTCTTTGCAAAATAACACTGAAGATGGTCTTTGTGTGCTGCCTTATGCGACTTAACCTTGGTCTCTTTGGAGCCTATTCTCTAGGTCCCCATGCCCCAAGCCCCAAACTCCCAAGGTGTTTGGAATGTCTAAGTAGCTTTCATGATTTTGCTCCTATATGCCCCATCTTATTTATGTATGCATTTGCAACATAGGTAAAAAGACTTGTAGAAATATCCTGTGTTGACCCTATGCATATTTGGGGGTGTGCTCCCACTCTCCCTTCTATACTGGCAGGTCAGCTGGCAGGTCTATCCATGCTTTTACTGATGTCCTTGTTAGACACCATCAAGTGGGTTCTGACTCACAGCAAACCGATCTACAACAGAGCAAACCACCTCCCCATCCGGCTCCATCCCCACCATTGTTTTTATGGGTGAGCGCATCGTTTCAACCACTGTGTCAAACCATCCTGCTGAGAGCCTTCCGCTTCCGCCCCGCCCCTCTACATTACCAAGTGGGATGTCCTTCTCCAGGGACTGGTCTCTCCTGACCACACGTCCAAAGTGTGTGGATGAAGTCTCAACACCCTTGCCTCTCAGGAGTATTCTGGCTGTACTTCTTCCAAGGAAGAGTTGTTCATTCTTTTGGCCATTCCTGGTACTTCCAATATTCCTTACCAGCACCATAATTTAAACACATCGATTCTTCTGTGGTCTTTCTTATTCAACATCCAACCTTCACGTGCATATGAGACCATTGAAAATACACGGATTGGATCAGGCACATTAGTCCTCAATGTAATCTTGTTCTTCTGTTTATAGACCATCATTATTCCAGGATTGTCTATGTAGCACTATTTACCTCGGGTGACGTTCACTCCTGCATTCCACCCAGACTCTTGCCCCGCCTCCATATAACTATATATTTGTTGCAGATCTCCCTCTTAGCGCCTTTCCATTCACCCAAACTAACAGATATTTAACACATTTTGTCAAAAGTAAATCATGTCTGCCATCTAGTAATTCACCCCCGCCCCTTTCCCCTCACAGCCCTGGTAAGCATCAAAGAATGTCTCTCTCTCTCTCTTTTTTTTTTTTTTAACATTTTATTAGGGGCTCATACAACTGTTATTGCAATCCATACAC
>NW_022111300.1:53459992-53468880 GCF_000313985.2 Echinops telfairi
GACTGATTTCACTCCACATATCCTCCAGGTCCATCCGCGCTCGGAGGTGTCTCACAGTTCCATCATTACTCTTCAACATGGCATAGGAGTCCATCAGTGAACCTACTGTTGTTTATCCACACTTACATTGATGGGTACTTAGGTCGTTTCCACCTTTGCTATTGTGACTAATGTTGCGGTGGCCTTGAGTGTAACTCTATTTGTGGCCCAGCTGATATCTCTAGGTTATATGTGAAGTAGTGGGATTGCTAATTCACACACTATTTCTATTCCAACCTTTGAAGGAAGTGCCGTCCTGTTGTCCATAATGGCAGCAACATTTTAACATTCCACCAGCAAGGAGTGAGGGATCTCCAACCTTTGCACACCCTGCTGCCCTTTTTTATAACTATACATCCCTTACTATTATATCTCTAAGAGAGAAAAAGGAGGCTTTCCACTCCTGTAAAGAATTGCAGTCTTGGAAACCCACAGGGGCAGTTCTACCTGTCCCATAGGGTAGCTGTGAAGGGGAACGAACTTGATGGCAGTAAGTTTGGTTGGGGTTAATTATTCTACCTAGCAGATAAAAGGAAAATTTGAACATGATTATTAAACTTGAACTGTTTTTAAACATTATGCCATAAAAATTCAAGATTAGCTTTTAGTAGACTGAAAACACAATACTGTATAAACTTACATTCTTACAGGGATTTTTAAAAGGTTGATTTTGCCTGAAGCTACATTTGTAGAAGAAGGATGCTCAGATGTGGGAACCATTAGCCTCCCTTATTCTCTCTGGTCCGATATCATCTGTAGTATTGTTTGCAATTCACTGTTAGACTCATTCAGCACACTTCAGGCATTTTCACATTCTGTGAGGAAAATCAGTTACATTACTTATGAATTTGGGTGATAACAGGTTTTAAAAATAAGCTTGTGTACTGAGATGGGTAACCATGATGATAAAAGAGCTAGACAACTTGTTATACGATGAAAAATTTAATTAAGTGAAATGTTTGGCTGAAGCAGAAAAGCCTTATGGGGAGAATTATTCACAAATATTTGAAGAACTGTCATGTGGAGGAGGATGGAATGCATCCCGTGGGGCTACAGGGAATGGGACGAGGACCAATGTGTGGAGATTACAGTGAAGCCAAATTTGACAGAGTAAAATGAAAACTTTCCAACACGTCAAGTTTTTCTGAAACTGGAATCAGCTGCGATATACAGAGAGTCTCTAAAAATAATCAAGAAAAATTGAATACTCTAGAAAAAATTCTGCTTTGGATGGAATCGTTAGATTTTATTTTATGTAACTTTGAATTTTAAAATTCTGTGACTCTCAAAGCTCTTTTTATGTGTCAATGCAAACATTTAATCAGATATTGATTTTTCCACATAGTATTTGTGAACATGAAATATAGTCCCCATAAAGAGCATTCCCTTTATCAGCTATGGTATGCCAATTGATCTAGATGTCTTCAGGGACGATGGTTCTTTGGCTTCAAGCCCAGTAACTAAGCCACAAAAAGCATTTAGTTATGTACCTAAATATGTATTTAGTGCATACAAACACAAGGGAACTTCAGAAGGTTCATGGAAAAATTGAATTAAATGAAAAATTATATAAAACTTTTATTTCAATATGTGGAGCTCCACCAAGGTCAAGAAACTGATGATACCAGACATTTAAAAGCAAGCATTCTGGGAATGTAATCATATCAAGGCAATATGTTTTACATTATTAACAGGAGAAAAGTGGGTGCTCTTTAAGATTTTTTTATGACTAAAAATAAAAAAGGACCCCATCAAACACAAATCAGGATTGTAAGGTAGATAGATACTTAATGATTGTCCTTCTTTGATGAAAGGAATGAGCAGCAGCATTGTGCAGGTAAAGAAAGAATCTCTGGCAATACTTTGATGGGTATTTTCTACTAAAGTTTTGACACACTTTCTCAAAATATTCTCATATTAAATAGATATTATTGCTCTTTGGCCCTTAAGAAAGTCAGCAAACAAAATGTCTTTCAAACTCAAAAAAAAATTGTTGACATGACCTTTGCTTCTGATTGGTCAGCTAGTGCCCTCCCTGGATCACTTCCACTTTTAGTAGTGACTGGTCTGATTGTGCTATGACTTCAGGTTTGTACTGGTAGAACCTTGCCTAATCTCCTGCTAAATGTCTTCAAAGATATGCTTCAGGATCTTAACTCTATTTTTAAAATATTTCCATTGAATGCTCTATTCTTGTGTGAAGGTGATCTATGTTCAACCATTTTGGCATCCATCAAGTGGAATCTTTGTTCCATTTTAGTTTTTCAGTCAGAACTATGTTAGCTGAACCTATTGAGATGTTTATGGTACTAACTATTGTTCCTGCTGTTAATTGTCCATCTTCTTCAATTAGCACATGAATAAGACTTTCCTCAATAATTGAGGTGGATGATCTGCAGTTGTGAGCTTCAGTCAGTATTGCTTGTACCTCTTAAAAATGTATTTATCCATTTGTAAACTACTGACTTCTTTGGTACATAGTTCCAATAAACTTTTTGTAAAGCATCAGTGATTTCACCATTCTTTAACCCAAGCACCACCATAAATTATTTTTCACGCTCTTACTTCAGTTTTAGCAGAATTCATCTTACCTTGGTAGGTCCACTTTTAAAACTGATGTTTTATCCTTCTTAGTGCCTTTCAGGGTATCATTTCCAGATGTATTACAAGTTCACGTGAGGTTATTTTGGTGCAAAACTATTTTTGAAGGTATGTATAGATTTGTTCATACAAGTATTTCCAGAAACTTTTTGAAGACCTCAGAAACTTTTTGAAGACCATGTATTTACATAAATGATACATCCTTTCTATATTTACTTGTCAATTGCTCCTACTGGAAACATAGTTTTGTAAATCAGCTATGTTAATTGTTTACAACAAATACATAAAATGACACATATAAAAATGCCAACAACTATACTATATAATGCACATATATGTACTCCCAAATAATGCTTACATCTGTATTGCATACTCATGTACCTATGTAACCATTCACAAATTTTTATTTGTGTTCTTATACAATTGTATATATTATAGTACTTACTGTAATCTTTATTATTTCAGCACTCTGTTTGAGGCAGGGTTCTCTAGAAAAACAAAACCAGGACACTTATGATTATATATATAGATAGGTTTACACAGTCAGAAGAAACATAAGAGCTAATTTGTCCACATAGTAGTACAAAGGGCTCAGTTCAACTGACTTTCGTAGAACAGTTAATATACTGAAAGTCCTTCAACGCATGCTGGCTGCCAGTCCAGGTTAGCGAAGCAGACAGCGGAGTCTTCCCTCTGGCAAGACAGGCAGAGTCAGCCAGCAGGCAGCAGACAGCAGAGTGGGTCAGCACCAGTCAGTCAAATTGGAGCCTAGTGAAGCAGGCCTCAATGGGATCGCGAACTCAAGCAATGCATGGTGACAGGATCCCCCAGCCTCAAGCTCAAGTGATCTACACGCCAGCAGGGTGGCTAAGCAGGCGCCAAAGGAGCCTCAAACTCTAGCAACAAGGAGCTCTGGGGGTGAAATAGACTAAGCATTGGGTTGCTAACCATCAAGTCAATCATTTGAAAGCACCAGCTACTCTACAGGAAAAAGATAAGGCTTTCTGCTCCTGTAAAGAGTTGCAGCCTCAGAATGAGAGGAGGCGACGAGTCAGAATCATCTCAAAGGCATTCAGTTTGGTTTTCCTTTCCTTCTTGGTGTTGGTTTCTGTTTCTCTCAGAAAGCTTAATTTTACCATTGAATTTGAAAAACAGTTTCACTAGATATGATTCCTGGTTTTCAATCTATCACCTCAGGATCTTATTTATGTCATCTCACTGTCTTCTTGCATGCATGGTTTCTGCTGAGAAATCAGTGCTTAGTGTTATTTCTGAACCTTGAGGAGTGATACTGTTTTACACAAACTAATTTTAGAATGCTTTCTCTTCAGTTTGGGAAGTTTGTTTATAAAATATTTTGGGAGGGAGTGGAATGTCTAGGTTGTTTCATTAAACTTCATTGAACTCCTTAAATTGTAAATTTTTCACTCAATATATCTTTAAAATGTATTTGTACTTTTCATTTTACCCTCATCTTCTGAGATTTTTATTACACACAAAATTTCCTTCTTCATGGTATTCCACATAAATCAGGCTTCTTTTTTCATTTTATTTAATTCATTTTTTCCCTTCTGATTATTGACAAGCAAATAAGTAGTAAGGGAGTTGATTCTTATACCTTGTGGCCTTCCATTGTGGTATGTGTTTCTGATATTTTCTTTTCAATCTTCTAAATTTCTAGTTGTTATTTTTATGGTTTCTAATTGTCTATTGAGTCTACCATTTTGTTCTTGTATTGTTTTTCTGAATGCTTTGAGGACTTTTTCTTGTGTCACTCTTAATCTCTTTAAGGATTTTAAACACAAGGGGGATTCCAAAAGTTCATGTAAGGTGAAAAGGACATTCTTGACCCAGAGGGTTAGGAAAGAAGGAGTGATAGAAAGAGGAAATGCAGGGAAGCAAATGAATAAACCATGGTATGCTGAGGGGGTGAGAGGATTGCAAGGAATTAGTTGAGTCAGAATGTATATGAGTTGCTGAATATAAAACTATGGGCTGCTCTGTAAATCCTCACCTAATTTACAGCAAAAAAGGGTTTTTGATTGTTGGTTTGTTTTAAAGAGTACTCCCTGCCCCTCACTCCCATATATCAACATCTTCCATGACTGAACTGGCATTTTCTACCTAGTTTCTCTATCTACCACAAAACCTGAATGTTCTCTCTTCCTCCCTTTATCTCATGTTATTTGCGATCTCTGTTCTACCTTATATTTTAAATATTTTTGTATTAGTCTGGGTTGACTAGAGAAATAAATTCATAGACACTCATATGAGTATAAGAAAGAATTTTACATAAAAGAGCAATTGTATATTGAAAAACACCCCAGCCCAGTCCAGATCAAGTCTGTAAGTCTAGTATTAGCTCATAATTCCAATACCAATCTATAAATTCCTCTTCAGACTTACACAACACATGCAATGATGCTGAATGCAGGAAGATCACAGGCTAGTGGGTGGAAAGTCTTGTGGATCCAGTGGCAGTGGAAATATCTCAATGCTGGCAGGAGTCTTCATGTGGCTTCTCCATCTCCAGGGCTCCAGTGTAGCTCTATGTGTCTTGTCCACAGGAACATGTCGCAGGGCATGAGCATGTCCCACCTCCAATGAGCTATTTATCTCCATTGTGCCTCCAAATGAGGTCATCAAGCTGCAACCTGACTGACAGACCAGACTCTACCCCTTCCTCAATTAGACAGATTATGTAACTGCCACAATATTTTGGACATTTCTTTCCCTAAACTTCCTAGGCTCTTAAGGGGCAAAGAGCATATCTTTACTGTGCTTTCTCCTCGAAGCACGATTGACGCAATAAATACTCAAGGTACACAATCAGGTCGAGCTCTCAGCCTCCTTCCTGTACTAGCCTACCTTCGAGACAGTTCACATCCCACTCACCTTGAATTAATCCTCTGTCTCCATAGTTTTGGGCCTTTTGGGAAGTCTATGGAGTTGTCTTCCCAGGCACCTTATGTGAAATTGTGCTGGCTTTTTCTCAGGATGATTATGTCCTTCCTGGCTGGTGGGTAGGGCACCTCTGCTCTACATCTCTCCCCACTGACTGTTCTTAATCAGTTCCTTCTACCAGTTGGTGGACCATCTAAGTAGGTATCCTTCCATCAGATGCTCTGGGTTCATGGATGGGCATCTCTGTCTGTTTACTTTAGTTTCTTTCTTTGCTGCTCCTGCCTTTCAAGTTGATGTGCTCCTTGGCCATCCTGGTGTGTCAGTGAGAACGCTGTCAGTGTCGCCCTGGAGCACTCACCAGGCAGCAGTGAAGCCAATGAGAGAAAAGTTCAAATCGTTTGTGGTGACAATTGAAGCTCTCTGATCCACTGGAAAATTTGGACACAAGAGGAGCTGTACCAGCTTTTGCCAGTTGTCAGTGGCTTCACTTTGCTTTGCGATGTATTCTAGGAAGTTCATCTTGCACGGCAGTAACTACACACTAAGGGTTTAACTCTCAATCAGGTGGTGACAGAGCTGGAGGCACTGAGACTTGTCCTAAATGAGAGGCACAGTCACCCAGTGAAGCATGCAATTGAACAGACGCTTTTGAAAACCAAGTAAACACAGCATTGCAGCCCAGAGAAGAGTCAGGGATGCGAAGAAGATGGGCAGGGGTGGGGAGCAGGGAGTGATGCTGGGCTCGCTCTGCAAGTGGAGAAGAAGAGTGTGAGGCTGGAGTGCACTGCTGGCTTTCATTCTGAACTCCAGATCAGATCAAGGAAATAGCAGCCGTGATTGAGGCTGTTCAAGTAAAGAGGTTCATATCTGCTGCTGAAAAGAGTTAAAGATCTCCATTCCCAAACTGACCACTTTCTATGACAGGGCACCTGAAAGTGATCTTTTAATAGAAACACTGAGATTGAAAAGGAGCCAGAAGGCAGCAGAGTTTGATCTGGAAAAAGCCAAAGATTGGGTAACATGAGACGTTTTGACATTCATTGCTGAATGAGACTTAGTACGATTGCTCCCAACTCCTTCAGTGAGGCTGAAATTATTTCTGACAGTCTTGGTATCTGTGGCTTTGTGCAAGAAGCGCTTTTAAAAGCTGAGGCTTAAAAAAAAACTATTTGCGAACAACACAGAACAGTCAGTGCTCTCTAATCTTGTCATATTACTTATTAATTGAAAGTGAATTGGCTAGAGGTATTGATTTTGATGAAGTGATTTGCAAGCACACAGCTTTGAAGGCCAGGAAAAGCATATCCTAATTTACTAGAGGTGTTCTCTAAGTGCTGAAATGCTTGAGTTTTGTGCAATTTTTTAAATGTATAGCATTATTTCATTTATGAATATATTTCCTAGGCATATATATCAGCAAATTTTACATTATTGGGGATGTTATTGAGTATACAAACCTAATTCATTAATGTAAATGTAAAGTTTGTGGCATGGGTACAATAAAGATGTCCCAGTCGACATTTAACAGCTGGGCTTCTTAAACTCCTTTTCTCAGAATCTGGAGAGGAATAAACACTCCTCCTCCTACAAGTAAAATAGAAAGAAGCCCCTCCCTCTTCCATCCATCCCTCCAGCCCCAAGCCAACATACACACACCCTTACCTTTGAAAGTTAGGCTGAAGAAAACACCAACTTTCTTATTCTCAGGGGTAATAGGCATATTTTGAACTTGGCATATCAAACCAAATCCATGACGGTTCCTTCCAACTTGAAGTAGCCCTGTAGAACGGAGTAGAACTACTTCAGAGGGTCTCTAAGGTTGTAATCTGTACACAAGCAGACCACCACATCTTTCTTCGGCAGGGCAGCTGGTGGGCTCACACTGTTGACTTTTGGGCAGCATCTGAGCACCTAACCACTGTACCACCAGGGCTCAACACTGGCAGATGGATGATGATTATTTGTTGAACAGCTCTTTGCCCACAGACACACACCCCCTTGGGAAAAAAGAAAGCAAAACAAAGAAAGCATTATTCTTTCTCCCCAAACAAATGAATTGCTACCGATGATACCAAACCAGTTAAATTGCTTTACCTGCTCTACTGTGTAGTATCGGCCCCATCTAAGGCCTTTTGCTTCAGTTCTTTTAAATAAATTACATGTGAGAGGAGTCCAGCCTCCTTCTCTGATGTAGCATGCCTTTTCTACAACAGGCAGGTTATAAAGAAATAATCAAGGAAACATCAAGGTCTGGATTCGCTGTCCATAGGCAGTGGCACCCGTTTCTAATGAGTCACCACTTGGTGCTTCTAGAAGCTGGGGTACTTTCTGGAGATATATCCTTTATTTCAAGCCCAGTCTAGAAAAGTCTCCGGTTAGCAGGAGACATTTTACAATGAATGCCTTTTGGGATAATCCTTGTGGACCTCAGAGCTCCCCCACATGAAGCATTCATGGCACCTCCACTTTGCCTCTGGGCTCACATCTCCCTGCTAACACGGGTGCATCTTTTGAGGTGAATGCAGATACACATACCAGTTTCATTTTAAAGAACTTTCTGAAAGTGTTGAACCTGACATCAGGAAAGTTAGAATACAACAGATGGTCTTGGAGAGATTGGTGAGCTGGAGAAAAACTCTCACTTATAGACAAAGGATGAGACCTCTGAATTTCTTCTGGCAAACTGACCATGAACTTGGCAACAGTCAGGTGACAACGCAGCCCCATGTGACAGGAGGCCCTAACCAACCGGAAGGGAAACTGGGGAGTCTGTGAAAAGTAACCCGGAGTGGCTGCTAGACAAATGAGGAAAGTACTCCAGGTGCAGAGAAGTGAGTGATGACTGATGGCGGTAAGTCCATGCGTTACATTCATTTGACATGTCAGATTCTGTCCGGGGACGCCCCTCCTGCTTATTTTCTCAGCAGGTTTAAAAAGCTGTCACATCTAAGAATTTGACATCTTTTTATCAATAAATTGATTTTCCAACAAAGCATCATCTTGCCTCAAATAGGCCACTTCATCTCCCACCTACCCCCTTAAAAAGCCTATTAATGAAGTTACTGTAGTCACCAACACAAAGATGTAGTAAAATTAAGAGTGAACATTTTTTTCCTTGGTAGAGTTAGTCTCCATCGAAAGACACTCTCTCTTCATGACGTGTTCGTGCTTTTCGATATTCCCATGTTTGTATCATGCTGACTTATTAGCATATTTGGCAGGCTCATAAATTTCACTCCCAGCTTCATCTGCAAGCTCATAGATCAATGCCATTCATCCAAAGAAAGTGAGCAAAAGAGGACAGAAGCATTGTTGTTTGGAGGAACATCACTTTATTCGGGTTT
>NW_022111300.1:53469720-53474753 GCF_000313985.2 Echinops telfairi
GGGGAGGGGAGGAGAGGGAGACCCATTTCTTCTGAAGTCCGAATGAAAAAAGAATGGAAGTTCCCAGAATCCTCATGAGAAGGCCATGCCTACCGAGAGGCATCATTGGCTATGACCTGATTGACAGGCTAGACCCTACCTTTTCACTCATAATACTCTCAAGTGGCTATGAGATTATGTAATTACCATACACATATAACCCAGGTTCACCCTCTCAAATTTCAAAATCCTGGCCGAAAAACTCAGCTGGGACTGATATTTCCACTGGTATAAATGTGTATTACCCTCACAATTAAAACCAGAGCCTGCTTTCTGCTCTCTGGACCCTGGGACTATAGGGTATTTGGGTTTCATTAAAGGTTATAAGGAAGATTCTGTGGCCTTCCATTGTTTCCTTTTAATTGCTGATTAATCACCTGGAAGCTGTCATTCTATTTCTTCAAACTAGAATCAAGGCTGTTGGGCAGCATCACCCATTTCTCTCTGCTCCAGTACCTGGAATATAACACCAGCTAGTGAGGGGGGTACGGAGGGGCGGGGAGCCCTCCTTTGTTTTCACCACAACACACGGCTGCAGCAAACATGGCTACCAATACTTCATTTACCTCCAGACATGCCCTCCTCTTTGTCCATTAACTAACGGTAAAGTGTGCCATCCCTAAGAACCCTTCTGATAACATCCTTTGAAATAAATGGAAAATCTCACGAGGAACAGTTGGTAAGAGGTGCTTGAGTGGGCTACTAGTCAGGAGGCATAGAAGGATGCCTGACAAGAGGGAAATCCCAATTAGCAGTGTAATTGCAAGTGAAGCTTCAGGTGATCCTACAGAAACTCATGGACAGGGACGGCACTTTAGAGTTCTCTCCACTCGAGGCAGAGGGCTGGGTCCCTTTGCCCCACATAACATAGTCACTGACCATGTTACCCCTGCTACTCACTGCCATTGAGTCAATTCACTCGCATGACGCCTCTGTAGGGCAGAGTAGAACGACCCCTGGGCTTTCTGAAACTGCCAGTCTTTAGGGAGTAGATGGCCGCATCTCTTTCCCAAAGAGCACCTGGTGGATTTGTACTGCTGACCTGTGTTTACCAGCTCAATGCATAATCCACTAGGCCACCAGGAAACTTTACACCTTCAAGGAGGTAGTTATCCAGGGCAATTCCTAAGGTTGGGGTTCAGTGCTTTGGGACCCAAGGCAGACAGGGCAGCATGAGCCTTCCTTGAGGAGGGAGCCAGGACAGAACCCCAGGATGCATGTCTGTGTGCTTCCCTCTGATAGTTAACCCCATGAGCTGACAGCCTGTTGCACAAGACTCTGAGCTGGAAAAAGAGGATCTCATGTTATGGCTGCTGACATGTAACAGGGCTAGCAGGCCATGGAGGTGGAAGACTAGCATGGGTTCATAGAAACTTTTGCAGGTCTTCAAATTAAAATTATGTATATTCTCAAACCAGCTGATCCCTTTTGTCTCTGGAATGACTAACGTCATGGAAGAGGCATTTGTTTATATGAGACGTTCCCAAGACTTTTAGTTTGAATTTCTCATCATATATCAATAGGCAGGAGAAAGGCGTCTATGTGTGTGTTGAGACTTTATAAATTCTTTTGTGAGCTGTAAAACACGGCACTGTGTGATACAGCTCAGAAGAATCAGGCCCAGGGGGAAGGAAGTTGCTACTGGATTGATTTAGAGTGAAGCCTTACAGAGGCAAGCAGGACTTTACAGGAGACCAGAGGGACACGCTGGCTTTGCACAGCTCATGCAGCTAATTTGGGAGGATGACGAGAAGGAAGTCACATTGACTGCCTCAGAAATAAATCCAAAGAGAGGGGCTCATCCAGAGGCTTGTTTAGGCTTGGAAACTGGAATGGCAGCTAGAATCCAGGTTTCTTTAAGCAGCTTCCTAGGAACATGAGAAAAGCAGATCCCCATCTCTTTGCAGAAAAAGCTTTGATAGAAAACGTCACTCATTAGTTATTTTAGATGTGAGGAGCCACATCACCTACATTATATACATGATCTTCTGGGTGCTTGGAACCAGATGTATGTTAAATGCCCAATGTTTCTACTGTGGGGAATACTACACCTAGAATCACCAGAATATTGGAATGGCCAAATTAATTCAGTGGTCTGGCCCCAAGTAGGCAAAAGCTTAAGAGATACATGCCCTCACTGTGCAGAAGACCAAGTCCATGCAAAGAGGATCTAAAGGGGCAGATGGCAGAGTCAGCGGTGCCCCTTCTTGTTGGGAGGGTGACACAGACACATGGTGGAGGAAGCGGGCTCAGCGCCCAGACTGGTGATGCCCCTGCCATCAAAGGTGCGTCAGATGTTAGAAAGCTTGAAGGAACAATATCTGATCATTCCCCAATTCTCCAGGAGCCAGCCTGGAACAAACTAGCCTGAGCAAACTGATGTAGAAGTAGTGGCCTGAGGGGAACATGATTCTGCTGCATTTGAGGTAGGTGATTGGGAGGTAGGCATCTGGGCAGGTGCCATATTGGCGCCAAGAATTGGATTATGTTATGTCTTACCTACCCTTCCAGTTTATATATATGACACCCAATTATGTAACTGGTGGAGTCTAGCTTGTCAATCAGGTAGTAGCTTGATGACTTCATTTGGAGGTGCTGGGGAGATAAATAGTTCGCTGGAGGTGGGACACATCCTTACTCCCTGTGAGACATCCCTGTGGAAAAGACATATGGAGAGAGGCTGATGGAGCCAGACCTCTGGAGCCAGAGAAGCCACGGGGAGAGCCCTGTCAGCGCTGAGAGGCTTACGGTGCCACTGGATCCACAAGGCTTTCCACCCACTGGCCTGTGATCTTTCTGCAATCGGCGTCATTACATGAGTTTCGTGAGTCTGAAGAGGGCTTTATAGATTGGTATCGAACATATGGGCTAATATCGGACTTGTGGATTTGATCTGGACTGGGCTGGGATGGTTTCTCCATATTCATCGGCTCTTGTATATAAAGCTCTTTCTTATACACACATGAGTGTTTATGATTTTTTTCCTCTAGTCTACCTAGACTAACACACACACACACACACACACACACATTTTAAATCGTACTTCTTTTAACTTACACCAGAGCTTCTTCATCTATCACCTCTCTGCCTGGGAGATTCTTCATTTTTACAAATATTCTCTATCTTTACCTCATTTTGTATAAATGTTCCTCCAATTTCTTCACATGTACCAAATGTCTCTTTGTCCCTACCTACTCAGAATACATGCTGTCATTGATAGATGAGAATATTATTAACTCCTTTTTCCCCTTGGATTTCCATTGGGTTCTTTCTGTGTTTATTATACCTCCATGGGTGTGTTTTGTTTTGAAGTCTCTTCTAGGGTCCCAAACATACACAGACGTGTTTTCAGATTCCTCTATTCACTGTATCCTTCGAAGGTAGATTGCATTAGTAGGGTGTTTTTGTTCTGCTCATTTTCCTTATAAGCTTTGCACAAACATTTTAAACAGGTGACTTCCTGTTAGCTTTTTGTCTCTTTCTCTCTCCCCTCCTTCTCCCACTCATTCTCCCCACCCCCACCCCTACTTCCTCTCCTCATCAACCCAGCTCTTTGGTCTCTTCCCAGAATGGAAGACAATTATGCCAGAAGCAGTCCTTCTGTGGCAGCAGGGAGCAGCCCTGCAGAGAGAAGCTAGGAAGTTTCCAGATCATTTCACCAATCACCAGCTCAGCTTGACCCAGGACCTGGCTTTAGGTCTTTCTCTTTCTTCTTGCTGCCACTCTCAGGTAATCAGTTTTACGTTAGCCAGAGCCTTGGAGAATGGCAAACCGAGTTGTCTGGTTTGGGTTGGTTCCCCACCCCCTCCACTCTGACCCAAGACCCTGTTTTAATAAGCAACTATGGCCGTAGTCCCAGACCCACATTGGGTATTTTCAATGGCTGTTGTCTTATATGAACTAGACCTCACAGAAAGAGAGAGAGAGAACATAAAGAACTAAAACTGTAGAACTGGTGTGCTCCAGCTCTGAAAGATAGCAGATCATGTTATTTGCTCTCCACTCTTTCAGCTCTGTTCTTTTTATCATTGTTTTAAAACAGTTAGCCACTTTAAAATAGTTTATCCTTCATTGATTGACACAATACTCTTAGTCACCTCTTTCTTAATAAGCTGTTTCCAGCCCGGAAGATAGCCAAGAGTTATGTTTGCTCCGTGTCCCCTCTTTACCTCACCTCATTCTAGTCATTTGTATCAACATTAGTCTCCAACATATTACACAAAGATCAGAGAGATGGAGCAGAATGAACCAACGTGTCACTCTCATTCATGGGGCTGCCGTGACATGATGGCAACTAGCAACAACTAAAAGTATTGTTCATGCTATCTGTCACACTTGATTTGTTAGCCAATCTAGTCGCTTGGCAGTGTCTTCAGAATCCTTCCATGGTACAAATTATTACACAGCTTGTCTGCTAACGGAAAGGTTGGAAGTTTAAGTCCACCCAGGAAAAAACCACCACTAAATCCCTCTGGATCGCAGTTCTCCTCTGACACCCGGGGACTGCCAGAAATCATAGTAACCCATTGCTCTTCTACAGCTTCATCTACTTGATTTTTATTCTCTCCTTTCTTTTACCATTCCTATTTATCTTTCTCTTCTCTTTTCCTTATTTTTGTGTAAGTATGTGTGGCCAAAGGTATAGCATTTCAACCATTGATCCGTGTGCAATGCAGTCAAATGAATCTCTTCCTTCCACTATCCTTTCTCAACTTTCTTCTCCCACCATAACTGTAAATGCAGTAGCCCCTAGGCCTCCCATGTAACCTTCTGAGTGGCCATTGTCATTCTGAGTGTGCTAAGTCAATTATTTTTAAAGAGTACAGTACTCAAAGAAGACATCCCCTACTAATTAAAATAGACTATTTATTTGGGTCCAAGATTACTTCAGCAAGTAGTTTGAGTTTTCAGTTCAAAGATGATCTCAGAGCAGTGGTTTCAGAGTATGTTAGTCTGGGTAAACTAGGGAAACATCCACAGAAACTCATATGTAT
>NW_022111300.1:53475262-53477765 GCF_000313985.2 Echinops telfairi
CAGGTTTCCCTTGTTTGATCAGAAGTCTTCAATAGATTTTGAATCAAAATTCTCAATAATGGTAGCTAGGCACTGTTTTGCTTATTGATTTTTCATTCTAATCTGATGATTGGTGTTGGTTATCATTTAAATGCAATTAACGACAACCATAGGCCTAATGCTGAAAGATCCCCCTCATGTTCCTTAAGAAGGTTCTGCTTACAGACAAAGCACAACCTAGCCTGAAGATAGGAGAACAAAGAGTAGGCAGAACAATGGTCCCTTCTCAACACCCAGTCCAAGTCCTGAGTGTGGAAGCCCATGAACATGATCTCATGTAGAAAAGGAGACTGTGAAAATGTGATTCATCTAAGTATGTGAGAAGGAAGAAGGCATCTCAGATTATTGACTGAACTCAATGCTATGATGAGAATTCTTATAAGTTTAAAATTGAAGCACGAACATATGAGAAGAAGCTGAGACGGTGGAAACACCAGAATTGACTTTGAAGATGGGAGAGGTCACAAGCCAAGGAAGGTCGGTAGTCTCTAGAATAGCGGTTCTCAACCTTCCTAAAGCCACGACACTATGATTCAGTTCCTTATGTTGTGGTGAGTGACCCCCCCAACCATAAAATGATTTTTGTTGCTACTTCATAACTGTCATTTTGCTACTGTGTTGAATCAGGCGACCCCTGTGAAAGGGGTCTAGAAGCTTGAGAGTGGACAGAAACAGGTTTTTCTCTCAGGCCTCCAGAAGAAATGCAGTCCTGACCTCTGAACCTGTAAGAAAGCAAACATGTGTTTTTGTTTGAAGACATTAAGTTTGTGGTGATTTGTTACATCAGCCATAGAAACTTAATGCATGCCAGTTCTCTCTCTCTCTGTTTCTCTTTTGCAGAGTGGGTGCAGGGTACTTATGAAATAAATTAAGGCGAACCCTTGAGACGGTAAAATGTGAATGCATCTAGATAAGGTAAATGGGGTTTTACAGATTTTTCTCCTTTTCTTCATTTCTGGCTTATTAGCATTAAAGCTGACTTTTCTCCAGTTTGACAGCCCAGTGATGTCAGAACTCATCACAGCAATTAACTTGAATGGTCTGTCTCTGAAAGTTTGAAGGCCCTTAATGACACGTTGCTGTGACTGACACAGTGAAATGCCACATTTGATAAGATCAACTACATTTACCCCATTACCTTATGTCCAAGTACCAGTTGGGTTGGTGACTGGGCAAGTGCTTCATTGTTGGGACAATCATAAACAAGCCCAGGAGGGTGTTCAGTGACCTGAACGAAGTACTCAAAACTGAGCAGCTGTTGTTGTTGTTGTTGTTGTTGTTAGGTGCTATCGTGTAGGTTGTGAGTCATAGTGACTCACTGCACAGCAGAGTAAAACAGTGCCTGGTCCTGTACCATATTCATAATTGTTGTTTTCCTTGAATTCATTGTTGCTGTCCTTAAGCAGTTAGAGACACCCAATAGTTGTTCACGACTACTTCTCATAATCTCACCTAGACAAATACTTATTATTATTTTTTAAGTACAGAAACGTATCAATTGCCCGGTCTATGACCATCACATAAAAATGTCTCCTTATGAAGATAGAGAATTGTTTGAGTCTTTTCACAGGACAAAGTCATTCAATATAGGCTGTTCATGCAGGGCCAGGCAGTTAAATCACTGAAAATGACCAGACTTCCAAGAGAGCACATCCAGGATGGACATTGGTCAAACTTCATGATTAGCCTGGATGTCGAAAACTCAATTTTTTAGTTAGTTGGAAATCCCCTGGTTAGGTTCGGATAAGCCATTGCTGTCTAGTAGGCTGCAATCTTTACACAGAGAGATGAACACATCTTTCTCCCATGGAGTAGCTGGTGGGTTCAAACTGCCAACCTCCCGGTGAGCAGATAAGTGCTTCTATTCAGGATAGAATAATGTTTAAATCCATTGCTTTCAAAAGCATTGTGACTCTTGGCACACCCAAGTGCTACAGAGGGCTCCGTGCAATTTTCTTGGCTGTTGTCTCAAGGATGCCTGGTGGCACACACAGATAAAGCATGGGACCAGGCCACTGCAAGGGGGGCCATTGGAATCGCCTGAATGGCTCCTTGGAAGAAAGCCTATCAGTCTACTTTCATGACATTACACCCAAGAACATCCGCAGGGTCACTGGGAAGTGAAGGTGACTAGGTAGCACGGAACAACAAGAAGAATGCTAAGATGGGACAGTGGCTGGGTGGTTTGGAACTAGCCAATGATTGTTGTCATTCGGTGCCAGTGAGTTGGTCCGGACACATAGGACCATGGGTACAAGAGAGCAAAAAGTCCTGCACCATCCTCAACATTTGTCTTATATTTGAGCCCATTATAGCAACCAATGTGTCAAACCATCTCATGGAGGGTCTTCCTCTTTTTAACTGCCACGCACATTAGCAAGCATGGTGTCCTTCTCCAGGGGCTGGTCCCTCTGGATAATCTGTCCAAAGTGCATGGGACAAAAGCCTGCCCAGCTTGAACCAC
>NW_022111300.1:53477938-53480112 GCF_000313985.2 Echinops telfairi
GGAATGAGAAAAATTTACTTGATATTTAAAATAGAAAGTGCTCACTAATATAAGCCACATAATCGTTCATAAAGTTCATCAAATAATAGAAAAAATTTTAACTCTCAATATTGCATTAGAGATTTTTTATAAACTTTGGGAATGTGCCACTACCCAAAAAAAAAAAAACAAAAAAAAACCCTTAAATTTATACAATGCTACCATGAAACACTTTGCTTGAGAAATTTCAAAACATCTTGCAAACACAAATTGTGGCATTAAAAGAACTTGATGAGGTTCAAATTAATGACAAATAACTATATTGTACCTGGGAAACCAGATCATACAGGGATCTAAAGTCTTGAGTTAAGGTTTCTTTTTCGAAGGCAAGATTAGCAAGCACCTTTATACAAATGCGTATCTAAATGATCAGCCTATTAAAACATGCTTTTTAAGCTGGGATATTACAGAGGTCCTTATGTTTGTTTCATACACACACACAAACACACACACATCCCAAATTGACTAAAAAGACAAAGTGTGCTTTCTTCTTTACAAAATGTTGCTATTATTCTAATACTCGGGATCCTAAATGCAAACAAAACTTTCGAGAAAGAAGCCTTTGGCTTTGACTGGAAGAAGGCCCAGGGTTGGAATTTTCGGAGAAGTTAATAAATTCTGCAGTTGTGCCCTCAGGAGAAATTTCCCCAAGGAACACAGGGATTTTGCTTTTTTGCTGATTGTATTGGCTTGTTGTGTTTAATTACATCCCTGACTCCAATAACACAACGGTGGCCTGCGGGCCTGGAGCAGCCAAGGGAAGCTCACTGGGACTCAAGTTCGTCATGAGAATCGGATGCAAGTCACTGAGGACCTTTCTCGCTGAACTTTCAAGGACTGACTTCTTGGTCTGCTTGTTTGGGTTTGTTTCTGTTTAGACTCTCAGTCCCCTTGCCACTCAGAAGCAGTTCTCCCCTCACACGCACACAAATAATACAGGTTTTGATTTCACAGGAAATCTATCACTGAGACAGCAAAATCATTTACTTGCAAAAACCCTCCAGGAGGAAGATGGAATGTTGCTGTGGCTCAACAGCCAGTCTGAAAAGCCACTTCCGTATGTCCCCCTGAAACGGCAGCACAAACTGGTCCCTCTCTCAATGTTCACACACAAAGAAAAGGTGATTTCTGTAAATTAGCAACGGTGTAGACGCTAATGGAAAATGGACAGCTTCAGCCGGTTTAGATTCGTGTTCGCGTTGTTGTTCGGGGCTGTCAAGACCATTGCAGCTCAAGGTGACCACAGGCACAGCACGACAGAACCCACAGCACAACAGGACCCTGCCTGCCCTGGGTCACCCTCGCAAGCCTTGCTGTGCTGGAGCCCCCTGGGGCAGGCACTGTATCCATCCATCTCCTCGAGGGCTGACTGCCTCTCTGCTGAGCCTTTACCTTTCCAAGCAGGATGTGCTTCTCTTGGAACTGATTCCTCCTGAGCCCAAGTCCAAAGGATGTGAGACAAAGTATGTTTCCATCCTGGATCCCAGGATGGAATCCGAGACACACGTGTTCTTTCTTCTGGCAGCCTATGACAATTTCAATATTCTTTACCAACACCATGATTCCAATGCATTAACTGTTTTCCAGTCTGCCTTATTCATTATTCACAGAAGTATGACGTTAATAATACAAAGAGCAGAAATCTATGAAGGTTGCTATTGCGCAGTAAAATATGGTGTTTTATAAATGATGGTCATTCTGTGGAAATGGCAACAGTTTTGTTTTGTTTCTCCTTCTGGAAACTGTAAGGCACATAAGGGGAAAATGCTAGAAAGTTCACGTGCTGATATGATTTATTCTATCAATGGGGTATTTTTGCACAGTCAGGTCCAGGTTATAAATAAAATCCTTGAGCTGCAGAGTCGCTCTGACTCAGGGCAATGCCTGAGTTATACTGAGTAGATCTGGTCCCTGGGTTTCTTGTCTGTAATCTTAATGGAAGATCACCAGGCTTTCATTCCAAGGCATCCCTGGGTGAACTGGGATCACCAAACTGTAAGTCAGGCACTCACTCACTCACTCACTCACTCACTCACTCACTCATAATTGTTGTTTTCCTTGAATTCATTGTTGCTGTCCTTAAGCAGTTAGAGACACCCAATAGTTGTTCACGACTAATTCTCATAATCTCACCT
>NW_022111300.1:53480212-53491142 GCF_000313985.2 Echinops telfairi
TCTCTCAATGTTCACACACAAAGAAAAGGTGATTTCTGTAAATTAGCAACGGTGTAGACGCTAATGGAAAATGGACAGCTTCAGCCGGTTTAGATTCGTGTTCGCGTTGTTGTTCGGGGCTGTCAAGACCATTGCAGCTCAAGGTGACCACAGGCACAGCACGACAGAACCCACAGCACAACAGGACCCTGCCTGCCCTGGGTCACCCTCGCAAGCCTTGCTGTGCTGGAGCCCCCTGGGGCAGGCACTGTATCCATCCATCTCCTCGAGGGCTGACTGCCTCTCTGCTGAGCCTTTACCTTTCCAAGCAGGATGTGCTTCTCTTGGAACTGATTCCTCCTGAGCCCAAGTCCAAAGGATGTGAGACAAAGTATGTTTCCATCCTGGATCCCAGGATGGAATCCGAGACACACGTGTTCTTTCTTCTGGCAGCCTATGACAATTTCAATATTCTTTACCAACACCATGATTCCAATGCATTAACTGTTTTCCAGTCTGCCTTATTCATTATTCACAGAAGTATGACGTTAATAATACAAAGAGCAGAAATCTATGAAGGTTGCTATTGCGCAGTAAAATATGGTGTTTTATAAATGATGGTCATTCTGTGGAAATGGCAACAGTTTTGTTTTGTTTCTCCTTCTGGAAACTGTAAGGCACATAAGGGGAAAATGCTAGAAAGTTCACGTGCTGATATGATTTATTCTATCAATGGGGTATTTTTGCACAGTCAGGTCCAGGTTATAAATAAAATCCTTGAGCTGCAGAGTCGCTCTGACTCAGGGCAATGCCTGAGTTATACTGAGTAGATCTGGTCCCTGGGTTTCTTGTCTGTAATCTTAATGGAAGATCACCAGGCTTTCATTCCAAGGCATCCCTGGGTGAACTGGGATCACCAAACTGTAAGTCAGGCACTCACTCACTCACTCACTCACTCACTCACTCACTCAATCACTCACTCATCCACTGCTCTATAGGCCAAGGTAGAAGTGCCCCCGTGGGTTTCCAATATGGTGACTGTTCACTGGAGTAGAAAGCCCCATCTTTCTCCCACACTGTGCCTGGTGGTTTCCGGCTCCCTCCCTGAGGGATCACAGCTGAGTGCAAGTCACTTGCACTGCTGAGAGATCTAGCTACTCTCATCACACTTTACAAAGACCCTGCTTTTTCTTCCATGGTTTTCTTGTTTAATGGTTATTTTCCAACATGTCTTATCATTATCATTAATTATCATTATCTGTCTCAGGTTTGCAAATATGTCAGTAAGTAGACGTATTGAGCAAATTAACTATAAAACACAGCACTCTATGTTTTACAGTGGTTTTATATCAAGCATCTCACTTGGCCATCACAAAATGTCAAGTCAATATGTTGTTCATCCCTTTTATAGATGAAAAGCATAAGAACACAACAGCTAAATGCCCCTCAACATTTAAGCTGAACAAACAAAATATTCACTTGGTTTGTGTAGTGTCTAAATTCGTGTTCTTTTGAACTTTAAATGTGGAAGACACCCATATTTACATACATATGTAAATATGTGTGTGTGTGTGATCAGTACTTTCTGTCTCAGGTTACACAGCTCAGTCTGACACAAAGCAAGCACTATACCTGACCATGATAAACATGTTCCTGAGTCCCAAGTCAGACAATAGGAAAGAATGGGGAGAGGTATGATTGCAGACGGGTAATGAACGGTAAGGCCATATTCTTACAGATAGAGTAAAATACAGCCTTATCAGACTCTATCACTCCATAACTGATCTTTTGAAAAAACTTTCTTTCAATTCACAAAAAATAACATAAGACAAAGCCCCATAGTGCTGAGCAGTACTAACTTTCAATCTGGCTTCTGCCCATTAATAATTATAACATGTATATCCAATGAGTTCACTTCTCCAAGCTTCGGATGAAATGTGTGAATAAGTACACAATTTCTAAGTTGTTGTGAACATGTCTCCTCCAAACTTTTCTGCTGCACCCAGACACTGGCATTAAACTTTCTGCCTTACATTAACAGTCTGGTAGTCTAGAAGCCATGTCTCAGAATAGTGACCACATGGAAGTACAATCCCAGGGTGAAGATCGTCCAGGGCATGAATACATGGTGACCTCCTGGATGAACCAGAAACAAAGATGGCAGTGATGGCAAGAAAAACTGATTTGGCTTGTTGCATGGGACAGAACCTGGCCTATTTGGAAAAGGAGAAATGATGTATCTCCTACCCCCATCCACTTCCATCCTACCTTACGTTGTGCATAAGACAGATTGTGGGCATCTTCCTTTATCGTCCATTCCAACGCTGCCCTGATAGCTTGACAGTCTGTTGTACTCCAGATTTTCCCTTGTAAGTGTCATTGTATGTAAGACAAAACAAAACTCTTAGTATTTGCTGATTTTTGCACTTTATACCTAAAATGTGAATAATTTTTCAGATTTGTAGGGCTCTCTGCTTTACCAGGAGATATTTTGTTGTTGTTTTCCCCCCTAATTTTATTAAGGTTTTTATCTCCCTTCTCAGAGTCTGGAAAATGGGGAAGAGAAAGCTCAAGATTAATCTTTTAAGATCTTATATCCCATAGCACGTATTTTTTATACTGATTCGCCAATTCAAAAACATTTTTCTTCAGTGTCTGCTGAGTTGCACAATACCACCAGGCTAAAAATTATTAATACAATGATAACCAGACATTGTTCCAGCTTCATGGTGCTGCAATGGGAGAGGCAACTGTGTGTACAAATACTTAACATAGTGTGGTTAGTCTCCAGATAGGGATTTGGGCACCAGAATATCCAAGAAAGCCAATTATCTCATCATTTGAAAGATGGAAGAGGTACTTAAAATAAGTTTTGGAAAACCTAAATTAACATACAATTTCCATCACCTAAAACAGTCCCTCTCCGCTACTTTCATTTAATCCCATTGTTGTTGTTGTTGTTTTGTCATTGTTAAGTGCCATAGAAGGCATCTGTTTACCTCTGTCACCACGGACTAGTTTAACTCTTATAAAAGTCTTACAAAGACAATCAAGGACTATTTATTCATTGTGTATGATTTTTCTTGCTTCAACACTTCTTCAAATCAATGTCTATTATTCTAGAATTTTCTTATTGTCTACAGGATTTTTTTAATGCAATTGTGAATTGTTTACAAAGTATGTGTCTTTCCTCCCCACCACGTATTGTATTCTCTTACAGAGGCCTCATCATAAGACGATTCCATCTGAGACCATTCGTCTTCACTTTAATTTTAGGAAACATACATTTGTTGGCTCTCACCTCCTGGACTCACTTATTATTTGCCTTATGATACTTTTACCTTTGGCTTCTCTCACCGATCTTCTGTTCTCTTTCTCAAATTGCTTTTTGCAACTTCCTTTAGGAAGAAATGCTTTTTCATCAACCAAATCTGTTCTTCTACTTACTCCACCTACTGAGCCCTTTATTTCAATGACAGTATCTTCTGACAGTGCGTGGTGTCCGATGCTTTTCTTTCACAACCACCACTCTCCTTAGTTCAGCCTATGGACCCCGTCTCCCCGGGAGTGTTGTCGTCTCTGGGAAGATGTTCTGTGACAAGTTATTATGAAAAGTGACTCTTGTTCGAGCTGTTGCTGTTATTCTTTGTATTGCCTCACCATGGAAGTCTTCATCTTCGAAAGGAGACAGTGTTTAAAGTGTAATGGCCAGCTCGGGAATTTGGGGAGAGGGTGATTGTAGAGAAGGGTGTGCGAGAGGGTCTGTCCATGTGCACTTCCCTTTGCTATGTCCTAGTTTACTCATGCAGACACTTCACCACAAGAGTGCCTATTGGTTCCAATGTCTGGATTGATGGAGACTCAACAATGGCTCCAACCTAAAGCTGGTGATGAGTAAAATGTAAAGCTGTGCTCTCTAACTCACCCTCGCCCCCACACTTCAGACACTAGGGGCACTCCCCTGACACACCTTCCAGGAGGACACACCTTCCAGGTCCTCCAAGGACTATTTCCAACTCACTTCAACCTTCTTGGCTGTGGATCTCTGTGGGGGAGGGGACTTGCAAATTCCTTGAAAGAAGCCAACCCTCCGCAGTGATTACCATCTTAGGAGTCCTGGGCCTGATCTTATACCCCATGCTTTTCTGTCCATGTATTATTTTATTTCAGAAAGTTCCACCTTGTTCAACATTTAAAATGCATTTTAACATTTAACCTTTTTCTCCAGGTGATTGAATAAAACTGACCTTGATAAAGGTGAAACCCTTTTGTCCCAGGATTTTAAATACCAAAGCTCATTACAGTAACTACATCCCCGTGACTGGGGGCCATAAAGCTTTAAGCCCTCAGGCGTCCTTCATGAAGATTTGCTGATTAATGGTCTGTTCACTTTGTAAAACCACTCACTTACATCCAGGGACTAGACCAGGAAGAAATAATAATAAATCGTTCTGGAAAGGAATAACTCCATTTCTGACTTTCGAATCATGTGCAAGTTGCTCCGGTTGTTCTCTCCACCACCACAGCTAGCCCAGAAGGACCAGTGACTTTCCCACTGTGGCTCTTGAGTGAGCAGAGCACAAATACAAAATTACTAATTGGGCCAGTTTTAGAAAATTATATTGAGGAGAGCCTCATAGTTAACATAGAATCATGTCAGATTACGGGTAAAGTAAAAAAGTGTTGTCAAAATGCTACTATTATGATTAATAATACTGCTCCTTCCCTGGGATATTCCGGGGGTATGAATACCATTACAGCCTCTCCCCGTCACATGAGGTTGAATATTATGCTAATTTCCACGTGAAGAAACTCAGGCAAGAGGTCCTCGACATGACCTGGCAGAGGGGAAGGCAGAACTGAATGCCCTCTTTTCTGATCTTTGCTCTTCCCTTGGAATCTTGGTTGTTCTCACATAAAACTTTCATACAATATGCCTGCTACTCTTCTCCTCCAATTTTTGTCCATTTTTGCCAATCCTTGAGTTCTTGGCCTCACTCCACTTTGGAATTACAATGAATGTTTCCTTGGTAGCATTAAGAATGCTGAATAAAGAAACATCTATTATAATCTAAATATCATAAATACTCTAAATGTTTCTTTTTAATGCCCACAATGTCCATTTTTAAAGTTAAAATTTGACATCATAAAGCGATGTCACAACATTGAAATGCATTCGTCATGTTTATAAAGAAAGTAACTCATCTGTTTCTTTTGAAATGTGTCATCCTCAGCCTGTCCTACAGCAGGCTGAAAATAATTTTCTAATCAAGTGCATAAAATATGGCACCGTGGAACGGCGACACATTCATAAAACACACGCAGTGCCGCCTGGAGGGCAAGCGCCTTTCCAGCTTCACATGTGGAGTTCAAATACTGTGAACGAGTCCGTGAGGTAATGAGGGACTGGAGAATGAAGCTTACAAACCCTTTAGACACGCAGGTCCCTTTCTGACAAGTATTTATACACTTGCTAAATAATTGAAGAGAGTGTTCATAGAAGGCCCAGAAGAACCTGGTGACTAGAATGCTACGATTTTGCTGGTGGAGGGGGTGCTCTTTATCATTTTGGGGACCTTGCTCATTTCTCTCAGCTAACTCATGGGACAGGGCCGCAGGGACCCCACAACTCTCCACTGGGGTGGCTTTCTCCCACACTCTTTGCCGAATCCATCAGTTATGCAGAGAAAGGAGAACACAAATAGGCACATTTTCTATCCTGGAGTAACCATGAGTCTTATTAAATCCAAACAGCTCTCAGGACCCCTCACTAAACTCCAGGTGACCATCTCATCAGCACTGATTCATGCACCCTGCTCCACAAGTCAAGCGAATCCTGTCACAACTCCAGACCTTGCTTCCTTCAACGCTGGATGCTTCACCTTCTCATTTGACTTAATGGAGCTAATCGGTGGGATTCAATTCAGCTCCTCAAACACGACTCAGTACCTGCCCTAGGCCAGGGTACAATGAGGCAGGCAGGCCCGGGAGGGTGAAGACGTTCCATTCTTTAGTCTGGCTTTACGTCGAAATTTGTCCGTAAATTGGAACCGTATAGATAGTTTGTCCTGGTCAGTGAGTTGAATATTTTGTTTTAGTTTGTAGTATGTGGGCTACCTTTCCATGTTTGAAACATTAAAGAGTGCTTTCAGATACACAAAATATCTTTACCACAATAACATAGAAATAATTATTGCCATGAAAGAGAGCTGACAAGGCTTCCTACTCCCATAAAGAGTTACACTCTCGGAAACCCACAGGGGCACTTCCACTCTGTCCTAGACCATCACACTGGATCGGAATCAACTCGATGGCAGAGAATTTGGACCTTTGGATGCAAATCACACTTGTTGTTGTGAGGTGCCATCAAGTTGGTTCTGACCCACAGTGACCCTAGGAAGAACAGAACAAGACACTGCCCATGCTCACAATTGTTCCCATCCGTGAGTCCATTGATGCTGCACACATTAGTGCCCATTTCTTATTGCAAACCAATGTATGTACCACCCATTTGTAATAACCTTTGCATGGATTAGGACCACAGACTGTATGCAACTGGACATTGCCTGGATGCAGCACATTCATGGAATCTACATCTATGCCTATGTCCACATCTATAGCTACATCTATATCTATATCTGATTCATTAGATAAACAATATGAGAAACTGAAAATCTGTAGTCAATTATGACTTCATGAAACAAATATTCCCATGAGAAAAGGTAGGGTCTGACTCTATGAAGCACATGCTGACAAAACGTCCAAACTAAACCTGTGGGTCTCAAGTCAATTCCAATTCATAGCCACTCATCGGGCAGAGTGGAACTGCCCCATAGGGTTGCCAACACTTTACCGAAGTGAAAAGCCATGTCTGTCTCCTGCAAAGTGGCGGGTGAGTTGGAGCCATTAACATCTTAGTAAGCAGCAGAGCCCTTCAACCACAGTGCCACCAGCATATGCCTGCTTATCTTCCCCTATAGAAAGTGTCGCTAAAATATTCCATTCCATGCAGCTTGTCAATAGTCTATATTTGATCCCACTACTGCTTTGAATATATATATATATATATGAATATGTGCAAGAAACATTTACCAACCTTAAATTTGATGTGTTTCTCTCAGTGCAATATGCACAAGTAAAGATTGTGTTTGCTCTCTTCCATACATCCTCATCAATTCTAGGTTTCCTTAGAGTAGAACTCACATATCTTCACTCCTCAGGATTGAGCTTGTTCCAGGACAGCTAGCCAAGAAAATGTCTAAATGCAAGATGATCCAATGTTGTTGCTCATCAAGTCAAACAGGTTCAGATGCCAAGTCGCTGAAGGTAACTTTTCCACTGGTAGCATCTGGTCCCATGGCATGCTCAGCGGGCAGATGGTTCTGTGTTACACACACACACACACACACACACACACACATTTGCTACGGATGCACTTGGAGCCCTGATGAAACAAGTGTCTTCAACTTATTTACCATATTATCGTAATATCTTCAAGTCAAAGTTTTCACATGATAGCAAACTGGTTTTGT
Organism: Echinops telfairi; assembly: GCF_000313985.2. NCBI lineage: Eukaryota > Metazoa > Chordata > Mammalia > Afrosoricida > Tenrecidae > Echinops > Echinops telfairi. The sequence continues at coordinate 53,487,724 of NW_022111300.1, forward strand.
TATATACTGGCCTTGGATCTTGATGCAATTCTGCTTGCTTCAGAAAAAAATATTTGGTGAAAGATATTCCATTATCCTCTAAACACAAGGTTGAAGTACATGAGTAGCTGGTGTGATTATGCCCTTGTAAAAAAAAAAAGTGAGTGTTACAAAGAATTATTCTTTCATTATATAGCCAATTAGCAATAAATAAGAAAAAGAAAAAAGTTGTCAGGTATTTCATAAATTCCAGAAAACAATGATTGCATCCATAATCTATGTTAATTTCTTACTTTGTGAAACAAATGCATAAAACAGTAAATTCTAATATTTGTATTAATATAAAATATATGGAGTCCTTGTGAGAGATTGCGCATGTTTGTACACATCTGTAGGGGTCTAGAAGTACTCTACTATGAGAATAAATAATTGGATGGTTAAGCATGCACTGTTACAGGTAGTCAATGTTTCTTGGTTGATATTTTGGTCAGTTTATAGGTTTGTATTTTAAGTGTAAATTTTTTTCCTAAGTAAAATTTATATGTATATCCCCTTTAAAAATTCCATGACCCATACTGAAACTCACTGCCAGCGAGTGGATACTGACTCATAACAACCTTATAGGACAGAGGACAACTGTTCTTGTGGGTTTCCAGGGCTATAACTGTTTCTAGGAAAAGAAAGCTCCATCTTTCTTGGGTGCAAATGACTGACCTTCAAATGAACAACTCAGTGTTTAACCCACTGTGCCACCAAAACAAAAAAGCATGCTATAATTTGCAACTTTCTTCGTGTGTGTCCCAAAGGAGCAAACCTTACAGATCAGCACAGCCTGAACCATGGTAACCAAGTCCTCAGAATCCGCCACGGACAGGGCTTTCTCCTCCTCAACCAACGTCCTTGGGCCAGTCTGTGTGCGGACTTTGCTCAAGTTGGGTTGCACAGAGATCTATATAGAAGGTCAGCTCACAGACAAGCATTACTTCTCACCACACCATTGATACTGAGGATGGGTAATCACTTCAGGCAGTGATCTGCATCAGGGGACAAAGAAATCAAAAGCTGGTCACTGATTCCATGCCATGCAAAGCAGGCCTGAGGAAGATGGTGGCTTTCTGCCGGAGGTGTATCGTTTCTGAGTTTCAGCTTCCACCAAGATAAGAAAGCCAAGTAATCAGTTGCCACGGAGTATATACGGATTGTGGCAACCCCACGAGTGGCAGAGTGGACCTCTGTTTCACAGTTTTCAATGGCTAATTTTTCAGAAACATAACATTTTCTGCTGAGATTCTTCTGCGTGAGCATGAACCTCCAACTTTCTGGTTAATAGGGGGTCACCTCCTAGACACTCTAAAGTAAGAGAGGGCTATGTTCCCTGGTTTCTGCAAGGATTGCTCTGGATGTGTGCAGGGATCTTAGACTTGGATCTAAAACCCACCATCACTGACTTTCTGATGCTGCAGTAAACGACTTATCCCCAAGGGAATCCAACCCTGAGGGTGTAGGGAGCTACTGGAAAGAAAGTCACACTTCTTCAACTAAAAATGCCGCTTCTTCAAAAGTGTGAGAATTCCTTGTAACGGGTGCAAAATTTCTTTTGACGTGTATGTAAGATGATAAAAGCCTTGAGAGAAATGATTGGAAGCAGAATGCTCCTTCATAAGTGGCAAAAGAATTTCCCAGTAGCTAGCAAGGAATCGACAGCAGACTTCACGATCCAAAGTGTGCTTTAGAAATACGAAGATGCACACTCACATGGCAAGACTGTAAATGAATGACTGCAATTTGTAGGGAACTGAAGGATAGGAAACGGTATTTTAAACATAAGGACAATCACTTATGGGGCAATAGGAAACCAGATGTGGGTTAGCAGTGCAATCTGATCAACCTGTAGACCAATAACAGCGTGCAAGGTATCCCAGCGAGAAGATGTCTCACAATACCTTATTTCATGAAGAGATTTCAGAAGTTCTCCCAAATATATTTCTTATGCGTGAATATAAGTACCATATCCACCTGACTAGATAGAAATATTGATTTTTAAAACACTGTTTCTACCCCAAAAGTTCTATTTATGCATATAATTTTTATCTATGTCTCTATCTCTTAATTTGGGACCCCTTAAAAACAGATGTAATCACCCCAACTTTGGAATAATAGATACAAATTACCTAATGAATTTATGTAGAATTCACTTGTTCATTGGAATATATGAAGAATAATATGTACATATGGTAGATTTTGTGTCAGATGCATGATAATGCAAAGAAAGGAATAATAATCCAGCTTAAAAATGATTATAAGTAAAAGGTAATAATATCAACTAAAAATAGAACTATAAGTACATATAAAAATACCCAAAATCAAAATATGAATAAAAAGCAGTGGTATCAATCTTGTTTGTCCGCTATGTGTTCAGTTCCAGCATATATTGACTTTGAGTGTGCGGTGTGATGTGTTAATGGGAAAGTGAAATAAGAGGAGACAAATCTGCATTAACCAAACTCTTGGCAATCTGACTGGCAACTAGCTTAGCTGTTTCTCTTTTGATAGTGTTTCAAATGTCTCTGAAATATTAGACTTGTATACATAGATTCCTATGCTTCTTTATGACTACTTGTATTTGGGTAGGTAACATTAGGTCAGAGTTAGGTTATGAGAAAAAGGTTGGTAAACAGCAGCAGGCAAAACTATCTTTTCAGAACCATCAAAAATTATTTTAGAAAAACGCAAAATGAATGTACACCTGTCTCCAAAATCCTGGCACTCACCCTGATAGTAATTGTTAAAGCAGAGAGTTGCATCCTGCTCATCTTACCTGTGTTTTCCAAAAAGACTGACTGTTCAATGTTTCCAAGGCTCACCCTGGGATCACTGGGCTCCTCTCTCCACTTCCCATGCATAATCTCTATGGTGAGTGCTAACACCGACTTTTCATTGTTTCTCATATTTCTCTTTGATCAAAATCAGACTTTTCTAAACATTGGAAAAAATCAGATAAACTCACTCACTGCCAATTGATAGTACCCTAAAGCTTAGCGGTTATCCATTGGGCTGCTAACCTCAAGGTCAGCAGTTTGAAACTACCAGTTGCTCATTTGCAAAAAGATTAGACCTTCTATTCCCATAAAGAGTTACAATCTCAGAAGCGCATAGCAGTTCTACCCTGTCCTATAGGGTCTCTATGAGATATGAAAACCAGATAAATATAAACATAACAAGCATTAAATCTTGCTTTTATCCTACAAGTCTAACAAATTTAACAATAAAATAAAACACACAAAACATAAATAATTTGTAAAGAATTAGCATTAAGATATGTAATCTAATTGCTCATCTGAACATCCAAGAGATCCAAATAAAGTCACTGTAACAAATAAAGCTGATTCAATACAAAAATATGTTATACAAAACACCATATCATTGTGTGCTCGCCTCCC
>NW_022111300.1:53493598-53494764 GCF_000313985.2 Echinops telfairi
AAAATGTTAAAATTAAAAAAAAAAAAAAAGAACAAAAAAATATATAAACTCAAGAACTACGCTTCGTGGGATTGCTGTTAGGTGCCAGCGATCGAGTCAGCTCTAACTTGCAGCACCATGTTCCCCAGTGCTGTGCTCTCCTCACGATTGGTGCGATGTTTGCGCCCATGGTGGCAGCCACTGTGTGAGACCATCTTGTTATTGGTCTTCCTCTAACAATTATGTCCAAAGTACATAAAACAAAGTTTTGCCCTCCTTTCTTCTAAGGAGCATTCTGGCATTGTCCAGGTTTCATGTATATGATTTGACTGAAAATACCGTAGTTTGGGTCAGGGCACACTATAGTTTTCAAAGTAATATCTTGTCCTATAACACAGTAAGGAAGTTTCGTGCCACCCATTTTCCCACTGCAATATGTCTTTTGATTTATCCTAGAGTATGTTAAAATATAAACCACTCAATCAGTGATAATCTGTTCTACTTTGATCTCACCCATAGCTATAAAAGAGAGAGATGAGTTATCACAGAAGGGACAAATAAGATTAGAGGGACATATATTCTCTGTACAAGTCTTAAATCTAATTGTTGGTTTCTTTCTAGTAAGAACTAAGGAAATGGATGAAAGGAGTGAAAAATAGGTAGGATTCACGGCTATAATCTCTGGATTAATAAAAAGGAACTGGTAGTTTAAGAAGGAAAATAAACAAGGCCCAAGCATGAGACAGTCTTGATAGAGAAACCATATCAAGTAAGACTTCATAAGGGAGATGGATTTTATGCTGGTTAGAAAACAGAGCTCCAAAGTCCACCTTCAGCGTTCCCTGTGGACCTTAACCGCTCCATTCCCTTGCTGTTCCGCTGCACCCCCCAGTGCTTTGTCCTTGGTGTGGCAGGATCAGATCGGGCACAATTCCCACACTGTGTCTCTGGTGCTGTCCCCTGCAGGGCCATGGGTCAGTGAGGGGCATCATGTCTCATAGTGGGGCTAGCCATCTAGTCCTCTCTGTGGACTAGCTGCTATAATCCTCAAGGCCTGGTGGCCAGGAGTGGTCCACTCTCTCCTACTCCCCCTTCATCTGCTCCCCTGAGCTCTGATCAGATATGTCCCGCTCCCAGAGCTGCAGATTCAATGCTGTCCTTTGAAATAAATTCTTCTGGGGGGAGGG
>NW_022111300.1:53496257-53500615 GCF_000313985.2 Echinops telfairi
ATGTGACCTCCTCCCTGGAGGACGGACAACAGAAAAGTGGGTGAAGGGAGACGTCGGACAGGGCAAGATATGACAAAATAATAATTTGTAAAGTATCAAGGGCTCATGAGGAAGGGGGAAGCAGGGAGGGAAGGGAATAAAATGGGGACCTGATGCCAGGGGCTTAAGTGGAGAGCAAATGTTTTGGAAATGATGAGGGCAATGAACATGCGGATGTGCTTTGCACATTGATGTGTGTGTGGATTGTGGTGAGAGTTGTGTGGGACCCTGGTAAAACAAACAAAAGAAAGAAAGAAACCTGAGCTCATGCTCAGAGGGAGCCTGTAGGACAAAGCTGGACTGACCCTGGGGGGTTTCTGAGACAGTGGTTGGAGGTTAGCAGCCCACACAGCACAACACCTTCTGGGTCACCATGAGTCCAAATCAACTCATTAGCAGTCAGTTTGGGTTTTGGTTTTCAGAAATCAGAATGTCTGGGGGCAGAGGAAGTATAGAGTTGAGGTAACAGAAATGAAGCTGTGTGTATGGGTGATATCATTAGAGTAGGAGCTGCGTGACTCTGACCACGGACTGAGTGGAAGGAGTCAACAGCTACTGCTGGAGAGGGGAGATGGAGTCTGCTGGTTTGGAGGGCATTAACAACTCAAAATTCACAGCAGTATCAGCGAGGCATGTGTGTTATACTCTTGCTGGCTAAGGAGGGATTTCGCACCAGGTAGAGGATCAAAGAGGGGCAGTGGTGGCTCTGTGGGAGAAGTCTCCCTCCCCTTCCAAGTGAGAGAGCCAGTCTGATTTCTAGCCAATGTACACACCTGTCTGTCAGTGGGCGGTGGCTCGTTGCTACAGTGCTGAGTCGTGTCACCAGAGCTTCCAGAGTGGGCCGGATTGGGAAGACAGGCCTGACAATCCACTTCTGAACGTGAAACCAGTGAAGATTCCAGGGAGTGCCAGGAAAGTGTGTGGAGTCCTCAGCCTCACCAGCAACCCTTTCCCTTCTATTGTTCCTTAGGAGTCGCTGAGCTCCTTAAAGGCAGTGAACTCACACAGACACCCAAAGAAGGTAGAAGGGACAGGTGCACTGGCACAGAAGGCTGACCCAACATACCCCCTCCCTGGCAGCTCTTTCCCTCCCATAGACACACTCCATTATCTCTAAATTTCCCCATGGGTTTACTTCTAAGCATTTAGGATTACAAATCCTGTACACATTTTGTTTTAATTTCCTAATGGAAAATTTACATTTTCCTTACAAAAGAACAGAATAGTGTGGATTGGAATGGAATAAAGTGGACTGGTATAGGATAAGAGAGGATAGAATACTTAGGGGCTCAAAGAAGCACGGAAAAAATCAAGATGATTAAGTTATGACCCACTTCTGCAGACATGGAGTGCTGATGGTGTAGCTATTACATGTTGAGCTGCAATCCACATGATCAGCAGTTCAAAAGCACCAGGAGCTCCATAGGAGAAAAGATTGGACATTTTATTTCTGTAAATAATTACTGTCTCAGAAACCCGCAGGGGTTCGCAGTGAATCAGCACCGACTCAATGGCAGTGAGTCTTCTGCAGATAACTAATAGTGAGAATTAACATCTATCTCATCTGGAAGAAATTCAGCCCGAATGCTCCTTAGAGACTAGGATGGCCAGATTTGAATGTATTTTGGACGAGTTATCCAAAGAGGTCAGTCCCTGGCGAAGGATATCACGCTTGCTAAAGTGGACGAGCAGTGGAAGAGAGGAAGACTCTCCACAAGATGGATCGGCACAGTGGCTGTAACAATGGACTTGAACATCAGAACAATTGTGAACATGTAGGGATGTACAGTGTTTTGTTCTGTTGAACACAGAGTCAGGGTGAGCAGTGACCGATTCAGTGGCGCCCAGCACCACCACCACCACCACAATAACACTTGCTTTAGGAATGTTAAAGAGAGCTGTGTTCTAAAGTCAGGGGAAGCAGAGCTTTGTATTCGAAAGGAATTAACTCTGAATGAAAGGGAAATAATAAATGAGAGTTTGGTTTACTTTGCATTGTTTGAGAGTTTAATGATATAATAGAACTTTCTGACGGGAGATGAGCTGACCTGCATTGAAAGTGAATGCCTGACTCTGATTGGGCTTATTTAATATGAAATACATTGCTTTCTTTTGGAGGCTGACTATTTGAAATTCTCCTTTCAAGCTCAACCAAGCAGACAGATGACTCTGTAGAAGGAAGGAAATATTGCATGGATTATTGATGAGTGAAGGAGATTCACTCTAGTGGTGAGATCAGTTTCCACATGGGAGAGCAAGAAAAAAATCAATTAAAGGTATTTCTTTCATAGACAATCAAAGGACTGTGTTCAAGAGAAATGGCTTTGCATTACCTTGGTAAAGGTACAAAGGCTATGAAGCAATTTGTCATCCTAGGTAGGAGTGAGAATAAAAATGTCTGAGCTAGAATCACCTGGGAAGTTTTACTTCTGCCAAGGACCTTTGAAATCTTGAACTTAAAGGAAGAACACGGAGGTCAACTTCTCTTGCATAAGCCAGTAATCTTTATTCCCTTACCATGCAAAGTAAATTCCAATAATTAATTCCATAGAGGTCATGCATGAGAAAATGCAGAAAGTGATTTTCATAATTGATCGTCCCATGTAGCATAAAGTTTGCTGTATTTATTCCCATTTCAAAATTCCCTAAGTAACATTTCTCATACAAAGAGTCTGGCCTGGCCCCGGTCTACTTCTTCATGCATAAATGAAATCACGTTGTACTGGATGGAAGCCTGTGAGAGTCAGAACCTCTCTGAGTTTTCACTGTAGCTGAGAAACAAAAGGACCCATCTGGCTAGCTTTTCCACAGAACAACACTACATTTATCTATTCCTAGGACTCTTTGTCACTAATTTTCAAATAAATGAAGAATAAAGAAGAGCTCCTGAATTCTAGTCCGTAAAAATCAATTGCCTAATTTCTATGTAGGAATTATTTATTTCTGTTTTTATAGCTAACCATCATTAAATGGGGGGCATATGTGGATTTCTTCGTTATTTGGAAAATGCATTTATCACACTTGTCAGTGTAATGTTTTACATGTGTACAATTTTATTATTCTTGTTGTATTACCACCACCAGTATTGATTGCCAAATTTCCATCACCAAACCAGAAACTCAACACTTCCCCACAAGCATGCTTTTCAGGACCCAACTCCCCTCTCCACTCCATCCCACCAGCCTGGTGCAGTGGTTAGGAGTTGGGCTGCAAAGCACAAGTTTAGCAGTTTGAAACCACCAGAGAGAGAAAGATGAGACTTTTTACTCCAGTAAAGAGTTACAGCAGAAACCAACAAGGGGAGTTTGGCAGTTCTACCCCCATCCTACAGGGTCACCATGTGTCTATGAGAGTCACAATATGATTGATGGCAGTGAGTTTGGTGTTTGGTTTCCCCATCTTGCTGTCATTCTTAGGTGGTGTCCAGTCTCGTCTGATTCATAGAGAACCTGTGCACAGCATACTGACATATGCCCAGTCCCGTGCCATCCCCACCATTGTTCCTGTGTAGGAGCTCTTTGCAGCGGCCATTGCATAAATGCATCTAGGTGGGGGTCTCTCTCTTTTTTACTGACCATCTTACAAGCATAAAGTCCTTCTCCAGGGATTGCTCTTTCCTGATAACAGACACAAAGTATATGAAAAGAAGTCTCATCAACCTTGCCTCTAAGGCACATTCTGACTATACTTCTTTTTTAATTAATAAATCATTTTATTGGGGGCTCTTACACCTCTATAACAATCCATACATCAATTGTATCAAGCACATTTGCACATATGCTGCCATCATCATGACTATACTTCTTCTAAGACAGATTTATTTGTTCTTTTGTTTGGGATTGCTTTCTAGCCATGTATTTTTATTTACAGTTTGTGTTCAATACAAACCATACCATGAGAGGTTACTAAGAATCAAAGCATAAATACACAAACACAATATTCAATCCAAAACAGAGGTGCAATATTCAAATATGAAGGAAAAGGGAGTGTTGACCTGCACATACAGCAGCTTGAGATACAGTAGACTGGATTTGTTTGTTCTTGTGTAGAGGTTCAAAGAGTAGGGGGAAATGACTTTGGTAATCAAAACTACTGCATTCATATTAGATACTGGAACATCTAAGCATCAGTGCCTGACCATGGAACCAAAGACTTCAAGGAGTGGATATGTTAACATGGTTCTGTGCATCGAGGCATTTGTTAAGATTTTTGTTCCAGAATCAATCCCACTTTAGGTTTAGGACCAGGTTCTAACTATCTAAAGATAGTGACTGATAACAGAAAGGGTTCCAAATGTGACTAATTTGCTTCTTAATGTT
>NW_022111300.1:53501177-53502821 GCF_000313985.2 Echinops telfairi
TAAAGCACCCACAACTAGAACCACAAAAGCTTTTACTATTACCTAATCATTTTATGGCCTTATAGATTTCATGAACAAAGGGACAAATGAACCTCCATTCCACATCCCATCCTTCATCTCTAGAAAAGATAAAAAGCATCTTTTTTTCCCCTAAGGCAGCATTTTTAAGTGTCCATCTTTCTCAGTCCACGTTTAAAGAAACCACCTCCTAATTGTTGGATGTTGTCACTCTTCGCCTTGTACATGAAACTCAAACACATAATGTCGGCATTCATCGTCTAGTCAAACTCTTCCCAAGTTCTTCCAATCAGTGAAATCGGAGATTCTCCACATTTTCTATGTCATAAAATAGGTGTGGAAACAATAGAGTTCACGAAGTCCTGATTTTTTTCCATGCCACACTGGACTTGTACAATCCCAAATGGGATTGTCACTACAGGTGTAAAGGTTAAAATTTACAATGCATTACAAAAGGGGTAACTATGACTGGATGGGTGACATTCAGTAATTAACTACATCGCACATGTTGAAGGTCTTTCTCTTTTATACCCACCCTCTACTTTTCCACATTTCAAGTATTTATGGATATTATCAGCTGTTCCTTGTCTTGAATCATAGCCCATCAGCAAATGAAGGTCCCCAATGCTCTATTCTATCCCCATCACTAGGGTCACCTCTACTTTGAGGTAGCAGCTCTTCCTCAGTGGTATTTGGAGTGCCTTCCAACCAGAGGACCTGACCTTCCGGCACTCTCTCAAGGTTGCCAATGGCTAATTCCTCAGAAGTGCACAGCGTATCCCTTCCTCATAGTCAGCTCTTAGTTTGGTAGCCCCATTGACATCTACTCACCATAAGTGACCCTGCAGTTATTTGAAATACCCATAGTATCATCAGGGCAGCACACAAGCCATCATCATCCACCTTATCCAATGTATGGTTTCCACAATTTTTCTCCCAGTCAGTAGATTGCCTCTTTGCTTTGTTGTTAAAGCCTTTTGTTGAACAAAAGTGGTTTGTTTGATGTAGCCCAATTAATCTATTTTGTCGTTTGCTTCTAGAGCTTTTAGTTTCACATCTAAGATTCCATTGTTTAAACGTAGATCCTGTAGTAAGATCCCTTTATTTTCTTGTAAGAGTTTTAAGGTTTTAGTTTTTTCCTTTAGGTTCTTGAACCATTTATTGTTAAATTGTACGTGTGGTGTGATGTATGAGTCCAGATTCCTTCTTTTGATCATGGATACCCAGTCATCCAACCCCATTTGTTAAGTCTATTCTTTCCCTATTGTTTTTTTTAATACTTTTATTGGGGGCTCTTACACCTCTTATCACAATCCATACATTCATCCATGTGTCAAGTACATTTGTACATATGCTGCCATCATCATTTTCAAAGAATTTCTTTCTACTTGAGCCCTTAATATCAACTCCTCATTTTCCCCTTCCCTCCTCCGCCCTCCCTCCATTGTAGATTATTATTTTCATAATTTCATGTAAGCATTGTCTTCTGTCGCCCTTCACCTACTTTTCTGTTGTTCATCCCCCTGTGGGGGGGTTATAGTTTGATCCTTGTGATCAATGTCCCCTTCTTCCCCCCACCTTCCCTTTATCCTCCAAGTATCTCTATTCTCATTTTTGGCCCTGAGG
>NW_022111300.1:53504099-53506215 GCF_000313985.2 Echinops telfairi
GATGGGTCAGATTGGGCACAATTCCTGGCTGTGTCTCCAGCGACGTTCCCCGGTGGCAGCATGCTTCAGTGAGAGGCGTCGTGTCTAGTGGTGCGGCTGACCCCACGGTCCTCTCTGTGCGCTGTCTGCTCTGAGCAGGAATATCTGGCTGAGGGGCCAGGACGAGTTCCCCTCCCTCTCCATCCCTCTTCGTGTCTCCTGTGTGCTCCAAACAGATGCGCCCCTGGCCGCAAGCTGTAGCTTCAGTGCTGCCTCTGAAGTGCGTTCTTCTGGTGAGACTCCAAACAGATGTGCCCCTGGCCGCAAGCTGTAGCTTCAGTGCTGCCTCTGAAGTGCGTTCTTCTGGTGAGAGGTTTTTCCCCCTATTATATGGACCACACAATGATCAAAAATCAATCGACTAGATGTCTAGGTTGATATCTGAATTCCCAATTCTATTCCATTCATTACAGGGTCTGTTCTTCTACCAGCAGCAGGCTCCAGCTAGAGCGTTACAGTACGTTTGAAACCAGAAAACTTAAATCTTCCTGCTTTGTTCTTCTGCTTCAAAATGCAACTCAAAAAGGAAATGGTATCAACAGCTAAAGAAATTTGATCTGTCCATTCAGCAATCTGTTATTCTGCTTCGTCATTGTAACTTAAGTTAAGATCGCCCTTTATGATGAGGGCAGTGTGGTCTCAGTTATCACAAAATGCCTCCAAGGAGGAAGAAATAGCGGCCAGTGTCATTTAATGCATAAAAGCATTTATATTTTATTATTTTAAAAATAACTCCACAAAAGAAGTATATTTGTTAAACTCCTTGTGTTAGGCTGGGTTGAGTAGAGGAACAAACCCAGGGAGATGATAGATAGATAGATAGATAGATAGATAGATAGATAGATAGATAGATAGATAGATAGATAGATAGATAGATAGATAGCTTTATATCAAAGAGTAATTGTATATTAAGAAAACATTCCAGCCCAGTCTAGATCAAGTCCCTAAGTCTTATATTAGCCCATAAGTTCAATACTAGCCCGTAAGTCCTTCTTCAGACTCACACAGCCTATTCAATGACACAAAATGCAGGAACATCACAGGTCAGTGGGTGCAAAGTCTTGTGGATCCAGTGGTGGTGGAAGCATCTCCAGGGCTCTCACAGGTCTCGGTGTAGTTCCACCCGGCTTGTCAACAGGAAGGTGAAAGCAAAGAGAGAGGGAGGCCATTCTCCTTTATCTCAGTTGCCATCCAATCAAGCTGTAATCTGACAGACAGGCTCAGCTCCAACCTTCACTCTTAATACCCTCAAGTTGACACGAGACTGTGTAACTACCACGCTCCAGTTAATCACTGACATTGGTTGACAGTCTTAGATGATGGGAAAATATGCTCTTAAGAATACATTAGTAAATTACTATCTAGTAAAAGGGAAAGAATTGTTCTTTCTTTCCTGGTTACAACATCAGCTTAAGCATTCTTTGAATGCAGTACTGCTTTTCAAAGGTGAGCAAAGCTTTCTTTGAGGTAAGAAGTAGAGGTGACTGAATCCATGTCAAGGCTTGCCTAGTGTGAAGGGGGAAAGTATAAGGTGATAAACACACACACAAACTCAGGGGATGGTAAAATGTGTTACTTGTTAACAAGACTGATTTAGTCACAAGGCCACCTGAAAAGTTAAGATTTATTTTCCTATTAGTTTATGGTAGGAGTCACTTAACTTAGTTGTAAAATTTAAAACAATGGGGAATAACTAACTTCAAAGCTGTTCTAATCTCCAAGCAGTAATACATATAAACCCTAGCGACGCCAGTTTACATGAAGGGGACTCCCATTATTCATTTTGTCACAGCCAGGTGCTCGCTCTGCAAGGGATTTAACTAGAAAAGGCAACATGAGTACGTCATTGTTATTATTGACTCCCCTAAACATAAATGGGCTTTCCAGCAGATAATCATCGCCTTACCCCTGGATCTAAAACTCAACTCATGGGCAGAGAATCACTGCAATAAGAGGCATCTGAACCTGGACTGAGTTAAAATGTTTGACTGTGAAAGAAAGAAAGTGCCAAGTGGCATCAGAATGAATCTCACTTTTACCATTAAGCCACTTGGTCTGGACATATCGGTTCTCATAA
>NW_022111300.1:53507901-53520781 GCF_000313985.2 Echinops telfairi
CAAGGCCTGAACAGGACAAGGTGGCTGCCCCGTGGTGGTCACATGCCTGCTCACAGGGACAGGACTTGAAGCTACCACACAGGCTGTGACAGGAAGGGCGGGCCAACTGGAAGAGAAGGGAAGTGGTGCTTTCCTGCAGAGTACCAGGTCCTTGTGTCCCACACAGCACTCTCTACTTTTATATCTATCATTCATGGCTATAGCCACACAGAACTCACACTATTCGTGATTAAAGGGTTTATTTAGGAAGCATACAGGTCAGAAAGCAGGTGAGAATACTCAGGAAACAGATATTCAGTCAGGACATGTTACATAGCTTGTTCAGGACTGCTAATAAATTCCCAAAGGGCATTCCATTTCTGCTATGACACTCAACCTCAATGCACTCAGAGCCAGCTCTGTGAATCAGCAAAGCCAGCTCCCCAGCCATTGCCCAGAGGCACTCTGTTCCACAAAGCAGCCTTCTGCTACAAAAGCACTCCGCTTGACTTGCTCTGGGAGCAGAGAGGCCCACCGTTCTGCCTCGTGCTCTGCCTGCTGGTTCTGCTCCTCCTCATCTGCCACTGCTCTGTTGCCACAACTGTCTTCTGGACCAAGGCGATTCACCGCTCAGCTACCACAAGGCCAAGGGCTCATGTACCATCCCGGCTCTTGCTGGTAGTCAGAACCCACTGCTACTTCTCAGAGGACTCATTTTATACCCAATGGCACGGCAATCATGATGTACTCTGTTCACAAATGTTCACAAACAAATCCTATCAGTATCCTCCCACCTTCTTGTCCAGACTCGTGCAGGAGAGTCCTTTGGAGGCCGTCGTAGAGACTGTGGCTGGAAGAGCCCTATTACAGCCTACACTGCCCCCGGAGTCAGTCTGCCCTGTGCTTTGACCGAACACAATGAAACCGAGTCCTGATGGAGTCACATAGACCTGGCCATTTGGAAAGAAGAAAACAGAACATAAGTAACACTAATCAAAATAATAATGTTGTTTAAAATCGCATGGCTTCAAGCAATTTGCCCTTCTCAGCATTGATGGGATCAGGAAACATGGAGCATTTTCAAAAGGAAATGACGTGAATCACTTGTTTGCATCAGAGGAATTCGTGAAGTGTAGAAAGATTGTCCATGGACTTGTAGACCAGACAAAGCGGGAGGGAGGAAGAGAGCATGACCTTCCTGGGTGAAGGTTACAGGTGTAATCAAGAGGATCTTCTTATCCCCAAAGGGGGGTTGAGGAAGTCTGCGCATTAACTAAGATGATGATATTAATCATAACAATAATAACATTCACTAACTTTATCTTCCTCCGTTGGCAAAACAAAACAAACAAAAAAGCACCCTTCCCCAAACAGCTTTTCTTAAGAATGGCAAGGGCAGAGAATGGGAACTGAAGGTGACCAAGAGGGATAGCATCTGTCTCCACGATAAATATGAACTCAAACCATTCTCAGTTGTAGAAATGAGTGGGCGTTGAAAAACTTACCACCCGCAGGCTCTGCCTTACCACGCCCATCGTGGCGATCTATTGGCTCCTGTCCTTTAGAGAGTAACTTCAGCCCCAGCTCTCTATTTTAATGGCCACAGGAATTGGAAAGCATGGTTTCTGGTGGGCGAGAACCACGTAGTTCTCCCATTTGACTCTCTGTTCCTGTGCCTAGCATTAGACCTCGCCAATTACCTGTGGGCACCGAGTCCCTTACAACTTGTGGGGAAATACCAGAGGCTTCCAGCTTCCAGGATCTTAGCAACATGGGGGCACTGTCCTATAGCAAACTGACAGAGAGGTGGGGCTACCACACAGTTTGATTTTAGCCTTAGCCACATTCATCTTTTCCAAGACTTTGCCAGCCTCCCAAGAATTGAAGGATGGGAATAGAGAGGGGGGGGGAAATAGAGTGCAGGACGTGCATGGGACTGCATTCATCAAAGCCAAATCCCCAGGGGAGAGCCCACTTTCTAAGTGTTACAGATGAAGAAAATGACATTTGGAGAAACTTGCCTCCGGTTGTGAGCGACAGAGGTTTGATTCAGACCTATCTCTGTGACGCTTCAAAGTTCCCAAGCCTTTTATCACATCATGTACCCTCTGGGATCCTGTGTCTTACAGATATATTCAGCTGATTAAACCATGATCAAGGCCCCAGGAGCGGCTCAGCCCTGATGTACAGCTTGCTCCTCCTCGGTGTAATATTCTGCTGCTTGGCCTCCATGGCCGTCACAAGGCTGACATAGGCGCCCTCACATGACCTTCACGGCTACCAGTGTCAGGGTCTCATCACTTGGGATATGTCTTGTTCGCTATTTTGACTTTAGTTACCAGCAAGACCCAAGGAGCCCATTTCTAGTGGCTGTTCTTGCAGCTGCTTTAACTGAAAATTCCTAACAGTGGAAATTGAGCTTCAGATGTCCATGGCTGCTTGTTGGATTGGTAAATAATTTAACTCCTCCCAGGTTTCATACTATAACTGATGTTATCTGCTATTTCATTGACTCATTTAAAAAAAGGGTTTCCTAAAATATTCACGATTCCTGAATTGCTGCTTTCTTAACACTTGATCCCAGGCAGACAATGTACCACCTTTGGGGTTCCTGTCCATGCAGTCCCTGAGCGGGGGCACCCTGCTGGCAAAGAATGGGTCACAGAAAAGAGAACTAGACTCCCGGGAGCACGGGATGACAGCGAAGCTGCAGCAATGGGATCAATGTACTACTGTGGGGAAAATGGAGCCCTGGTGGCACTGCGCAGTAAACCTGGGGTTGCTAACCTCAGGGACGATGGGTCAATCCCAGCACTATTCAGCAGAAGAGGGATGAGGTTATCTGTTCCCATAAAGATTGATAAATTGTAAAACCCAAGATAGGATCAAAATGAGTTGGAACTGATTGGATTGCACGAGGTTATATTTTATTGTGAAAATGGCTCAGGATGAGCAGGTTAATTCTTTCATATAGATTCTCTAGAAGGTAATTAAGAGTCAGGACTGACTGGGGCCACCTTACCGAAACAACAGCACACCAGGCAGTAATGCATTAATAAGCCAACGTGGGCTGGCTGTTCAAAGCCTTTCTTCCTCTGCCCTGGCCCATTGTCCTTCAAATGCATGGAGCTTACCATTCAATCAAATATATCTAGACACAGCAACATGCCAAACCATGAAAGCAAGAAACAGAAATTGCCATGTTTCTATAAAAATATAAAAGGAACATGTAGTCATTATTTTATATATGTCACATATATATGCCATTTATGAGTGTATTATATATATTCTAAATATATGTGTGGGGGGGTATTACCACACTTAACTGCCTAACAATAATCTTAAACAAAGCTTCCCATTTGATGCCAAGAGCTAGACTACCTTTATACAAGCAGTGAGGGATAATGTGCTAATCAAGTCAGTGTCCTGATGTGGTCACCTGCCCTAAGCCCCGAGTAAAGGTTCACAGGATGACCATTCAATGTGAGAACCCCAAGTTTCTACCCAATACAGATATAGGGACTCTTTTGTACTACCTCTTAAATGCAGTCAATTGAGTCAAGAAATTGACAAAACAAAGGTTGTCAGGAGAAGCAAACAACAAACACCGCACAAGGCTGTGTCCA
Organism: Echinops telfairi; assembly: GCF_000313985.2. Taxonomy (NCBI): domain Eukaryota; kingdom Metazoa; phylum Chordata; class Mammalia; order Afrosoricida; family Tenrecidae; genus Echinops; species Echinops telfairi. The sequence continues at coordinate 53,511,507 of NW_022111300.1, forward strand.
TTTAGGAAACCTGAGTGCAAAAGGGAATTCCAGAGACATAGTGCATGGAAGACAATGTGTGAGAAAGACAACGATGGTGTGTGTTCAGTGAACTAGAATAGTCATCCCCGAAGAAAGACGTAGGAAAGCAATGGGAAGAAATTTCAAACTGAGTGTGTTTAAATTAAAAGCGTAAAGAGCAGAATAAAAGCATGAAACAAAGGTAGGAGACAAAAGTAAGAGGAGACTAAGGGGCAGTCAGAAACAAAAATATAGTCACTTAAAGAGGAAGGAAAACCGGTGGATTAGACACAGGTGAAGAGAGAATTTGGATCTAGGAAGGTGCTTTTTCTTTTTTTAATTATCACATGTGGATATAAAAAATGGTAGGACAACTTTTAAAAATAAGGAAAGCAGTAAATAGGTGGAAACGTTCCCTGTAGGCCTTATAGGAATTCCCAAAACAGAGAGTAGAGAAGGTTAAATGGGCTCAAAACTTGTCTGAGGGTTTTCGAGAATTGAAGCAAAATACCATGACCAGCTGAGCGCGCTCTCATTAAGTCATTTTCACTCCAGAGGGGCCCCTGTAGAGGGTTTCTGACGCCATACATCTTCAAAAACGGACAAAAAACCCACATGGCGATGCCGAATCATGGCGACCCTATGGGACAGGGTAAAGCTGCCCCTCGGGGATTGAGATGTCCCTGTTAGGGTAGCCCTTGTTAAGTATCCCACTGACAACAGAATGACAGAGAGCAGCTGGTCCCTTTAAGCTGCTCCCTACCCCCTACATCTCATCCCCTACCCCACCCCCCACCCCGACCATTAACAGTCCAACCCTTAGCCAACAGCGCCACCAAATGGGAAGAATTACATATTACCCCATTTACCTCTCATTGCAAACATCTGAGAGCCCTGGTGGTGTAATGAAGTATGCAGGGGGGGTTGTCAACCTCAAGGTCAATGGTTCAAAACAACCAGCCCACTGCAACACCTGTAACGATTACTAGGCTCAGAATCCACAGGAACCGCTCTTCTCGGTCCTTTACTCTGAGGCGGAATCTACCCGACCGAAGTGAGCTTGGTTTGTAAGCATGCGAGTGGTGGATTAGTCCGGGTGAATAAAACAGACGCCCGAATGGAGAGATTAAAGGTTAAGTTCAAATAGAGTCTAAGAGATGAACCAGTCATTTCGATCTCTAGACCTTGCTACTGCTCTGGGTTCACCTGTAACTTGCTAAGCCCCGTGATCTCATGTCCTAGCCCTCATTCAAGTCCCTTGTGTACTTTTCCAATTACCTGAAGTAAACTCGAGATAGCTTTAGAAACATGGTCAAGAGTGAGAAGACCACCCAGGGCCAGTAGACCAATAGCAGGAATAAAGCCACAGAAACATTTCACAGAAGACCAAATATAAGTTGTGGGGGGGCACTTTGGGAGTGACCCTGGAGCTGAGACTAGGCTGTTCGAAATTAACTTCAGCATGAACTCGTTCCTGCGCCTTGAATCTCTTGACTGTGTCTGGTTTACCAACGTACCAATGAGGTATTATGCAAAGCCATGATGTTTTCTAGGAATTTGTTGAAGTCGAGAACCAGACCCTGCAGAACACCCACATTTAGTGGAGGGAAATGAAAGGGACTCGAGTCAGAAGAAAGAAGGATTCGGAGAAATAAGAGGATAATAAACAATTAAAGAAGTTAAAAGAAAAAACAAAAAACGGGAGGTAGTAATCAATGCCCAATATCCCAGTGTGATGATGAAGTTCAAAGACCTAGAAAAGGCCCTGGGCATGGGCATGGAAAGATGTGTGATTGTTTGGGGAGTTTTCAGTATGCTATAAAGAAAGGAAAAACCAGGTACCAAAAACTGTCTCTACCATCTAGAAATTTACAGGCCAGTCAGGAGGTCAAGATGGAATGGGAAGGAAATGTTAAGTTAAAAGCACCAAGCGGTATGGCACACAACATTGTGGAATCTTAAACATGGTCTCAGTGGTTTGGTTGTGGAACCTCACTTCTAGCAATACACAGAATGGAGCACAGGGGAAGCTAATCTAATTGGGAGCACATTGTATTACAGTCAAGGATAATTGAAAATGAAGAGACAAAACTGTTGTCAATAGGATCATGCAGCCTATTATCAACGACAACAGTAAGTTTTCCTCATCATATAAGTCTGATCTGTGGACGGGAAGGCTCATCGTCTACAGTGCCTCTGTTTCCTAGTTCTGCTCTAAGAAGCACCAAACAGTGGATGGCTTTCACAAAAACCTTAAGAAGTTAGGATTTAACAAAACTTTCTGCGGGAACACTGTCCAATCCATGCCATTTAGAATGTGTTTATTCCATGTAGAGGTAGAAATAACTTTCACAGTGGCCCTTTTACAGTGACAACTTAAGCTAAATAAAGACAATGTTATTTGTTTGTCATCCTGGGAGATGGAATTTCTTAATACATGTCCCTTAAATAATGTTTTCCCTACGACTTACAGGAAAACTGTTATTTATTTTCTCTCTTCTTCTGAAGCATCTGTCTTTGCTCACATTATTGTTATTCATGTTGATCCCTTGCACAAATGACATTGAAATATAAGGTATACTCATGTGCTCAGCTCATACAGAATAGGAGGAACTTACCTCCATGTGCCTGAGTAGGAAAATTATAAGCAGTCAGTTCATCTCTCCTACTCAAGGCCAAGAAGAGGAGTAAGCCAAAAAAAAATGTGTATAATTAGCTTTATTAGTGAGGAAGATTCTAATTAACTTCTCAGCAAGGCAAATGTGTTTCATCAGGACAAGATCCTTGTAAACCAGAACTATCTGAATTGCAACATGCCTCCTACTTTGAAAAGCACAGCTCTCAAAGGAGACGAAAAGATGTTCACATCCAAGAGCCTTAGAAAATGAATGGTGGATGTGGGCTTTGCTTTCACTGAGAACAATTATGACCATCTAATATTTGCACAAATCAGCCCAGTGACTTTCTTTCTGATTTTTTCACTTTGCTCAATGAACACTGGTAACACTGTCAGATCAGTTGTGGGTTGTTAACTATATAGGGTAGGGGTGTTAAACCTATAATCCTGGAAATCCTAAACCAGGTCACTAGGAGTTGGAATGGATTCAGTGGTGGTGAATTTAGGCTATTGGTTTTTTAATTCCCTTTTGTTGGGAAATGAAATTGCTTACATATGGCACTTCTAGGTCTTTGAAATGCCCATCAAACAATTGGGTAGGACCGTACAAATATGATGTGGGAAACACTAGTAAAGGGCTTGGTCAGTTTTGCCATTCCTCTGGGTATAGGAGAGCTGCCATAGAAGTAGAGAGAGAATGCTATGGCCATCAAGAAGGAGGAGCTGCCAGGGGAGCCCGTGGCCTGAAGTGGTGGTGGCAGCAGAGGCACGCACCATGAGACAGAGCAGAGGAGCAGCACTGAGACCATGAGGCAGAGGGACTCCTCCACCCCAAGAACAAGACAGAGGCCAGGGGGCGATGGCGCTGAGAGGCTGAGGATCAGAGACATGGCTGCTGCACCAGAAGAGGCACTGCTCTCTACGGAAGACTATTCTTAATGTTTTCTGATTCTTACCATTTTGTGGCCTGTTAAGCAAAACAAAACAAAACTCACTGCCATCAACTAGATTCCAATTCACTGTGATCCAATAGGACAGATAAGAACTGCCCCTTAGGATTTCAGAGGCTCTAAATCTTTACCAGAACAGAAGAGCCTCATCTTCCTCCCTCAGAGTGGCTGGGGGATTAGAACTGCTGACTTTTTTGTTGGCTGCCCAACTTGTGACCCATTATAGTACCGAGGCTCCTTTGAAACTGTCACCTTCCCAATGACATAATCATAAATATTGTCCGTGAGTTCTGTGGCCACTGCAGTGAATTGTCAATGAGAGTGCCGTGGGAGGGATGGTTGCTGTCAGAATCAGGTAAAGAGGGAAGGCAAGTGGAGGCATGTTTGATTGTTACCTTGTGTAAATCAGCCTTAGCCCTGTGTGGAACTGGATTCTCGCTCTTTCTATAGGAGCCCTGGTGGCGTAGTGGATTTGTGTTGGGCTGCTGACTACAAGTTTAGCAGTTCAAAACTTCCCACTGCTTCATGGGGAAAAGGTGAGGATTTCTATTCCCGTAAGGATTTACAGTTTTGGAAACTCACAGGGGGAGTTCTACTCTGTCCTCTAGGGCCGCTTGAGTCAGAATCTACTCAGTGGCAGTGAGTTTCTTTTCTTTCGCATAACCAGAGTGGGTCAGACTTGGACCCCTTTTTATTCAAAGAACATCATGGTTAGCAGCCTCCTGTGATTATGAAAGCATCAGATCTTTAAGAAGGTGAACGGAGGAGACGAGCCAGTCAAGGCGCAGTGTAGCAATGATGAAACATACTACTTTCCTCTAGTTCTCAACTGCTTCCTCCCTGGCCCCCGCTCCACCCACCCCACACCCGCCCCAACCCGAGTATCATGATCCCAATTCTACCTTACAAATCTGGCTAAACCAGAGGATGTACACTGGTACAGATAGGAACTGGAAACACAGGGAATCCAAGACAGATGAACCCCTCAGGACTAGTGGTGAGATCCGCGATACCAGGAAGGTGGAGGAAAGATGGGGTAAAAAGGGGGAACTGATTACAAGGATCTACATATAACCCCCTCCCTGGGGGATGGACAACAGAAAAGTCATGAAAGGAGACCTCAGATAGTGTAAGACATGACAAAATAACAATAATTTATAAATTGTCAAGGGTTCATGAGGGGGGCGTGGGGAGGGAGGTTAAAAACTGAGGAACTGATACCAAGGGCTTAAGTAGAAAGAAAATGTTTTGAGAATGATGATGGCAACAAATGTACAAAAGTGCTTGACACAATGGATGGATGGATGGATTGTGATGAGTTATACAAGGCCCCAATAAAATGATTAAAAAAAAAAAGTTTGTGAACATGGGAGTGATTCAAAACCAGGATGTGCATCAGTTTCATAAGGGAGACCTTTAACAGATGGGCTTCCAATTTGTCTGTGATTTGAGCAAGTTTGTCTGTTATTCTGTGACAAAATTCTGGGTCAGAACCACTGATTTCAATGATTTTAAAAGCTCCAGTATTATCAGTAGTAATTGTCTGGTATCTGAAATTGATTTTCTCATGTGAAAACATAGGAATTAGATGCTGAGTATACATATATAGTATACATGTATTTAGTGTGTATATGTCTATATATACACACACACATATGTATGTACACACGCACATCTACTCACTATTCACCATCTAATTACTCAACATTTCACTTTTAGGATCATTGTAAGAGATTGATTATTAAATTCCAAGGTACAAGGCCAGTTTTGCTATTAAAGTTGTGTCAACTTGCTGGGACCTGATTCTCAGTAGGTTGGCAGTTCCATAATGGTGTCATTTGGCATTTATATAGTGACATAGTCACCATCTATTTTTGTGCTCTTATGTGCTCATCTTAATTTTTGCATAACATTGATTTTTGCATAATAATAACCTTGTCTTTGGAATGTAGTCACAGTGATAAGTGAGTGGCGTGTTAATGTATATATGTGTGAGCGTGTATGTATGTATATATATGTAAATATGGAGGCTTCAAAAATTGTGACAAAGTTTCATCTTTTAATTCCAATTTTCCATGAACTTTTTGAAGTGCCTTCCTATACTAAAGGCATCGTGGGTAAAACACTCAACTGTTAACATAAAAGTTGGTAGCTTGCCCCCACCAGACGTTCTCTTGGAAAAAGAGTGTCAGTCACCTTCCATAAGGATTACAGCCTAGAAAACTCTATGGGGGAAGTTCTACTCTGTCCTACAGCATCATTATTAGTCACAACCAACTTAACACCAATGACTACTCCTACACAACCCTACAGGCTCAATAATTAAGTGCTGGACTGTTACCCGAATGGTCAGTGGTTCAAGCCCAACTACAGGTTCGAATATTGGCTCCACAGAGAATGAGTTGACAATCTGTCTTGAAAAGATTCTAGTCTGAAATCCAATGGAGACAGGGCCCTACCAGGTTCTGTTACATGGGGTAACTATGAATCACTTTGAACTGGACAGCACGCCACAACTCCTAGCTGACTGGGTTGGCATAAACCCTCGTGCACTTTTTAATTCCCTGGTTAATTCTCCTCCTCTAAGCGCCAAGCCTTAGCAAGCACACGTCGTCTTTAGCTATTTGACCCCAGTAGGGATGGAGGGTGGTTGAACTGAAATACATTCCCGTAGTGTGACAGCTTGGTCTGCTTGCTGGTATGTAATGTCCAGTTGGTTCACGCAGCGAGACAGACACAGCTTTTCCACTGCAGATTTCATGCCAGGAGGCAGACAGTAAATTTAAACAAAGAACGGAGGGAATGGCCGCGGGTTTAAGGGCTGAAGCCTTTCAGGGAAAAGGTAGATGCATAGCTAAGCAGACTATGTGAGAATCACTGCAGATAATAAACTCCATTTCAGTGCATGAGCAATTCCTCATCCCAGACGAAAGGTAACCTCTTAACTTGAGGTCTGAATCTACTTTGCCTGCTGATGATCTGTGACTCCCAGCAAATCACTCTAGATTCCATGATGCCATTTTCATACATCTGAGAACGGAGTAGAATGATTAAGCCTGGCCTTCTTGGGATGTAGGAAGATAAATGAGATAATATTTCTAAGATAAATGAGATAATATTTCTAAGGCTATGAAGGGTTTCCTAAGAAGAAAATTATGATATGCACTCGAGGTATACCTGTAATTACAAGTCAGCCTTCTGGCTATAGAGTGACCTAGGTCTATTTATAATCACTGTGGATCTAAGTCTTATGAAATGATTTTGCATTATTAATATGTGATTCTAAAAGCTACAAAGATCATTGTAATTGTCATCTAGTACATTATTTATCTAATGGAATTGCATATAAATATAGATATGCATGTAAGTATTGATATAAATATAGGTGAACATACAGCTTTTGTTAGCTATATAAAATAACTCATAGATACCAAAACAGTATGCTGAGTACCATGGGTAAAGATGCAAGAACATATTGCCTTCAGAGATTATAACCCAGGCATTGCTTATATTTGCATTTTAGAACGATATGAATATAGACATACTGCAGTGCCTCACTGAAGGCTGGCATCATGCATCTTTACCTCAGTTGTGTAATTTTCAAAATGTTTGGGAAAAAATAGTACGATGAATATCCATACATCTTCAGTCTATAAGAAATACTGATGTCTTGCTACATTTCCTTTTTCGTTCTTCCTCTTCCAACCTCCCCCTCCCCCTCACAGTGGACAGGAGACCTGGTGGTTTTGCGAGATGAGCGCTGTACTTCTGACTATGAAGTCCCTGGTGAGGGGGAAACTGAGTGTCGGCCCCTGTAAAATCGATCGTTTCAGGAACCCTAAATAGGGTCACTGTGAGTCACAATGACTTTATGGCAGTAGGCTTGGGTTGTGGGTAGTTCAAGAAAAGGCTTAAAGCCTTTTCAACATTTTAAACATTGCGTATGCAAAATGTGAAGGAGATTGTGATGAAGAATTTGTTGCCAGTGGGGGCTGGTTCAATGGATTCAAAATGCAAGCAAATTTGGGTAACACTCAGGGCACACAGAAGTTGTTCTCAAGAAGAGGTGCTGCGCTCCTTCACCAGGGGTCTTCCTGTAGCAATTACTTGAAAGCCTGAGTAAAAAAAATGTGCAAATGAGAATTTACTGCCATAAACATTACCAAACCAAACCTCTGACCCTAACTAACCTTTATCTTGTGTTCCCAGACGACAACCTCATTTTATGATCTAAAAGGGAAAAAAAAAGAGCTAGTATTTTCATTAGAAAGTTCTGTTCACTTCTGACCACCAGACTCATGTCCTAGCCTGTGTGTGCAGCTCGCGTTTGAGTCCAGTGGAAGAGAGAGCATGTGTGTCTAACACTGGGGATCTCACGTCTTCATTTTACCTTCTTCCCAAAACTCCATTCGTGCTCTGGGACCACTCTCTTCCCATCAACTTTTACATAGTCGCAAGTAGTTTCCAGGTTGACGTGGTCACCACCTGATCTGTAGGAGTTAGGGAAATCATTAGTAGAACATGGGTGTGTTGGAGTGAAATGTCTTAATATGGCTCTTCTACCAACGTCTCTGAAACACCCACCAAATGATGGCTTCTATGTCAACAGGACACGTGCAGTACTAATCGAGAGGATTGTTCGGTTTGTGTTTCCTCCCCTCTGGAGATAAGGATGAACCACCTTTTAAGAAGCAGCAGAGAGGGAACGCCCTGGACCTTTGGAATAGCATGTTACAGATCTCTGAAGTGGTAGAGGGCAGGGCCAGAGATATCCGAGACTATGTCAGCAAGACTATGGGGGCAGAGCAAGAGGAGCAGCACCGAGATGGTAGGATTGTGAGACAGAAGACACATTGGCCTCCAGCCCAGGGCAGCAGAGGTCAAGGGACCACATAGCTGAAAAGCTGAAGACCAAAGAGAGACTTGGTTGCTGGCTGAAGAGAGGTCTTGCTGTGTATCAATAACCGTAGCCTACTGTGTAATGATCCTGACTTGGAGTGACCTATTAACTTCAGCAATAAACCTGCATAATTCTGAGTGTTGTCTGTGAAGTCTTGGTGGCCACTGCGATGGATGACGCAGCCCAGCATCAAAGTAGAGTGCTTGGGAGAAGAACAGCTGGTGTCAGCATCCTGTAAAGAAAATGGAGCTTGGAGCCCATGACAACCCCCACCAGATAGGATTTGAATCTGCATTAGATGGCTCCTCAGGAACATCATCTGGTCTAAGATGCTAAGTCTCTCTTCACCTTTACTTCCTGATCTACAAGTTGTGAACAATAACAGTAAATTTAAAGATAACTTTGCTTTGAAGATTGAATGAATTAATGCACACAGTAGACCTAAAGTGATGTGCAGGGAGCAAAGAGCACATTCTATCAACATTATTCCTGGCACTCATGGAAAATTAGGACAAGTTATGCTGAAAACTGGATTTGGGGTTGTTTTATCAGCCGCTAAGGATGAAACTTTGTTGCTTTCCTTTGTTCTTGAACTTTCCCCTGAAATTATTTTGCGTGGGGATGTTTGTTTTGAATGTGAGATCCCAGATGAGCAAACAGTCTCTCAGCAGGCCGAGAGGAAGCCCCATTAGCATTTTCATCAAGCTTGGCAGATGGCCCCTCTGAGAGCTCAGGGAGGGAGGATGGTAAGGGCCAGAGATGGGAATTTTCTTACTAAGAAGGCCAACTCAGAAGGAAAAAAAAAAAA
>NW_022111300.1:53521832-53536083 GCF_000313985.2 Echinops telfairi
TCCCCTGGGCAGGTGATTGAAGGTCTAGGGCAGACAGGAGTGCATGAGCAAATGCTGGCTGCAGCAGAGACCCTCACCCTTCTTTTGTGTCTTAGATGAGGCACACAAAGAGAGTCACAAAGCCAAGAGGGATGCCTGATTATAAAAGAGATGGAAATTATGGGAAGGCACAGACAAGGAATAAAACAAGTTGGTTTTCTCAGATAAGTAAAAGTTAATCGAGAAGTAAAATCCTGTTCCTACAAAGTCCAGAGAAAGAGCAGGGAGCTACCTGATAAAGAACAGCTATGGGATTTTCACCAGAGATGGTGGTGGTTGTATGGAAGTCTAATGATTTTCTGCATTTGTCCAATGGTGATACTCATCTAGTGTCATCTCTTTCCAAATTAAAAAAAATTAATTTCCACTATAGAAATGGCATCATTAGGAGAGAGAGTGAGTCTGTCACTGCAAAGATCAGAGAGTCATTATCAAAAGGAAACGAGGAGACATGCAAACTAAATTAGCAGGATGATTATTCAAGGCCAACATCTAGCAGAGAATATTTGGAAGCTCACACATCTGTCCCCCTCAGTCAGGGGGAAAAAAAAATTCCATTCTACAGCATTAGATCCTACTCAAAATAACACACAAAAAAAAAAACACACACACACATAAGAAGTCAATATAAATACAGAAATCCCACAGGTATGGAGTTGAGGAGTACCTGGGTGGCTTACATGTTTCAGCACTCTGTTAGTAGCCCCAAGAGTGGACATGGGGGCCCACGTAGAGGCACCTCAGAAACCAAGCCTGCTGATCTGCATCCAAAAGGTCACATGAGTCAGAGTCTACTCCACTGCAACGCACAACACAGATGTGCTGTGGTACAAATGGAAAAGATTTCAGTTTGTGTCATCATTTGGTAAATCTTTCTTGGAAATGCTTAGGGACTTGGGCATCTTGCCAAATGCTCTATTTCTACCATCTAACCAAGAGGCTGGTAAATGATGAGAGCGAATCAATATTGAGTGATCCAATGGCAAGAACACCAGCCTATGAGATCATGAGGTGTCATCAGGACCTAGTAACAGGCATCAGAAGGCCCCGAACAAACAGACAAATAAAACATATTGTTGAGAATGAAGGTGTTCAGAGCAGAGACCCAAAGGCCCTCTGTAGACAATGGGACATCGCCTCACACAGCGATCACAGGGAAGGGATCGGTCAACCGGATCGGTCAACCGGAGCGCAGTAAAGCGCAGATGAAACACACAATATTCCTGTGGTTCCTTGAGGCTTCCTCACCCCCAACAACCATGACCCCTGTGTTGCCTGTCACTGTGGGCTAGAGCAGAGCAAGTACACAGGCACGATAAGATCTCACGATAGATGGAATCCAGGAACAGGAGTGGGAATAGTGACGCCAGAAGGGTAGGGGAAAGGGGGGAGAGAAGAGGATGAAGGGAGAACCGATCGCAATGATCGACACATAACCACACACCCAGCCCATCCAAGGGGACAAACAACAGCTACCATGGGGAAGGGAGCCAGCAGCCAGTGTAAAATATGAAAATAATAATTTATAATTTATCGACGGGTCATGAGGGTGAGTGGGAGGAAGAGGAGCTGATACCAAGGGTTCAATAGAAAGCAAATGGCAGCATATGTACAAATATGCTTGATACAACTGATGTATGGATTGTTATAAGAGTTCTAAGAGTCCCCAATAAAATGATGTTTTAATTTTAAAAAAGAAAAAATGAAAAGAAAGAGTTACAGCCTTAAAACCCACAGGGGCAGTTCTACCCTGTCCTACACCACTGATGGCAGTGAGTTTATTTATTTATTTGTTTGTTTGTTTGAGCTCTCTGAAGAGTTGAACTTCCACTGAGGACAACCAGAACAGTTTGCCAGTCTCTTCCCAGAGAGCTGGCTGCCTTCCTCAACAAGAAGTCAAGAAACATCGAAATTAAAATGGCTCTCCATTTATTTCCACTTGAGAGTCAGCTTCTAAAGAATTGACCACTAACCTTCGGTTGGCAGAGATACCCAAGGGTAATGAGAAAGCTGGCTTATTTGCCAGACTTTTAAGTTGTCTTTACACACTGCTAATTAACAGCTAGGCGCATCTCCTTCTATGATTGGCCACAGTTCTTCTTTTCACAGTGCTGTCTGGTGTAAGCCCAATCCCTATTCACCACGATTTTATTTAGTTATTTATAGAATTGAATGTAATGCATCTCACCGAAAGAGTTAAAAAAAATGTGTTCATCTGTCTCATAATTCTCAGAGTTGGTAAGGCCCGATCCCTCCACTTTCAGTCTCTTGGGCCCAGGTGTCCTCACTGTACCTTAGTTCCTGAATCTGAACGAGTGTCTACATGAACGATTTTTACGAGGATGAAAGGGCCTAAGTCAAATGCAGAGAAGATTGTCTGCCAGCTGGTTGGAATGATGGGTTTATGCTTGAGAGTCATCCTAAGTTTTACACCTGTGCTTCTGAAAAGCTTCGGAATTCCCAGAAGCACAGTGTTTCTTGAAGAGTTTCTTCTTCCCAATAAGAGATGCAAAATGCTGAGGGTGGTTCATGATTCACCCTGACCAGGCATTTTTCTGTTTACTCGATCCTGCTGTGTCCTTGAATTTGAATATTCCACTTTGTATTCCCTCTACCACAAACCACCTGCCATGTGGGAGATGATAATGCAGGAGGCTTTTGTTCTTCTTCCACTTTGAAAAATATGAGCTTATGCTCCCCTCCCCTCTCCACCCCCATCCCTTCTCGCTACTCTCTTTCATGTACTCACAGAACACATTCTAATTTAAGCAACCAGTGTTTCTCAAACATTTCTTATCAACATCAAATGAAAGTATTTAATGAAATATACACATTGTGTTTATCATGTTATTTCCCCAGTACCAATGTTTTGACAATTTCAGAAATGCAGAAGTCATCACCGTTGTTAATGAAAAGAAAACAAGTTTAGAGTAGTAGTATAACCCAACCTTAAGGAATGCTGACTGTTCTGCAAGAAAACAATTTATCAACGATACAACTAATTAATAAGGTAGAGGTAGGTAAAAAGTAAGAAAATTAGAGGTAAATATAAGCATGTCTCAATATTTAATTCAACAATCAAGTATTTCATTCAACACTTGAGTATAAAGTAAAAACAACCTTAAATTCCATCTGCATCAAAACAAGCACAATTAACAGAAGCAGGAAGACCGTAAGGGACAGAGGAGGACCAGAACACAGTATTTTTAAATTACCACTATATGCATATTAACATTTATTCAATAAAAAACATATAAACACCCCAAAAAGGACACCAGGAACATGAACAAATAGAAATAGATCTGATTCTTGGATGAGACGAGTTAAACTGCGGGAAAAAAAGAAAGTTTTAGTAGGTATGTTACTGTTGATAGTACATAATTCTGGTGTAATCTTGTCTATATTTTGTAACTAAATGAATGAATAATACATTGAGTGTGCTAGGAATGAGGATTCTCATTGAAGAAGGGAGACACAAATATGAAAGGGAGGGGTGAGCAAACACTTGCAAATATTAAGTTTCAGTTACAGGATTGGTATAAACTCACATGTTTTAAAATATGTGTAAATCTTAACTAAGTCCATAGAAACATGATGGAGGTAACAACATTCTAGTAGACACAAGAAAACCCAGCACTCAGATGACCTGATGTCTCAGTACCATTCACCACGAAAAGAAATCCAGTATCTTGAGGATCCCTGATTCCAGGTCTGAGGCAGAGAAGGGCTACGATGAAGACATACATTTAAAATGTGTTGAATCAGGAAGCAAGAAAAGAAGTACAGAGATAATAGTGTGCAGTCCAAAGAACATAGGAGCCAGCCTCAAGAGATGCCACATGGTAAGGCCAGGACAATTTGAAATCCGAGATGAAATACGATGTGATAGTTATTGACGATTAGTGAATTATACAAAGAATATGCAGAGAACAAGAACATTCTTTCTTACAGATAAATGCTACGACTAAGACAATGAGAAATTTATGTTACAGCTTTCAGAGATGCTAGAAACCAAAAGATGGGCTAAAGGTTCAGATGGAGCAAGACATTTAGATTATCTCAAAATAATATCCAGAGATGATCACAAAGGGGAAACGGGCATCCATTTTGGGGAAGAGTGGCAGCTTCCAGGCTGGAGAAGTGGTGACTTTGGCATCAGCAGCACCCGGGCAACCTGACATTTCTCACTTACTAGTGTGATTCCGTAAGAGGTCCACAACTGCACCTGTGTAGCATTCTTGCCCTAAACTGTCTACTCTAGGGGTGAAGTGATCACATATTTTGAATATGAGACATTCTATAGTACAGCTGCTCAAAATGTCAATACCACAGCACAACAACACTTCCAAAATTCAACACCCTAGAACAGTACCAACATCAACAAGTGAGAAGACCTCTCTGCTTTAAAGAAATGTAAGGAAAGGGGATGTGAGAACACTGCTTGGATGGTGATTTTAAAAAGTAAACAACTATGAGAGACTATTAGAGAAAAACTGGCAGTATTTGATTATGAACTGCACGAGGGGCATCAGAAAGCTGGTCTAAAAATTCCAATATCTTTCAGCTCCATTTTCCCACAAACTTTTGGAAGTCTCCTAGTGTATCAGTTGTTATTGTTAAATTGTACGAACTATCTTGAGCAATGAGATGTTATTATGTATAACTGAATATCAATATTCCTAGAAATATCACACTAAAGTATCTTGGGAGATGTCTTAAGATGTCAGGCAGGGCAAAAAGAAGTTTTTTAACTGAAATGAAAATGAGATTGATAAGATGACCTACAGAAAGAGCCACCTGTTAACAGCTGTAAATCTAAGTTCAACCACATACTCCTCTTTCGACGTTCCCATTGCTTTGTTTTAGAACATCAAAAGTACCACGGACAGCCCAAGAATAAACAGATCTGTCTTGGAAGACGGACAACAAGAATGCTCCTTACAGGCAAGGATGGCCAGACTTTGGCTCACGTACTTTGGACATGTCAGAATAGTCTGGTCCCTGGAGAAAGACCTGATTCTTGATAAAATAGAGAGGCAGTAGAGAAGAGGAAGGCCTCTGAGGATTGCCACAATGGCTGCAGAAACGGGCTCAAATATAATAACAGTTGTGAGGATGGCACAGGACCAAGCAGCGTATCGTTCTGTGGTATGGAGTGTCTCCCTGGGTTAGAGGCGACTTAACGGCTGCTAACTACAGAAACCAAGCTTTGTAAATTTTGCAAATCACAAAATACATTCTAGAAATGCATTTTTATCACATGTCACCATATTTTTCTAAAGGGAGCCAGGTAAATAGAAGGATACACGTCAAACACATTAGAATAATTGTTTATGATGGTGTGCAGAAAGCAGGCATAGGGAAAAAGACTAAAAGGGGAAATATACAAACTGGGAAAGATGATATTTAACTGCCATTTGAAATGACAATAACTCATGACAACTCCGTTTAATTTGTGAAGAGAAATGAAGCAAAAATAACGGAAAGGGAGGGATTCAGACATATTTCAAGATCAATCAAGCCTCAAAATTTGGGGGGGGGTTCATTTTCTCTTGTATTGCCCAAGAATCTAGTCCATTAAGAGTTCAGATGCCCTAGATTTTCAATAATTACAACAGAATTTTAGCAAGGGAATATCCATTAGAATGATCAAAGACAGAAATAGGAATCCTTAGCAATTGCTATCATTGAATTTAAAGATCCGTTTTCACATGCAGAAATAAAATCTGGAATCTTGCTATTATCTCCATCTTTAAACTATGAATTTCTTCAGAGAATAAATATAGTAGTTGATGTAGTAATCACAAGGATATTTTTATACAGAAAGCATCCACCTAATGGTGCTGTGGCAGCCAAACCCGCCACACCTGTGTGGTTGCTGTTATGTGCTGTCGAGTTGGGTCCGACTCATAACGACCCTCTGGACAAGAGAACAAAACACAGCCGGTCCTGAGCCACCCTCAAAATTGATCTTAGCTTTACACCCAGTCCTGCAACCACTGTGTGATTCCATCTTGTTGACAGCCTTCCTCTGTTTCACTGCCCCTCTGCTTTCCCAAGCATGATGTCCTTCTCCAGGGACTGAGCATGCCCAAAGGATGTGAGATGAAGTCTCCATATGCTTCCTTGCCTAAGGAACTTTCTGGCTGTACTTCTTCCAAGACAGATCGGTTTGTTCTTTTGGCAGTCCATGGTACTTTTCATATTTTTTGGCAAAACCGTAGTTCAAACACATTGGATCTTCTTGGATTATGCTAATTCAATGACCAACTTTCACATTTCACAAAGGGACAGACGAGTGGTGGCTCCCACCCTTCCAAAAAATCAAACCAAACTCACTGCCATTGAGTGGACTCTGACTCATAGTGACCCTACAGGATAGGGTCGAACTGCCTCCTGAGTTCTAACGCTGTAACTCTTTCGAGGAGAAGAAAGACCAGTCTTTCTCCTGCACTTATGAGAACAAAAACATCTAGTCATTGAAAGCGGACCGCCAAAGCCAGAAGCAGATCAGCAGGAATTCCAGACATCAGTCACAAGCAGTGAGATTTAATTTGCTAGCACTTCCTAGTTCACATTTCAATACAAAGTCCTTTTTTAAATGTAAAACAAAAGAATAACCATCTTTCACTTTACAAAAAGGTGGAATATAAAATTTGATCATTCGAAAAGATTTCTGTGACAATGGGTGGATGCCGTCATCACTATCAGAATCCTTCCAGTTGAAGCGTCATGAACCCTCAGAGACACCTGCTGAGACAATTGGGATCGACGACCAGTGCCAGCAGTGATGGTAGTTGGTCCGACTTGCTTCAGAGGCCTCCTCCCTTGACATTCCAAATTCCCAAATGAGATGTCATCCCTGGTAAAGTAGAGGGTCACGGGAAAAGAAGATGGTGATCAATGAGATGGCATACGTCAGTCACTGCAACTACCGGCGTAGCCATAACGATTGCGTGAGGACGGCTAAGGCCTGGGCCGTCTTTCATTCCGCTCGAGGTAGGGTCACTCTGAGTCAAAACTGACTTGAAGGCACTGACCACAGCAACAGTTTTAACATGAACGATGCTTTCACGGTAGCTCAGTCTTCAAGGAGATGAGCTCATTCCAGAACGGCAAGGCTACAGTGGACTCATCTGTTGACATCCGTCTCAGTTATTTGCAACACTGTCGAAAGCAGCGGTTCTCAACCCGTGGGTCTCGAACCCTTTGGGGGGTCGAATGGCCCTTTCACAGGGGACACCTGCTACTGATTCATAACAGTAGCAAAATTACAGTTATGAAGTAACAATGAAAATAATTTTATGGTTGGGGGATGGGAGTCACCACAATATGAGGGACTGGATTAAAAGGTCGCGGCATTAGGAAGGTTGAGAGCCACTGGTATAAAGGATCAGATGAACAAGAAGTATATGACTCTTCAAAGGATAGCAATGTTGTTCCCAGTGTTAGTTAATACTTCGCTTTAGTTAATAATTTATTTAGTTAATACTTTACTTTTCATATGCTACTGTAATTTCATAATAATTCTGGGAGATACCTACTAGTACCCTATGGGAGAACTGAAACATGGAATCAAGGGCATTATAGTTAAATTCCCCAAGATTCAAAAAAGAGTAAATGTCGTAAAATTTATAAAGCAATTAGAGAAGAAATGCATCACTTGAAAATCTAATTACCATAAGTTATTATTTATATCTATACTAAAAAGTACAGAGAAAAGTATTAAGTGTCTCTTGCTATATAGCATATGAAAGTCTTTAATCTGAGGTTGATTCTTTTCACTTGGGGTTTTGTTTTTTTTGTCTTATTTTGTTTGGGTCAGTGGTAGAGTCCTGGTCTACTTTCACACAGAATAAGCTGACTTCCACACATCTTTAATTTAATCTTGAAACCTGACGTGTTATATTGAATTTCATTTGCTTCTAAGTAATGCTCAGTAGGTGCTTGGTTCATCGAATTATGAATTTCATTTTTTCCCCTTCCAGATAATGGAAGGTTTTAAAAATAAATGACATTTTAATCTACTCTATTACATTTGGTGGTGTGTCACAGATAAGTGGGAAAGAAAGCAAAACTGAAAGCATTTACATTTTTTTAAAGTAAGTTGGTGTTAAATCACTGTAACCTCTAAGGCTTTTTTTTTTGGCTAACGAAGGATTGCTTAAGCTGGTGCTGCACACACATGCAGTCATCTATTTTAAGACAATTAACATTTCACATATTAGACACTTAGCATAACTAAAAACCAGCACTTTAAAAAATTGGATTGAGGGGGTTGCCGATCAATTAAAATGTATTACATATTTAATTAAGTGCCAAAGGTTGAGATGCCATTACCTCAGAGCATAAAAGCATGAGATAAGCCTATCAATCCCCACCCGCTCCTTCCTCCTACCTGAGCAGCAGCTCATCTGTGATGTCTCACTTTTCTTTGCAACTTTCCACATTTCCCCACTTACCTTGCAAGACAGTCATCTCTCAACTGCCCCATGATCCCTTGCACCCTACCCACTCTTCTTTCAATCCTTCCTGACCAACATTGCTTCACTGCTGCCCAGGCAACGGTGGCGTTAGAAAACATCTCACAAACGTGCAAGATGTCCTCCACTCATCAAGTTATCCCAGTGCTAATGGTTCATAACTGTGACCTTGGATTGGTCAACCTAAGTTGAGATTGTCTCACTGTTTTTTTTAAAGCATTTTATTGGGGGCTCTTAAATCTCTTATAACATTCCACTCATTGATTGTATCAATCATATCTGTACATATGTTGCCATCGTCATTTCCAAAACATTTTCTATTTGAGCCCTTGTCCTTTTTTCCCCCTCCTTCCCCACCCTCCCACCATCAAGAATCTTTGATCAATTATATATCGTTATTATTATTTAGTATCTTAGACTGTCTGTTATCTCCCTTCACCCACATGTCTGTTATTCCTTCCCTTGGTTGGGAATGTATCCAACCTTGTGATGAGTCTCCCTTTCTCCCCCTTCCCCCTCCCCAACCATTCCCGTACTCTCATGATATTGCTGCTCCCGCTACTGTTCCTGAGGGGTTTATCTGTCCCGAATTCCATGTGTCAAGAGATCTTATCTGTACCAATGTGTGTTTTCTGGTCTAGCCAGATTTGAAAAGTAGAAATGGGTTCATGGTAGTGGAGGGGAAGTAGCACTAAGGAGCTAGAGGCATGATGTGTGTTTCATCGGTGCTATCCTGCACTTGGTTGAATCACCCCTTCCTTATAACCCTTCTATGGGGGGATAAACCTTGGAAGTTGTATTGTTGGGTGCCGTTCACTCCATTTCAGCTTCTTTGTGGAACTATCCCATTTTCAAGCCCATTGCCATCCATTCTGATACACTGTGAGATCATGTAACAGAGTAGAACCAGCCCAGAGGGTTTTATGGGCTGTGATCACCTCTGGGGCAGTGAGTGTGCTGTGGTGTGGGAATCTCTACAGGACCACAGTGCCAGGTCCTTCCTGTTTCCTGCCACACAATCACTAGGCCAGTTGAAACCACCCACCTCTAGTTGGCAGCTGAGAACATGATGTTTGTGCTGCCAAGTCTCCTGCTGGGAAGTATTCCCTCCCCACATCCATCAATGTCTGTTCCATTCCCACTCAGCCCCACCCTCTATAGTAGCAGACTTGCCCCATAGGTTTGCCAAGGTTGTCATTTGGACAGAAGCAGACTGCCCCCTCATTCTCCTTAGTAGCATTCTGGACTATAGGTTAGCACAGAGGGAATAAGCCATGGCAAGAAACAGGAACAGAACAGCACTAGCACCAAAGGAAAGCTCATGCCCGTCAAGTCAATCCCAGCTTAAAGGGACCCTAAAGGGGCTGCAGAGAGCACACACCTTTACTGCACAGGAGGCCTCACCTTTCTTTGACAGAGGCTTCGCTCTGAGGCCTTTGAACAAAGCTGGTGGCTCTGAACTGCCCACCTAGCAGCAGTCCAAGGACGAACCCACAGTCCCACCAGGGCGCCTTTCCCAGGAATGTGAAGTTACAGACCAAAAAGGTGCAGTTTGGCGGGCCAACAGCGATCTGTTACAATACCAGGAAGAGAGGGACTGCTCCCACCAGCCTGGGCCGGGCCTTCCTTTGCTCCTGGGCACATCTCTGTAAAGTTTTGTCAGCTCCCTATCTCCAAGTTCTTTCAGTTCATCCCACACACTACTGCCACAGCAGTGTCACTGGGTGAAGATGAGGCAACTCAGCAATCTGAGCAGAGGTTGACAGTTCAAACCCACCCAGAGGTAGGTACCTCAGAGGACAAGGTTCACGATCGACTTCTGAAAGTCCACAGTTGGAAGAAAAAAAACCCTAGAGAACCATTCTGCCAGGAGCCCTGGTGGGCTACCTGTTACACGTTGGGCTGCAGTTTCCACGGTGGGTAGTTCAAAACTCAAACCACCAGCAGCTCCCCTAGAGAATGACTGGGCCTTCTACTTCCCCAAACAGTTACAGGCTCAGAAACCCATGGAGGCGGAAGGGGGTGGGGGTGGGAGGCTGCTTTGATTCAGCAGTGACTTGATGACAAGGATTTATTGGTTTTATAGAACAGTTCTATTCTGCACATAGGGGGTTGCCAAGAGCTGGAATTTAGGATGGTCTTCCTGCAGAATACAGGCACCTTTGTCTATAGAGTGCTGTCCTTTAAATTAGGTGTTCAAGTCCAAGTTAATTGCTAAATAACTTCCACTTCTCTTGTGCTCCTTAGAAGCATGTTTATTGAGGCTTTATCTCACTTACTTTTGAAACAGGATGCTGAGAGACCAGTCCCTGGAAAGGGGCATCATGAGTGGCAAAAGAGAGGATCAGCCAAAAAGGAGACACTCTGGGAGAGGAATTGATTCAGTGGTTGCAGCAGTGAATTCAGGTCCAACAACTGTGAGCAGGGCACAGGACTGAGCAGTGTTTCCTTCAGTTGTACTTGGGATCATGTACGTGGAATCCAGTTGTACATGGGATCCAGTTGGACATGGGATCCAGTTGGACATGGGATCATGATGAGTTGAAGCTGACTGGATGGCATCTAACAACTCTTATACTAGAAACCCCACACTTCTGAAGGTCACTTTTAGAAAGGTTTTTTTTTTTTAAGTTACATATTTCCTGCAGGCCCTCAAATGTTTGCTATTATAGGGTAGCAAATCTGAACACTTTGGAGAATAAAATAAACAGATATTTCTTAGCGGAAGACAAATTACCAAAGTCAAGTACCAAAAAAGGGAGAGGGGAAATAAACCATTTGCCATGGATGAAACTGGAAATATTAAAGAAGTACCATTGACAAAGTCACACAGAGCAAAGCCTTCATAAATCAGTATGCCTCTTAAAGAACAGGTCACCCTCACACTATTTTAAATGTCCCAGACATTGAAGAACTCATCCGAGATTTCAGAAATGCAGCACCTCCAACACTTGATAAAAGTACTGAAGCCTTTTCTCTTTCACGAGTAAATTTACAGATACAGCAAATAAATATTATCAAAAAGACTTCCAAGAAGACTGCAAATATATATTATGCAGTGTCTATATCAGGAATAATGAGCCCTGGAGATGCAGTGGCAAAAGTGCCCAGCTATTACCCAAAAGGTTGTCAGTTCAAACCCAGCAGCAGCTCCAGGGGAGAACCAGATGGCAGTGTATCTCTGTAAAGACTGAGAGCCTCAGACAGCCCGCGGGCATTGAGACTCTCTCTTCTAGAGTGACTATGAGTTGGAATCTGCTTGATGATAATAGTTTTGCTCATTTGTTTCAATTAGGAATGCTGGTTTGCTCATCCATTTGTTTGAAAAATCTTAGCATATTTTACCAAAGCACTGAATTAATAGAGAAGAGAAAAATTATATAATCATATCAACTGATACTGAAAAAGTACTTGGTAAAATTCCATGACTGTCCACATAAGCCAGAAATTATTTCCTGGGGAAATTAATAGAATTCTCACAATATTTTGTTGCTACAGAGACTAGCATTTCATTAGGTAAAATAAATGTTTCCCCAGGAACTAAAGGCACTTGATTACAAAAGACCCTTGGAGTTTTGGATTTTGCTTCAATGTCACTTTAAAATATTAAAGATGGAACATTAATTAAACATAGAGAGGTAAGATGTATTATTAACTTGCATACAACCAAGAGGTGCGCTTAAAGGAAAACGAGAACCAACACCCTGGGACTCCTTGCGAGAACTCAATTCAAGCTCTACAATTTAGTCGAAGACAGATCTTCTCTAAATTGGTATAAAAGGCAACACAGCCACTGCTGAAGCATAATGTACAAGAGGCAAAGACTTGTCTACAGAACTGGGCAGTTCTGAGCTGCTTTTTGTTTTCCTTTCACTTCCCTTTCAGTAGGTTGTATTCCACTAGGGCTGAGACCAAGAACATGCAGTGGGGGCCCTTCATGGAACTAGAGCCAGTCTGGTTTGAATAGAAGAAGGCTGGCTGTCTTGAAGGGTGCAGACAGCCTCGGCTTTCTCTCAAGGACAAGCTGGTGGATTCCCACTGCTGACCTGGCCATCAGCAGCTCAAGGCATAATCCACTCGGGCACCTTTACAGAACTAGAAGTTCCAGAAAGAAGTAGAATGAGAGGTTCCTGGAGGCACTGATGATCTAGCTGGGAGATCTGCTAAAAAGAACTATAGAAAGTAATTTTAAGCAATAGGAGAACAATGGGTGACAACATTTTTGAAGTTTGATATTCAGCTGCCCCCTTCCAAAAGCAGCAACTATCTACACAAACAAAAACGGTTGTTTACAATGCACCTAGTTTACAATGGATCTAGTCGACAATGCCTGTTGCATCCTTAGAGCTTGGCCTGGTTTAAGAGTGCATGCCACTCTGCTCTGCTCCGGCACAGGGAGACTTTTAGTGGATTTGTGATAACATGTGCCCCGGGCAACATGTAAAACCCAACCCTCCATGCATGTACCTTAGTTGTATCCGGGTATTCTCCTGAGACTTACTATCACCCCAAGAGCAAAATGTGCAATCAGATCCTCCTATTCCATTTATCTAGGAACAGGGATTTCTGTAATACAATTTTCCATCTTGCCCTTAAGTATATTTAAGAGCTATGATAAATAAAAATTGTGACTGAATCTCTTAAGTATTTCTACCTCACGCACATAGAAATGAATAATTCTTAATATATATTTATATATATATCACTTTTTAATTCTGCTTCTCATACAGTTAAGTAGGGATAGATGGAAAAGAAAAGAAGAAAAGTGATATATTTTTAGAAACCTGCATTAGCTAGTACGGGGTAAAGAAGCTACCAACAATCCCAAGCTCACTGCCCTGGAGTTCATGCTGACTCACAGGGACCCTAGAGGAGAGAGTAGAACTGCCTATTTTGGGTTTCTGAGCCTGTCCCTGTTGATAGGTGTAGAAAATCTCCTATTTCACCCTGGGAGCCACTGGAGATTTCAAAATGATGGCCTTGTGGGTCTCAGCCCAGTGCATAAAATCTACGCTACCAAGTCTCTTTAAGGGAACCTTTATGTCATTTATACTCGAAGGGTGCATTTAACTTTGAATTTACTCCTGAAAGGAATATAATCAGCTGAAACTAATTGGCACTTTCCCCCCACATAAGGTGTTTTATTAACATTATTGAATAAATATACAAATTGATTCAATGTGTATATAAATTGATACATCTTAGAAAAAAATAATTTTAATTCTATATATTAACTTTTCCTATGGCTAATGTTTTTGAGTTTTTATTTTATTTTTGTTTATTTTCTTTCTGAAGTGGCATTGAATCGGTTCTGACTCAGTGCACAACAGACTGAAACATTGCCCAACCCTGCACCAGGCTAACATTTGTCCTCTGTTTATATAAGGCCCTTCAGTAGGACACAATCTAGATACCATACAATTACATAGTTCAGTCAAATCAAGAAGTGTGATACAAAAATAATAATAATAAAATAAGAAGTGTGATACCATTTCTCCAGTTTTAGAATATTTTCTTCCTTCTTGTATTCCTTGTTATTTGCTCCCTGCCCCACCCCCCCACCCCGCCAACCTCTTTTGCCATTCTCACAAGGAACCCTTAATCTAGTAATTATCTCTATTGATCCACCCATCCTGGGTTTCATATAACAAAAATTTTACAAAGCCTACAAAACTACATAGTCAAGAAGGCTACCAACACTAACAAAATATAACAGAGATAAACCCTCA
>NW_022111300.1:53537112-53538795 GCF_000313985.2 Echinops telfairi
GTTAGTTCACAGATACTCACAACCTGGCTTAGAATAAGCAGATCACCTTTATGATAAGATGGAAGCAAACAAAAAGTAGAAGTGTTTTGCACAAAAGAATTAATCCATATTCCAAACCCTGATGAGTATTCCAGAAGAAATTCTTCACGTACATTCTTCTTCCCCTTTGCATTGGTTCCCAGTAGTGTGAACTGAATGCAGTAGATTCTTCTTCCCCTTTCCATTTTCCCTTATCCATCTGAACTGAACGTTATTGTGTGATCTCTCTTTACAAGACAACTGATATTTATATATTCTTTTGGATGTGGAACTGAAGAGTAAGAGTGCATAGTGATTTACATAAGTTAGATTCTGCAAACCCTGTTTGTTTCTAAAACTTTCTGTACTTAACCTATGACATAGAAGCATTTAATTAAGCATATTGCCAGCAGCAATGGCTAATAACTCAGTAGAAATCCTAGAGAGGAGATGAAAAGCTCCCAGAAGGATTGTAAGCTTGAACAATAACATCTTGAGAAGGGTGTGTAGAATCGCTCCCTCATGCTGATGGTGATTGTATATAGACAACAAGAGGGTCCCTCATCATTATAACCTCAGTCTCCAAAACTCCCAAATCTTGCAACACTTGCATACTTGCGAGATCTAATTAAAGTATAACTTCCTAATAATGATAAATGATACAGGTTGATCTTTTTTTTTTAGTGTAAATTTATCCCTTAATTTTCTCTACAATAACTCCCTGAGTATTTTTGAAGGCACATTTTAAAGGCAAAACTGATCCTTCAAGCAAGATTTTCTTCCATAATGCAATACATCTGTAATGACTTATAAAAGTTCCTTGTAACATTCCATAGAAGCCTATTTTTACAATCTGTCGATTATATTCCAGTGTTTTTTATGCATTTGTATCCCTCTCCATGTGAAAATTCAAGTTCAAAAGACGCTTGCTTTCAACTCAGAACTACAGGTAAATAGTATTGTTAAAAACACGTTCAACACAAAACTGAAAACCATAAAAGAGATTGGCTAGATAGAGACTGCTGGAACCCTTAGATGATGGCCCTTACTCACACTTCAGGTCTGAATTCAGGAACTGAATTCACTCCCATGGCACAAAATTCAACCAAACCATCTGTGATAGGTAGGTTTATTGTGCTAAACTGGCCAGTGAGAGCATGTAGGATTAATAAGGTCACAGTTTGATTGAAGGGCAAAGAGATAAATGGCTTGTTGAGCACCCCCTCTCTCTTGCTCTCTGGTGATCAGACCAGCGTGCGGCTGCCTTAGCTGGTTCTCTGTTTCAACTTGTGAGCTACACTACCTGTGGGATACCCAACCCGTGGATCCTGCCGCTAGAGAGCTTGAGGTGCTTTCAAGACCTGCTTTGACACACTGCTGGTGTATACATCGCTTGAGCTTGGGACTGTTGGATCCTGTCATCTGACTGATGGTTGGTGACCCGCCTTGCTTTTTGCTGCCTGTGGCTAGACTGACTGCATTGTCCTAGGGAAGACTCAGATGTCTGCTTCCTTGACCTTGGCCCCAGCAGCCCTCACGAGTTGAAGAACTTCCTTCCAGTATATTAACTGTTTATGGAAGTGAGTTGAACTGAGCCCTCTGTTCTGCTGTGTGGACTAACTAGTTGTTTTATTCCTTCATACTGTATATATATATTCAAATAGA
>NW_022111300.1:53539579-53542014 GCF_000313985.2 Echinops telfairi
CTAGTTAACATTTTTAGAGGGAAGCCATTACGACTGTGCATCACGCTTGTCAGCTGTCCAACATTTTGTGTTTTTTATTAGTTACTTTGTTATATTACTGGTCACAACATAAAAGGTAAGTGAAAACTAGTAGGAGGAAAGCGCTGGCAAGTTTTGGGTAAAAAAGAATAATTTTAGTTTTACAGCTACATTAAATAAAATAAATGCTTAAATAAAAGCAATTACATAGTATTTTAATTGTCCTATCCATATTCCTGAATCCTCACTTCAACATATAAATTTAATAAAATTTGTAAATGTGATGTGGCCCGTGTGAATCTTGCCTGTTGCACCAAATGGCCCGTGTTTTCATTCAGTTTGACACCCCTGCATTATAGATTCCCAATAGTGTATACATACAATAGAATGTTACAGATCATTTAACAATGTTATTTAATGCCATAAGAAAATGTTGACAATACACTACACAGTGCAACACTCACTGCTCATGGCAATGTAATACTCATTTATAAAGGAGACAATAACAATATTATATAGAAAAGCCTGGTCACTTACTCACTGCCATCTAGTTGACCTTGACTCATAGTGATCCCGTGGGACAGGGTAGAACTACCGCCATGAGTTTCCAAGGTTATACTTGTTTATAGGAGTAGAAAGTTCCAACTTTGCCCCATGGAGTGGTTGGTGGTTTCGAACTACTGACCTTTCAGATCACAGTCTCAGATGTAAGCAGTAAGCTACCAAGACTCCAGAGAAACCTGGTAGCCATCTCTAAATGATTGTTGCACTGTAGTGGGACCATGGAAACTGGTACCACTTGGTAGGATGCAAGGAGGAGAGCACAGCGCTCCTTCCCTGTCACACACACACTGCCAGGATCTCATCATGATGAAAAATGAAGAAAGCCAAATACAGCGACTCCCAACACATCACTTCGGAGAGGTTTGGTGGTTCAGTGGTACTTATGTAAGAGAGTCCTGGATTCAATTTCCAAGCAAGACAATTTGTGCCCAGTTACCACTGACCTGTCTGTCTGTCAGTGGAGACTTGCATCTTGCTACGATGATTTTGAACAGGGTTCAGTCGGGCCTTCAAATTAAGGTAGACTAAGAAGAAAGACATGGCGGTCTACTGCTGAAAATGAGCCTGTGAAAACTTTCTGGGACACAGTGGTCCCATCTGCAACGGCTGCATTTCTTTGTGCATGAGTGCCATTTGCAACCTCACATGGGGGCACCAGGAGTCAGGTCATCTCTATGGCAGCCACCATCAGCAACAATACACTGATAGACCTACAACGGTCAAAAGCTTTGAGGTCATGAAAGTCAAGCATCAATTGAGCAACAGTTACAAGTTGAAAGCGACCAAAGAGCACTGAAATGGGTATGCAAGACAAGACTGTGGCCTTGGATCCTTTTGCTACAAAGAACTTTTCGGGCAAAATTTGAATAGACTATAGAGCATTCCCTTTCTATGGTGATTTGCTGATTTTTATGGCTGAATTGTGATGATGGCGGTGAATGCTCTTTTGGCTGGAAATAACATAAGTTGGGAGAGAAAATGGAGATAGACGATTGCAATTACTCAGAAATGGTTCTGAGGTAAATATGTTCTTTTTTACTGTTCTTGCAACTTTTCTGTAAGATTGAAATTGTTAAAATAAGTAATAAAAAAGAAAATTATAATATGATGAAAACTGCACTGGAAAACCTTCCAGACCATACTCATATGTCTTTATATTGTGTGTGTGTGTGTGTGTGTGTGTGTGTGTGTGTGTGTGTGACAATAAAACTGTAACTGTAAGCATAGAAATTCAGTGAGTTTTGTGAACTATCTAGAGAATTAGCCTACCGGAGCCAGCAGTAGTAGTATGATTTCAGAATCGTGGGTCTTAGGACTGGTATTCAAAAGGAGGGATAGGGACCCTCCAAATTTTCAGCTACAGGGATCAGAAGTGATGGTTGCATGTGGCCACTTGATCTGGTGGCTGGCATCTGAGTTTTTGGGCCAACAAGGCCATCAGGATGGTGTCCTGTAACTTGTGACTATGGGTCATCAGGATCAGAAAATGTTTGGCCCATGTGAGCTGGTGTGGAGCCTGAGGAAGGACAGAAGCAAGAAGTCAGGATTTAATATGTGTGTATACATAGAAATAGGATGAGCTTTGAATTCTTATTCATTAAGGCTTGGGAGTCCACATGGCATACTCACTTCTGACCTCTGTGCACTTGAACAAATCAGAGAACTCACCAAAATGGACATATTTAGCTATTATAGTTTTATTGTGGCAAAAAGGATATACTGGGACACATTGGAGATGGTAGCATGGCCAAGGTGTTGGATTGAGAAACACATTGGGTGAGGTCTGGAATGTTGCCCACTCAGTTTTTAAACACAGGGCGCCCCCAACTTACAACAGATTCAAATGACAAGGA
>NW_022111300.1:53543205-53572388 GCF_000313985.2 Echinops telfairi
AAGCTTTTAAGACCCCAGACTCTATATCTTTTGATAGACGGGCACCATCAGCTTTCTTCACCACATTTGCTTGTGCACCCATTGTCTTCAGGGATCGTGCCAGGAAGGTGAGCATCTCAAACTGCTGAGTTGTTAGAACAAAGGGTTCTTGTGTTGAGGGAGAACTTGTGTAGGGGCCCCACTGTCCATCTGTTTCCTTAACACTAAACCTATAAATATATATACATATATCTATTTCCCCCCTCCTAGTATATATATTTACATCTGTATATGCCTGTATTTAAATCTCTATAAGTGCCCTTTGCCTACTGGTTCTTTCCTCTATTTCTTTCTACTTTCCTCTTGTCCCACTATTCAGCTGACATCAGAACTGATTTACGATGGCAGTGACAGAAAGTAACCTCATTATAAGTTGGCAGCTACCTGAAGCCAAGAGGGATGTTTCTTTCCTCCCATGTACATTGATGTCTATTAACAAGCAGGACCAATACTTCAACTCACACAAAATCAGAGATATTTGAATCAAAGTCAGACTAAGACCTCATTTCTCATGGATTAGAATATTAAGCAAAATCTGAGCCTGACAACTTCCATCAGTGGTAAGGCCAGGTATGGATAGGTGCCCTCATCTACTGCTAAACCAAGGGCTTAACTAGTCGAAAATATGTGAGAGAGTTTGCTAGTACCTCCCAACATTGTATGGTAATTTATCTTCTGACCTATGGAGTCCATTGGGGGTAGGAGTGGGGAGGAGGGGTCAAAAGGTCAAGTATGCATTTGCAATTTATCAAAATAATATGTTTTTAAGTATATTGCTGAATTGTTGGTAATCACACGAATAGGTCCTAAAGAAGTGCATGATCAACTATGATCAACCAACAACACTCTTTGAAAAGGAAGTGCTCTTCCTATCTAGAAACAAAGACAACTTGGAAACAGTATGTATCACAGCATTCCAGAATTGCTTTCTCTAAATGCTATCCCCACGTAAAACGAATATAGGTTCCCTGGAGAAATGTCTCCTGCAAAAAATATATCCGAAGAACCCTGGACATGCTACGACATGCTACTGTGCCAGAGAGTGAGCACGTGACTGAAGGTCAACAAAATGATGTGAAAAAATGTGTAGAGGCAGCTTTAAGAGATCCAAATGGGAGTATAAGAATTGTGTTAGAAAGAGATTGAGATACATCAAAAACATTATCATGAATGACTTACTGTTATTATTAATAACAATAACGAATGAATGAATGAATGAATGAATGAGTCACTTAGTTTTCTGGAGTCCCCTATAATGGCTCTGATTCATTCATAAAGGAAAAGAATCAAGCATTTAGCCTTTCTTTCAAGTAAAAAGACAAATGAGCGGTTAACCAAAGAGTTAAAGGATGTTCTTGTTAAATAAATGCTAGTTAAACATTTTAAGTAGCATTAAACAATCATCACTTAATGAAATACTAGCTTTAGACCATGATAATGTCAATAGACATGGGTAACATGTTGATGGAGAAGTTCACATTGGAGCACTTACACTAATGGGAACTGAAACCAACTAGATCAATCCTTGAGATCAAAAACACTAGCTGCTGTCTAGTACCACCTACAAATACTCACACCTAAGAAATACAACCTAAATAGAATGAAGTCTTCATAACTAACTTTCTGTTTAGAAGAACTAAGAGGTTAGAGAAACCAGTTATATTGCCATAAAAAAGCCAAGTGTCAATTTATGACTGTGGACATTCTAAAAGATGCCATGCTTTCACCAAAACCAAGGTCATAGGTTAAAAATAGGTGCCAAAGGCAACTAGAGTTATAACTGATTGTAGAGGATTTTATGACACATTTCCTGAGACTCCATCTTTATTGAGAAATGACATAGCTGAAGCACTGTTTTTCCCCTTTGGTGAAAAAAAAGGAGAAATCCTACTGCTGTCAAGCCCATTCCAACTCCTAGCGGCCCTCCACGTGGGACCGAGAAGAACGATTACATAGGGTTTCTGCGACTTGACAGCATTATAGAAGCAGGTTATCTCATCCTTCTCTATATGCGGATCTTTCAGTTAGCAGCTTAGTATTCCCAAAGAAAGATTGCTGGTAGTTGCCTTTCAATCTGATCCAATTCATATGGACCTGGTGTGCAACAAAATGAAACTCGGTCCAGTCTCGGCCATCCGAATGAGTAGAGTCCCTTGTTGCAGTCACTGTGCCAATACCTCTTGTTAAGGGTCTTCCTCTTCAACATCTTTTTTTTTTGAAGGGGGGGCGGGGAACGTGCTCTACTTTACTAAGCATAATGTCCTTCTCCAAGGACTGGTCTTTCCTGAGATCAGCATTTCCAAAGTACGGAATGAATTGTTACCCTTTTAGTTTCTAAGGAGCATTCTGGGGTACTTCTGTTTTTTGTTTTTTTGTGTGTGTTTTTTCTGGGGTACTTCTAACAAGATAAAGTTGTTTCTTCTTATGGACGTTCATAGTAACTTCAATATTCTTGCCAAAACCCTCATTCAAGTGCATCGGTTCTTCTCTGGTCTTCTTTATGCCTTGTCCAGCCTTCACGTGTATAGAAGTCATGGAAAATGACGTGGCTTAATCCTCAAAGTGACGTCTTTGTTCTTTACCACTTTAACGAGATCTTGAGCAGCAGATCTCCCCATCGAAATACGTCATTTGGCTTCTTTACTGCAGCTTCCGTGGCGATGCCTGAGGATCCAAGTGAAATAAAACCCTTGACCATTGCAATCGTTCCTCCCTTTATCAGGATGTCGTCTACTGGCCCAGCTGTGAGGATGTGGGTCTTCTTTACATTAGACTGCAACCCATACTGACGGCTGCAGGAATTTGCCGTCAAACTCCAGGCTGATGATTGGCCCCTCGATTCTTTCTGCGGAGCGATCTCTTCCTTTTAGGCTGTGTAACTAGAGATCTTCCAAGATCACTTTATTTTATCGCCAACTTTCTCATTCCAATGACCAATAATTATTAATGCATGTATACAATTATTGATGGCATGTATACAATTTCGGTCTGAAAAGGGTAGTATGAGTCTTCAATTTCTTCATCACTGACTTTAGCGGTTGGTGAATAAATCTGAATAATAGCTATAGTCACAGAACTTCCTTTTAAGTTCCTACATATTATCCTATCACAGACATGATCGTACTTTATGACAGATCTTGAACTGAAATGTTCTTTTTGACATTGAATGTGACATCATGTCTCTTGAGTTTCTCATTCATAGGCTAGTAAATGTAGGCATTCAATGTCAAATACCAAAAAAAAAAAAAAAAGTCAAATACCAGTCCATCTCAGCGCACCAGTGCCTACAATAGCAATCCCCATGTGTTGCATTTCAATTTGGACACTTCCAATTTTCCTAAATTTATACTTTGTGCATTTCATATTCTGAATACTAATGGATGTTTTCAGCTGTTTCTTTTCATGTTGAATCCTATGCCACCCGCAAATGAAGGTCCTGATGCCTTGCTCCGTCCACGTCATGAACGTGGACTCTGTTTTATGGAGGCAACTTTTCCCAGTCATCTATAAAGTGTATTTCAAGCTGAAGAGCTCCTCTATCCTCCGGCAGTGTATCAGGCCATGTTTTGCTGCTCTTCCTATGATTGTTCAGGAGCCCTGCTGGGACGGTGGAGTACACTTTGGGCTGCTCACCAGCAGCCTGCCCACAGAGAATGGCAAGGTGTTCCACTCCAGTAATGAGCGACAGTCTCAGAAATGCACCGGGCCTGTTCTAGCCTGTGCTATAGGTTTGGTATGATTCAGAATTGACTCAGTGGCCGTGAGTGCAGTGCAAAGTTTGAACAGCCTCAGAAGTGGACCACCTCTTCCTGATTCCTTGTCTGGCCTTCGTCTGGAAGTCTGCTGAGATCTGGGCACTTCAGCGCAGAGGACCTGCTGGAATTGGAAATACTGAGGGTACAGCGCTCATCAGCACAACAACAAGGAAGCCAACCACAATACCACAAACTGACCAACAAATGGTTTTAAAAAGAGACAAACCCCTACCCACTGCTATGGAGTTGATGCTTACTCTTAGGAACCCTCTGTGGGGTTTTTGAGATGGCGAATACTTACAGGCGGAGACAGCCTCATCTTTTTCTCCCTAAGAGAGGCTGGTGCATTTGAACTGTCACCCTTATAATAAGCAACCCAACTCTGAACTCACTGTGTAAATTGAAAATAGCCCTACTCTTTTGAGAGGATCCCTTGACAATATAAATACGATCCCATCATTTAATTGGCTTTCTCCAATTTGAATGGGCACATGAGTGAGCAGGATGATAAAGCAAACACTTTGCCTGCAGAAATGAAGCTGGGTTTGGTGGAAATGCAGGGAAAGCTGTGAGCACCACCACCGGACAGGGCTGCCTTGTTTTTCCAGGTCTTGCAATGTTTCCAGTTTGTTCAGGGTTTGTTTCAGTGGAAGATATCTGTATTTTCCTTTTCTGGCAGGCTTTGTTTGTTTGTTTGTTTTTTGTCTATTGCAGGTTCCGGCTTTGGTAGGTTTTACTGTAATTCACTATTTCACTAATGTATATTTTACAGGAAAACATGTCAGTTTTTTATTTCCCAAAACAAACAATTTCTGATATTGTGATGTGTGTGTGTGTTCAAATGAAAATACCCTAGAAGTGAATAGGAAATGGCACCGTGGAAAAGCCACCACCAATGACCTAGCATTTTAGAAGATATTTGTAACACTCCTGAGTCTGAATTTCCTGACAGCCTTGCTGGATACCTAGATCCCAGGAAGAAAGTATCCATGTGGAAGATCCAAAAACAACAGATATTAAACTCTGGGATAATAGAAGATTAAAAAAACATAATTTACTGCTTAAGAGTAGATATAGCTGTGGAAACAAAAGGAGAAACTTTGAGTGATGAGACCACTTGCTCTGGATACTCCCAGGGCTGTTATTGCCGGGTGCCAGCCAACCGCTTCCTAATCCCAGCGTTCCTAAGGACATCAGTGCTGTGCCATCCTCACACGTTTTCTTACAGTAGAGCCCATTTTTGCAGCCACTGTGGCAATCTATCTTGTCAAAGGCCTTCCTCTTTTCCGCTGCCCCTCCACGGTACCGACGAGTATGAAGTCCTTCTCAATGGGCTGATCTCTCCCGATATATCGAAAGTGTGTGAAACAAAGTCTCACCATCCTTGCCCCTAAGGAGCATTCTGCCTGTGCTTCTCCCCAGACAGACTGAGTTGTTCTTTCGGCAGTCCATGGCCCTATCAGGAGTCTTCGTGAGCACCTTAATTCAAATGCGTTGGTTCTTCTTCAGTCTTCCGTATTCAGTGTTCAACGTTCATATGCATGTGAAGGAAGCTATTGAAAATACTATGGCTTAGGTCAGGTGGACTTCAGTTTTCAAGTATCAAGCCTCCCAGGACAAGCAGATGTATGTTTTCCTCTGAAACTTCATGGGATTTCACCATCTTCGCAGTAGAAAACAAGAGCTTCGTGAATACATGCATTTGAAAGGGGACTCTATTTTTTTGCCAGTTCTAAGCAGAGAGCTGAAACACATGATGTATACCTAAACTTAAATGGTGCTTATATATATATTTACTTCATAAGTTGACCTTCTATGTGTTAATAATTCCAGAGGCTCTAAGTTAATGGGAAATGAATCCTCCAAAATATAGCACAGGGTGGACCACAGCCATGTACCTTTCCACAGTAAAAGAGTGTGTGTAAGAAACCTGGAAACGCAATTTTTCGGTGATGTGTGAGCATGAGCAGATT
Source organism: Echinops telfairi (assembly GCF_000313985.2). Lineage (NCBI taxonomy): Eukaryota > Metazoa > Chordata > Mammalia > Afrosoricida > Tenrecidae > Echinops > Echinops telfairi. Next base: position 53,548,973 of record NW_022111300.1, read on the forward strand.
TATTTGCATTCTGCCTTTGAAAACAGTCCTTGTAGAGACATATTTTCATGCCATGCAACTCAAGTGCTGGCGATTATCTCATTTAAAGGAGCTGCTAACCATTTCATGAGATTGTTGACTATAATATCGGGAAATGATTTCAGAGTGTGAAAACACTGTATATACTTTGCAAATCAAATGCATTCGCCTGGAGAGAACTAGCTTATGCTGCTGGTTCTATTTTGCATGTTTTTTAATACTTAAGAGTTAGATGGTTTAATCTGTGGTTTCTTTGATAAGATGCAGGTGCAATTACATCGATACACCTCAGTAAGCGTCTTTCCTTAACTTAATGGGAGTTTTCAAGTTTGCTTCATGACATGACTCTGCCTACTGATGGTAGAATCGAGAGAGAAATAGTAGTTCTACGTGTTATTTTTCAGCTTCGAATCATACCTTTCATCGCCTTGGACTTAACCCAAAAATAAAAAGGAAGGAAACCATACAAGCAAAAATCTCTAGAAAACTTGGGCTTTAACCTTAATTATTATTATTATTTGTTTTTTGCTGACAAGGAAATCACAGAATCAGCAGACTAGACAAGCATGCATTGGGAAGAATGTCTGACCTCCTCATGCTACACATGGGCAAAGGAAATCCAACTACTTGTCTGCCCAAAGATGATTCCTGCAAGGCAGAGGTCAGACATGCTTCTACCTTCCAATCTTCTTTACTGTTCTGACACTAGGCATAATTCTCACAGCACTCTGGTTCCTCTGCTGGGTGGCACAATCCTCTGTAGGGGCCACACAGAACTCCCAGACAATACGTGCAATACATAATGAGGTGTCATTATGGAAGCTAACAGGTCACAACTCAAGATCAGATATGTTAATAATACAGTACTTTTGTCTGTAGTGCCTCTTCTCCAGCATACTCATAGGCTTCCTCTCTCAACCACATGGCTCCTTGGCCTCTACCCTGCTCTGACAAGAATTACAAAGCTCTCTAATGGCAACAAACGCCAAATGGCTAAAGGGCAGCTCACTCTGTAAGCCAGCCTCCTGCCCAAGGGCAGTCAGCTTTACTCATTCTATTGGCAGGGGACCCTGCTACTGTGCCTCATGGTCTCTGTGCTGCTGCTTCTATTGCCAACAACTCCTTCTCCACACAGGAATCCCAGACATGCTGCACTCAAAACTCCTCTTTCTTGATGGTCATCAGATTCTGTTCCTGCCTCTGAGAGGGCTCCTTTGTGTCCTAGTGGGATGGCAGAAGTTACTCATTAGAGTCCCATTGCCAGATTTGCATTTTTCCACCATTCACTTGGTGGAAATTAGAAATATTATCAGTAGAAGAGCTACACCAAGTAATTCAACTGTGACATACATGCGTAGCCACTAGGCATGTAATTCAACTGTGACATACATGCCCAGACACTCTTCTGTGGACAAGTCTCCTCTTGACATCATTGTGAGAGGTGATCTTGGGTCTATACCCCTTTGTCCTACAAATTACAATATTGGAAAAAATTCATAACACAAGAACACATCGGAAAATGAGAATAGATTGTAACTGGACACCAGGGTCATGTTCTTTATGGGAAATTGAAAAATACCAAGCGAATTTTTGGCCAAGGTTTGTGTACATTTTATATAGTAGAAATCAGTCATAATGGCATTCAGAAATGAAGGACTTATTTCTTATTTTTCAACCCTTGTTTTGCCTATTCCAGCTTCCCCCTTTCCCAGAGAAAGGAAATCTTCTAATAAAATATATATACAAAAATGCGACATTGTGAGTTACAGATAATGCTCCATGGATAACAATGGGAGAAGAACATAATTCAACTTTAACTTCAGTGTGATATTTACTTATCCACGCACTAAGTCTAAGGCACACAGGATGCAAGCATATGGCTATACTCTTGGGAGACATATTATTATAAATTCGTTTCCCCTCTCATTTTACTTTCTGTGGCATATTGTCTTTTAGAAACTTCCTTTCTTTTACAAACAAATGTTCTTGCCAGTGACATATTTTTGAAACCTTCCAATTCCATTAACTCAGCAACTCTGCATCAAGCAACCACTATGTACAAGACTCTATGCTAGCATTTACGTTTACAAAGCCATAAAGATGTGTCTTCATCCTCAAGTAGAATACACCATTGTAGGAAGACAAGATATACACAACACCTAAATTATAATAAATAATGATAAGCCCTCCTGCAGCTCACTTAAAGATGAGAAAAAATAATGTGAAAATAAATTATGTGGGGATTTCCTGACCAAAAAAGATTACAAAGGGACTCCTGAGTGGGGAGCATAGAGTTTAACAAATTGGTTATAACGGCTCAGGTATTTTCAAGAAATGAGAAGTAACTGACCAATGGAACCAACATTCTTTGGTCACTATTTATCCTTTAAATACTATTGTGGTTAGATGCTGCCCAGGAAGTTCTAACTCATTGTAACCCTATACACAACACGACGAACCACTGCTGGCAACAGCCCTATATCAGGCAATGGTCAACTGCTAACTGTAAGGTTTCCACTGGCCAGTTTTTTTCAGATGTGGCTCTCTGGGACTTTCTTGCTAGTCTGCCTTAGTGCAAAAGATTTGCTAAAACTGGTCCTCTATGGGTGACCCTGATAATATTTGAGATGCCGATGGGATAACTTGCAGCATCACAGCAACACACAAGCCACCACAGCACAACAAACTGACAATTCTTGAAATACACAACTGAATTTACATCATTGTCAGAAAGAGGTGTGATCTATGTTGTTTGTTCGGTTATGTGTGTTCTTTTTTAATCGTGTAACATTTCAGCAATCTTCACATATACCGTTCAGTGAAACTATGTTCCTCATCTGTTCATCAGGCTTCACCTTGATTGGTTCCCAAATGATACCATCACTCTCAACAGAATCTCGGCCACCTCTCAGCATTGAGTCCTCTTTCCCGCCTCTATTCCACAGACTTCTGGTAGATATTCCAAAATTTGGTCCTTCTACTCTTGCCTATTCTAGATAGCTCATTGACGTGAGCTCAGACAGTATTTGTTCTTTTGTGAGTAGCATTTCACGTGGCATAATGTTTTCAAGGTTGATGCATGTATCGGGATTCCTAAGTGACATTGAGTTGCCTCCAAATTATAGCAACGCTGTGTCCAACAGAACAAGACTTGTCCTGTTCCATCTTCATGATTGTTGCACGTCTGAGCCTGTACTTGCAGGCACTGTGTCCATCACTCTTATCTGGGTTATTTCTCCTTTTCGCTGACTTCTAAGTTATCACGCCTGGTGTCCTGCAGGGGTGGGTCTTTCCTGATAGCTTGTCCAAAGTATACGAGTCAAAGTCTCACCATCCTCATTTCTCAGGAGCATTCTGGTTGTACTTCTTCCAAAGCAGGGTTGTTTATTCTCCCAGCAATCCAGCATACGTTCAATATTCTTCACCAACATCATACTTCAAATGCATCTATTCTTCTGTTATCTGCCTTCTTCAGTGTACAGCTTTCATATGAGGCAATTTACAATACCAGGACTGAGTCTGAGACATCTTGTTTCTTTAATTCTTTAAAGAGATTCTGTGCAAGAGATTTACTCAATGCAATGCCTCATTTGATCTTTTGACTGCTGGTTCCATGAGCACTGATTGTGCACTGGAGAAAAATTGAATTCTAGATAACTTCAACCTTTTCTCCATTTGTCAGCGTGCTGTCTATCGGTCCAGTTGCGAGGATTTTGACTTTCTTAATATTGAGTTGCAATCCATACTTCAGGTTGCAGTCTTTCATTTTCATCAGCAAGGGCTTCAGGTCTTCTTCCCTTCAGCAAGCAAGGTTGTGTCATCTGCACATCGTCTGTGATTTAAAAAGCCTTCCTCCATTCCTTCTGCCATGTTTTTCTTCATATGGTCCAAAATTTCCATGGTTGAGTAATAGCCAGTAGACATCTGGACCACAATTTTAAAAATCTGTTGATAGGAATTTTGGTGGTGACCTGTGTTTTTCTTGTTCATTTTGTTCTTGGTTCAGTTGGAGGTTCAGTTGACAAGTCATATTAAACTCAGTTGCCTTCCAGTAATGTCTGAGTCATGGCAATGCTACCTGGGTCAGAGAAGAGCTATACTCCCTGAGGTTTTCAAAAGCTGTGTTTTGGGAGTGTTTGAGATGGCCCTGATGACTGGATTAGAACTGCCAACTTTTCAATTAGCCGCCAAGTGCGTTAACCACTTGTGATACCCAGGAACTTTCACACATTGTTGCTGTTGTTGAATGATGTAGTGTCACCTTTGGCTCATAGCAGCCTGTGTGACACAGTAGAACTGTCCCCTAGGGTTTCCTCAGCAGTCCTATTTACAGAGACTGAGTCCCAGGTTAGACTCTCATGGAGCAATGGAGTGGATTTCCACCACCACCTTTTGGAATCCTCATACAGGTAGTCCCAGACTTACAATGCTTTCTAGCCATGATGAACCTCACATACGTCCATTCTCTTCCTTTTTTGCACACCTTACCAGTAGTGATGCATCCTCCATGCATATCTCTATGTTAATATGTGAGATTCTCAACCAAAGACAAACGAAGATCAGATTTATAGCGAGACTGAAAATAAAAGGCAATGATACTGGAAACTAAAAAAACAGAATGAGGTATTTGACTCGAGTCCAGCTGGTTCATCAGTCGTGGGCGTGGCCCCTGTCCTAAGATGGGGGTACATGAACAGTAAGGCCTGTGAAAGCCAGAAGTTGTATGAGGGGAAAACCTGTCAATGAAAGATCGTAGAGGGAGATAGAAAAGGTTGGGATTACACCCTGAGCTAGGCAGAAACCTTGAGAGGGGAAGAAAAAAAATTCAATCCCTCTAAGTTCTGGTCCTAAGTACAGCTTTCAGTGTACTTCCTCTATAGACTGACTTGTTTTTCCACATCTCACACTGAGAAGGGGTGCCTGCCTCGGAGAGGGGTGGCCTCGCCATGTTCCTGGGGCTATCTCCTTGTGGACAGCACTTGTGTTTTCCCTTTCTGACAAGTCCCTGTCTCACACACCTCCCCGCTCTTGCAGGTTTCACTGTTGTAAACTGAGAACATGCAGGTCTTCCCCTGTCACCTGGCACAGAATATAACACAGAAGTTCATTTTACTTGAAAGTAGAATTTTCCCATTAAGTCAGCCAAGCAAATCCCCATAATTACAGACCAAGGTTGGGATAACTTTTAAATATGCCTTATGTCCCCTTACTACTTACGCTGGATACACAGTAGTGTCCATCAATGGGCAGACGTCCCTCCGTGTTGGCATCGAGGCTCAGTGTTGGTTCTTTGGTGACTGACCAACTTCACTCAGCACAATGCTTTCAATGCCTGGTCACATATCAGTGGTTCACGCTCTCGGTGGCTGAAGAAGAGTGTACTCACAATAGCAGTGCAACAAAAAGAGGGGGAGACCTACATTGATTTGTATGGATTGGAAGGAGGCAAAGTAGGAGGGAGGAGACGGGAGGACTCAGGGCCAAAGGCTTAGATGACATTGAGCTTCTGTCCAGAGTGGCAATATTATTTGGGAACCTGGTGTCACTAAAGCGTACTGTGAAGATTATTGACATGTCAAATGCGTTTACATATTCCGGTTGGAACTTAGACTCTTAATAATATGAAATGACTTTCTAAGTCCCTCTCTGGTGCTTTTATAACCATATGCTGTAGAATATATTATTAAAGTGACTTTAAAAAAAATATTTGCCAGGGATCATCTCTCACTCTTGCTCTCACTCAGTGTCCTTTATCTTTTGTCTAAAATAATAAACACTGCAGTGATGTTCACATGGTGCCACGGGGAAAGAGAAAGAGGAATTAATTGGCGTGCATTGTTTAATCAATCAAAAGGTGTTTTCACGGTTGAATTCATTTGAAAGGTTCTTCTAGAAGTCTGGATCAGGAACCTAGCCCCACCATGCTTCAACCAGCCATGACAATTTCAGCAGAGCTATGGCTATCATTCAAAGCCTCTTTTGAAAACGAAAGCAATTTTAGGCCCCATATCCTCCAAAAAAATCCTCTATCTTGTACTTGCACTTTTTCTTTGCTGATCAAAGTTCAAAGTCCAATTCTGCCCATTTTCTCACCTCTGCAACCAACAAGGATGTGATTTGTCACATTACACATTTGAAACTCAGTGTGTATGGCAAGGGGTAAAGGTTATACTTTGGGGAAAAAGTCCAAACATTATTATTATTATTTTAAGCAGAGACGAAAGTGCATGTCAGATAACCAGGAAGGCCCAGCAGGGACTGAGGGCCAACACTGCTGCAAACTTCCTGTCTCTCAAGAGGGTCTGCTGCCCCCTGTCGGTGGTTGCCCAGGCGGGCTGCAGACAATCACAAACAACGCGAAAGGAAGGAGCTTCGGTTTTATATTATTTCAAAGGCCAGTGGAAGGGCTGTTTGAAAGAGCTTTCTAGAAAGAGAGTCCCGGAACGTTGAGTCTCGCTGCACTCTCTGTCCCCTGGCTCCCAGCAGAGGTTGGGCGGTGCAATTGCACGAACAGCTGGATGCAGGGACCAGGCCACCCTGGTCTGGACCAGGGAGGGGTCAGCAACCCCCAGACCAGCCCAGGCAAGACGCCCCAGGAAGGGCAGCTAACACAGAAGGACACCCAAAGAGCAGGGACAGGAAATCAGGGAAGGAGCAGATGCCCACTGGAGTCCACACAGTTGACAGCAGGGACCATAGGAGACAAAACCAGGATCTAAACAGAGAGTGATGGTTGCATGGGCGCCTGCTATTGATTAAAGTGAACTTGCTAAGGGATTAACTGCATCCGTGACAGTACCCGGAGCAAGAATGAGTGTCCACGAGCCAAGAAGGACAACGCATTCAATTTAGTGGACTCACATCTGAAGGCCAGAGGTAGAAAATGGGGGTGGGGGGGAGGCGGACAACCGTTTATTGAGCGCTTGCTCTATGGCAGTCTCGAGCCGACTATGGCCACAGGGACCTGCTGCTTCTGTCCGCCCTGGTGCAAAGGCATTTGAAAACTGCAAGGGATACCACTTTGAACTTGCACTTGACCCCATGTCTTTCTTACTTAAGAATATATGGACATCCATAAAGCCAATCAGAAAAGAAAGGAAGTGAGTAGTAAACATAAAATTTGCATAATGCTTTATTCAAGAAATGAAGTGGCTGCTGGAAATGGGCTTTAGAGTTGGAGAGTGGATTCTTGCTTTGGATTTTGTAAGTGCTAATTATTGTTTATGTTATCAGCTTAATTAATAGATAATAAAAGAAACTGCTTAGAGACCAAGAAGAAGAAATGGACGGTTCTTGGAAGAAGGACGGTCAGAATGCTCTTTAGAAGGGAGGATGGGGAGACTTGGTCTCCTGTGTTATGGGCATGCTATCAGGAGAGGCCAGTCTCTGGACATCATGGTGGGTACAGTAGGGGGGCAGCAAGAAGGAGAGAGACAATCAATGAGATGGAATGGTAGAATGGCTGCAACAGTGGGCTCAAACAGAATCATTGTGAGGATGGCCCAGGACCGGCAGCATTTCCTTCCATTGCGCATGGGGTCGGAAAGAGTCGGAACTGACTCATCAGCATTTAACAACTACAATAAGAATCAAGGTGAGGGCCCAAGGGTATCACGTTCATTCTACCTCGATGCTCCTGACAGTGACCGAGGGGAGAGAGAGAAAGAGAAGGAAATACTATACCTAAAAATCAAAGGCTTCTCTATAGAAACACAGGGGCCTTCACAAGCCCGTGGGAATGTTTATTAACTTTCCATTTCATTTTTTCATGGACTTTTGAGAGAGAAAAAATATCTTACATAGGAAAACTAAACTTGGGGGGGTGGGGGCAGGGCAGGCTTTGAATTTTCAGATTAAAATAAAATAAAATCACCAATTCCAGAAGAAACATTTAAGCCTGACAAGAAAGAAAAGGCAAGTTTGTTGTGTTTTCGCTGGTCTTTCCATGTTGGCAATGTTTGGGGGGAAAGGATGTGAAAAGAAAATATGATTCCTATTTTTATTTCTTCGCAAAAGATTTTTAAAAATAGGCATCTGTGTTCCAACACATGGGTTCTCAGTAAGTACAGAGCCCGTGCGATCTTCTTTCGCAAAAAGAAAGACTTCACGTGGGAGTGAACTCCAGGCAACCTGCTGCAGAGAGAAGACGGAGAAGGCAGGGAAAGTCCCTGTGATAGAGGGGCTGGGGAGAGGCTCTGAGTGGAATTCAACAATGAATCACAAATAAACAACTATCAGAACAACTGTCCCTACTGAACAGAGCAGAAATGTATAAACCTTATTAAAAACAAAAAATGCAACAAAATCAATAGTCCAGGTGAGCGGATGTGGGAGAAGTGGGAAGGTATTGATTTTTTATTATTCACAACAAAGGAGTTGGATGTTGTTCTTGTTAGGTCCCATTGGGTTGGCTCCAACACATAGCCACCTGTGCACAGCAGAATCAAACACTGCGCTGTCCTGCGCCTTCCTCACAGTTGCTCCTCTGCCTGAGCACATGGATGCAGTGGCTGGGTCAATCCATCTCCTTGAGGGGCTTCCTCTTTGTCACCACCCCTCCACTTTACCAAACATGATGGCCTTCTCCATGGACTGGTCCCTCTGGACACTATGTCTAAAGTATGGAAGATGAAGTCTTGCCATCCTTGCCGCTAAGGAGCCCTGTGGCCTTACCTTCATGCAATACAGATCTGTTTGTTCCTTCAACAGTTCATGGAACTTTCAGTATTCTTCTCCAGCACCACAATGCAAATGGATTTATTCTCCTGCCTTCCGTATAATGCAGTGGGGAATACGAAGGCTTGTATCAGGAGCATCTTAATCCTCAAGGAAACATCCTTGCTCTTTAATACTCTAAAAAGGCCTTGTACAGCAGATTTACCTAATGCAATGTGTTTTAATCTCATGACTGCTGCTTCCATGAGGATTGATTGTAGATCCAAATAAGACAAAAATCCGTTACAACTTCAAACTTTTCTCCATTATGCTGATTTTACCCATTGGTTCACTTGTGAGGATTGTGGGCTTTCTTACATTGAGTTGTAATCCATACCGAAAGCTATAATCTTTGCTCTTCATCAGCAAGTGCTTCGATACCTCCTCATTTTCAGCAAGCAAAGCTGTATCATCTGTAGATTGCAGGCTGTTGATAAACCTTCCTCCACTCCTGATGCTATGCTCATCTTCATGTAATGCAGGTTATCTGATGGTTTGCTCAGAATATAAACTGAACAAATATTGTGAGAGGATGCAACACTGGTGCACATCTTTCCTGACTTTAAACCACGCAGTATTCCCTTGTTCTGTTCCCACTCTTGATCCATGTACAAGTTCCGAATGAGCCCAGTGAAGTATTCCTGAATTCTCCCATTCTGCTCAAGGTTCTCCACAGTTTAGTATGGTCCACACAATAGAACGACGTTGCATGGTCTGTGAAACACAAGTAGACACCATTCTGGTAGTCTCTGCTTTGAGCCAAGATCCATCGATACCAACAATGATATCCCTTGTTCCACATCCACATCTGAATCCAGTCTGACCCTCTGGCAGTTCCCAGTCAATATGCTGCTGCAACTGTGGTTGGAGGACCTTAAGTAAAGTTTTACTTTTGTGTGATATCTTTCTATAATTTGAGCATTCTCTTGAGTCGGTAGACATCTGTTTTAATGATATGACTCTTCTATTCCAGCTGCCATTAACCACCACCAATGCTATTCATAATCTCTGTGCTTAACCTAAAATATTTCAGGAAAAATACCTCTTATCATGAACACACTTATCTGAAGTCTTGTCAGCTATGTCTCCAAATTCATATGAAGACTCAAGAGAATCTAATTTTATACTTCTTGTTGAAAACTTATGTAGAAATTAATGTCCCTCTTTAAGAAGCAAATGACATTGTGATCCATTCCACAGGAGGAGATTAAGCGGGAAAGAAAACCTGGGGGCTTCTAAGAACTAGTCATCCTTTCTAGTGCTTGTTTTAATCAAAAGGAAGTCCTTGGTGAAGTGTGTGACCTTCAGGTAGGAGAGAAATTCAAGCTGTTGCATTAACTCTATAGCATGTCATGCCAAACTGTTCTTGACATCTGAAATGATGTGCTGTGATAATCATAAATCGCTAGCTCTTCCTAGTGATGCTTGATTCTGAATCCTAGATGACATTGCAATTTGCACAGCTTACAACTCAACAGTAAAATCCAGGCTAAAGCTCCCAAAGTAGGGTAGACCACCCCCTTGGTGGTGCTGGAACAATCCAGGGGGCACTACAAAACCAGATATCTATACTTTATCTTGGATTATGGTCTATGGTGCAAACGGTTTTAATTGCTAGGAGGGTGCTGATTTTTTTTTTCCTACTGAAAAAGGGACAGTAGGTCAAATAAGTTTGAGCACCTATGACTAAACCTCAAAATAAATTGACAACTTTTTGTCCCCTAGTCTATGACTGCAGAAGACTGTCGTTGTTATGAAGTGCCGCTAAGTCAGCTTTCCTTGTGACCCTGTGCACAACAGAACAAAGCATCTCCTAGTCCTTTGTCCTCCTTACAGCCGTTGTTATGTTTGAGCCCATTGTTGCCACCGCTGTGTCAATATGTCGCCTTGAAGACCTCCTTCTTCTGCTGGCCCTTGATTTTGACCAAGCATGATGTCCTTGTGCAGGAACCGGTCCAAAGTACATGGAAGGAATGCCCACCATCCTCTGTGCTAAGGAACCTTCTGGCTTCCAACTCAAACTGCCAAGACAGATTTGCACAACAAAATGCAGACCTCCCTCCACATCTCAGCCCCCTGTTTCCACAGCCCTCACCCCTGCTGTCAGTTTTATCTTGCGCTCTCATCACTGACATTCCATCTTGGACTTAGGGATCTTCCTTGTTGTTTTGTTATTGTTTATTGCATCATCATTATTTCCCTCACTGGCTTATCCAACCCATGATGTAAGGGCATTTGCCTTGGCTCTTGAGTAAGTGCCCTGATTCTAGAAATGTGACAAGGTACATGTATACTAGGAGCTCGTAAAATGCATGTTCAATAAAAGATACTGCTTTTTTAATTGTGTGAATATTAGTTTTCAAACGTTAATTATAGGATTAGAAGGAAGCTATCATATCCTAAGGTAGTCGCCTCTCTAGGTTAGCCACTCAACATGGTCATCCTGAAATGTTTTGCAAGAATACGTTCACTAAAAACTAAAAAAATCCCTGACCCTTGACTCTCCTATCAAAATAGCTACAAAGAACTATGATAGACCTAATAGTTATGCTATACTTTTCCAAAAGGATGTATTTTTCATTATCCTATTGTTTTGACAAGATCATTCTATGGGACGAGTTTTCTCATGCTCATTACTCAGTCTCAAATTACAGAGTAGCAATAACGTTTCAGAAATTACCTTACCATATCCATTTGTAACTCGTAACAAGTATTCAGTCTTCAATTATAGGCAAGCATGTATTCAAATTCCACTACAACATTTAGTGCCTACGTTAAAAACTCCTCCCTTTTCTTGAGTCCATTTTGACCCACAATGACTCTGAAGGACAGAGCAGAACTGCCCCTTGGGGTTTCGGAGGCTGTAAATCTTTATGGGAGTCTAAAGCTTCATCTTTCTCTTGAGGAGCAGCTGGTGGTTTTGACATGTTGTCAAGGGAAACCAGTCCCTGGAAAGGATGTCATGTCTGGTAAAGTAACACGTCAGCAAAATAGAGGAAGACCCTTGAGGAGATGGCGGGACATGATGGCTGCAATGATGGCCTCAACTCCGGGAGGATGCTGAGGAGGGCACAGGACTGAACGGGTTTCTTAGAAAACGCAGCCACTGTGACACAGAGAAAAAGATAAACACTCTTATCTGTCAACCCTACAGCTTCTACCACCCTTTCTTCTTCAGGATCCTCCCTGTGCTGTTGACCCCATGGTTGGTTGGGTGGTTGATGACTGGGTTCCAAGAGAGAGCTGGTTACAGTGGAACCTTGTCCAGAGAGGCGCATTCTTTGTTGTTGGTTGTGAATGTTGGGAACTGATTAGAGGACAGAGGGGAAGGTTGAAGGAGTATGATCTCTTGTTCACTTATCTGAGGTAGTTTATTGTGCCAACCTGGCCAATAAACACGTGGGATTAATTGAAGGGCAGAGAGATAAATAGCTCAGTGAGCCTCCTCTTTTTTGTCTCTTGCTCTTTGATCATCAGATCAGTGTGTGGCTGCTTGCTTGTTCTGTGCCTCAATTTGCAAGCTACATTACCTGTGGGACACCTAACCCATGGAATGTGTCACTGTAATTTGAGGTTCCTTCAAGACCTGCTTTGCCACACCATTGGAATTTACATCTCTTGAGCTGGGGACTGTCGGACCCTGTCATCAATCTGACTGTTGGTGACTTACCTACCTTGCTGTTTGCTGCCTGTGCCCGGATAGCCTGAATTGCTCTACAGAGGACTACCTGGTGGCCCTCAAGACTTAAAGGACTGCCAGTGTCTCACAACTGTCTCTCAGGAGTGAGTTGCATTTAGCCATTTGTACTGCTTATAATTTAATTAACTGTTTAATTTCTTATGTTATATATCTATCTGTATAAATATTTATAAAATGATTAGTATTCTGGTTTTGTTTCTCTAGAGAACCATGTCTAACACATTAGCTTAACCAGAATGGAGGAACTCACAATCTAAATGAAGCTGGTTACTCCTAGGTGGTCACCATCTGGTTGGATATTAGGACTCTGATTCTGCCCATCTTCTAAGAAGATCTATGTGGAGCTCCCATTGAATTTCAGAAACGCTGCTCAGCATCGCTCAGAAATAATATACTCCACCGCAGAGCTGAAGGGCACTGATTTGTCCCTGGAAACCTGCTCTTTAAAAGTTTTGCTGTGTTATATTGGAGAGGCCCAGAGTTCGTACTTCTTCCTCCAGGTATAAGCTTTCTCTAAATAGCCACCCAATAATGTGTGGTGAGAGATGAGTGACAGGATGTAATGAGAACATTTGTTTGCTCAACCACTGTTCTTCTTTTTTTCCTAAAGAAGAAATAAAAATATAAAGCTAAATAATTCATGTAACATTTCTGACTCCCACATTATTGATCATAGTACTAGTCATCAATCTGCTGCCCCTCAAGCCATCCCAACAGGTTACTACTTACAGATTGTGGTATTATTTGCTGCCAGGATTTGTTTTTTAATATAAACAATGAGAGGAAATTTTTATCTCACCAGAGTTCCTTCTCTAGTGAAAAGCACATAAGCTGCATCTCGGGTTTTTAATTAATCAGATGTGAAGAGCTGATCCTGAAATTGCGGATAGGATCAAAATGAGTGGCAAATGGTAAGACTGAAATAATTGCCTATGGTCCAAGCAGAGGTGGATTAGAATCTTTTTTTTTTTTCTCTGATTCAAGACCAACGCCAGAATAATGACATATAGATCACTTTTCATTGACTGGAGGCTAAACTTAAATGACAAATTTTATTCATTGGATAAGTTCTTCTAAGTTCAAGTTCCTAGGCCTTAATAGAAAAGCATTGCAAACTGAAAAATAGTGACTTAATGTTTCACCTGCAACAAGTAGTTAAATATTAAGGCATTATCGGGAAGACACTTATTTTAATCTTCAGATTGCTGAGACCACTGTATTTACCCTATTTCAGTCAGGAGGATAATGCCAAGCTGTGGCACATGCCAGGCCAGTTCAAAATAAGTCCAATCAGGAAAAAAGAAAACTTGATTACATGAAACAGGAAAAGGTAGTCTTGATTCTTAGTTTCTAATCTGTGTGTGGCTGTGTCTACGTTGGGTCCCTTACATTATAGACAGGCATGACTTTTCTACACCCATTCTGTCAGTCTCTGTCACTGACTGGTGCTTTGAAAGCATATTGCAGCCAGTGTGGTTAGGGATGTGCATGAATCACTGCTGCTGTCTTCCATGCTTTCTGGATATAGCATTGATGGGCTCGTTGTTCTGCTTAATTTTCTGGATTGATTTATTTTTGCTTCTGGATTTGCTTTTAATTCCATTCCTCATTGTTGATTTTGAGGGGGGCTTTTTGTTGTTGTTTGGCTGCTTTTTGATTTTTTGGTTTCTGTCATTTTGGTGAATAAGTTTCTTAATTTTCTTTGAAATTACTCTGAAATTTACCTTTATCTTGACAGGTTTAAAACATTTTGTTATATATTTTTATATGGTCTTCTCCTCCCATTCAGATGGAAGTTCTGTAGCTTCTCCACATTTCCCTCCTTTTTGTGTTGAGGTTGTTGTCCTTTACTGACATCACTTTGCTTAATAATTCATCTGCCTGCCTGACAAGATTTGCCCCATCTCTTAGCCTTCACACTGGAGAAGCACGTAGAGCAGACCCAAATCCTCACAACTGGACCAAAGGGTAATGTCATGAGAACTGGAGAAAAGATGGGAGTTTTAAAGGACGTTGTCTTCCTGGGATCTGCAATCAAACCATGGAAGCAGCAGCCAAGAAGATCAGAGGGTGAGTTTCATTAGGTAAATCTGCTGCACAAGATCTCCTTGGGGTATTGAAAAGCAAGGATGTTCCTTTGAGGATTAAGGTGCACCAGACCCAAGAAAATACCCATGGTATTTTCCATTGCCTCATATGCATGTCAAAGTTAGACAATGAATAAGGGAGATCGAAGAAGAATTGATATATTTGAATTGTGATGTTGGAGAAGAATCCAGAAAGTATCATGGACTGCTAAAATGACAAACCAATGTGTATTAGAAGAAGTAAGGCCCGAGTGCTCCTTCGAGGCAAGGTGTTGTCAGAGAAACCAGGATGTTCCCTGTAGAAGAACATCATGTTTGGTAAAGTCCATGGCAGTGCAAAAGAGGACGACCCTTGACGAGATGGATTGACCCAGTGGCTGCAGCAATAGGCTTGAGCATGGGACCAGTTGTGAGAATGGCACAGGACTGCACAGTCTGTCATTCTGTGGGTCGGAGCCGACTCAATAACACATAACAACAACAATAGCAACCAGAAAATCTAACCAAATCCACTGCCGGTGAGTCTACTGTGACTCCAGGTGACCTTGGAGGGCAGAGTAGAGCTGCTCCCGAGGGTTCCTGAGGTTCTTACTCTTGCTGGAAGGAGCCTGGCTCATCTTTCTCCAATGGAGCAGCTGTTGGGTTCAAATCCAAGATCTTTAGGTTAACAATCTAATGTTTAATCTCCTGTGCCACCAGGACTCCTCGGCACTCAACCACTTCTGATTTGCTGAGTGATTTAAAATAATCTGTAGTCTCTTGGCTATCATACTTTGGAGGAGCAGCCCTATTTCAACTCTGCTCCATGACCATCGCTTGGGTCCAGAAATCACTAGAGGATATAGCTGCCTTGGCACAGGATCCGGTGGCGACTTCTATTCAGGGTTTCCCTATTTCAATCAAAGGGAAACTGGGAAAAAATGCTTAATGTGAGTTAAGTCGCCATCCCGTTTCTATCACTTGAGCTCATTATTACTCATGTGAAAATTGTGAGCCTCCTCCAGGGTCATCAGCTTGCTCACGCTCACTTTCTGCAGACTCAGACTTGTCAGTAAATCACCAATCCTCAGATGACTCTGCATATTTGATGGCATTTTTCCTTCTTTTGTTTCACACCATGAACTCTGGGTCCCGTGAGAGAATCCAGCATTATCTTCAATGTGAGAAAGAAAAAAAAAAGAATTAGAAACTTGGGCTGGATAGAATGTATATTTAATTTGTGTTGGGTTTTGTGGTGACTTCTGGCTAAATTATCTATAAATACACTCTTTCAGAAACATGTGTGTTATGGTTCATGATGCTTTTAAACGTTTTGTTTTTTTTTCAGAACCATTTGCTGAGCTTTCATATCAACGTAACTCAGGAAGTCAGAAGTGGTGGGCCACCCTATGTTACAAACTGAAGCTGCAGGTTGACCACCAAGATGGATAGCTTTTGTTTTGGGTGTTTTTTGTTGTTTTTTTAATCATATCATTGGGGGCTCGTACAATGCTTCTCACAATCCATACATAGAGCCACTGTGTCCAGCACATTTGTTGCCATCATCATTCTCAAAACATCTGCTTTCTACTTCAGCTCTTGGTATCAGTTCCCCACTTTCTCTCCTCCCTCCTCGTGCCACCTCCCTCATGAACCCTCAACAATTTATAAATCATTATTATTCGGTCTTATCTCAGACTTTCGGACATCTCCCGTCACCCATCCCTCTGCTGTCTGTCCCCCAGAGAAGAGGCTATATGCAGACACTTAGAATTGGTTTACCCCTTCCACCCTCCTGGTACCGCCACTCTCACCACTGGTCCAGAGGAGATTGTCTGTCCTGGGTTCCTTGTGCTTCCAGTCCCCATCTGCACCAGTGTACATCTTCTCGTCCAGCTTGACCTATAAGGTAAAATTGGGATCATGATAGTGGGGGTGAGGGTGGGAGGATGCATTAAGTACTAGAGGAAAGTTGTAAAACAGCTATCCCGGCTGGTCGGGGTGCAGCAGAGCAACGATGAAACATACAACATAGTATTACTCAACATGATTGTCAATCGTAAATCCACGCATGGCATGCAGACTCGTTCACTTGCTATTTTCTGCACATTGATTTAGCGCCAGCCTTAATTCTCTTCTCCAAACCCAGCTTCTTTCTCTGTTTGCAATGCTCATTGAAATCCTGACAACCACTAACGACCCAACGGAAGGGCCATGGCCCCCAGGAACTACCCCAACTGTGACAAGCCCACAGGTTTCTTCAGGGGGCTGCAAGAAACTCCCACAGCAGGAAGACTTGCGTGCTAGTCTCGACTTGACAGAGGGCCATTTCTGTAACCCTACGCAAGTCACTTGCTTCACTTGGCCGCCTCAGTTTTCACTTTTCTAGAAACCAAAGCAAACAACCTCACCGCCATTGAATTGATGCTGATGCAGAGCAACCCTCTAGCCCAGCGTCTAACTGCCCTGCGGGGGTCTCGAGACTATAACTCTAGGAGAGAAGAAAGCCTCCTCTTCTCTTTGGAACTGCTGACCTTTCCGTTGACAGTCAGTTTACACAACCACCACATCACCAGCCCTTTGATGTTTGTAAAAGTAGTTGACAATTATTGTATGCATATTTTCAAGTATGAAATAAAGGAGAAGCAATCAGTAAAGGTTGTTAAAGAGCACTCTAAAACTGAGGTGATAGACCTGCCTAATATGGCCAGTTGGGGCTCAAACAGCCCTGGATCAAATGCCACCTGGTCCCAGACCTCTGCTTCTACTTAACTGAGTACATGAGCTGTAACCACACTACTGACCAAGAGAGCATTTTTTTGACATTATGAGATGGCTCAACCAGAACGCTATAGGAAGCATAGGAAATCTGTTCCGTAGGATACAATGGCCTAAGTTAAGTACTCCAGCCAATAAAAATGTTTGATAAAAAAAGATGCTAGGAATGGCAACCAGTTAAATGTACTCTAATGTTCGTCCTAACTCCATACAAAGCTCTGCATAATTGTGTGTGGAAGCACTTAGGCTCCCTTTTAGGGGCGCCAATTTGAACTTCCTTTTTTGGTTTTTGGTACATTGAATTGCGTTCCACAATTTTTCTGTTAAAATATGTTATGAAACATTGAGGGTCGATGAGAACAAGAGGGCCTGGAGAAGATGGATGGTTGGCACAGTAGTTCAAACATGGCAGGGTTTGTGAGGAGGGTGGCGGACCGGCAATGGTGAACTCTATGGGGTTGCCCTCTTTTCTAAAATAATTGAGTTTAAACTGCCTCCATATACTTCTTGGTTTAAACTATTTCCAGGTTTAAGCTTCATGAGAGAGAGATTTTAATAAGGTGCTACTGTATGTAATGGCTCCTTTTGTAATCTATTTAATTGGGCTCCAGCATTGTAAGGAAACACAGATGGTAGACGATGGTAATTATATACCTACACATATTCAAAATATCCATAACTCGTTGTTAGAAACAACAAAAGCAGTGATGAACATTTTAGATTCTTCCTTCGATGGAGACCTGAGTAAGAACAGATTTGTTTCAAAGGTAACTTTGAAACATCTATTAAATAGATCTTGGGAAAATGTATTAAAAATAACATTAGCTGTTTCAAGAGTACCCTCCTCTGAAAAGTGATTTGTCTTATTCATATGCAAAAGGAAAGGCGGCTCAGTTTTGATTCTGTTGTCAAGAATTCCAGGCATGTCAGTTCTTCTTGGCAATCATAAAGCAGCAGTGTATCGTGGATGCAAAGCTTGGTCTCCTCTGATCAAAATGACAGTGATTGCTTATAGCTGTATCCTGTGCAGCAATTTCTCTACTACCCACCCTTTACCACACTCACTCATCAGGAGGAGGACGAACACTTTATTTTCTTAAACATGTCCTGCCTCCGGAGCTCCGATTCCCTTTTCTCTGCATGAATGTAATCACTCACACTTGTCTGTCAGTCTGACCCAGTGACACAGCAGTTAAGCACTCAGCAGCTAGTTGAAAGGTCAGCTGTTCCCGCCCACCGCCTACTCCACACAAGCAACAAAGCAAACCTTGCAGGCTGCTTCTGCAAAGACAAAGGTGTAGGAAAGATTAGAGTGCCCCCTCTGGGCTGCGGGGGCACTAGGAGTGTCCCAGTCAGGTTAGAGTATTTATTTCCTTTTGCTTTGTTTTATAGTTAGGATTTTATGACTTATGAATTGTTGATTGATAGTATATGACTTATCTTTGCTAAAATTAGTGACACTCTGATCCATAGTAAGAATATCAAACATCATTTAAATGCTTATTTGAAAAGAATGATAAGCAAGTGTCTGCTTTTTCTCTTGGCTAATGGTTTCCTTTTCCTTCACATGTTTGATAAGTTTCAATTGTTTCCTTGCATTGTGGATAGTACATTTTAAAGTTTACCACTAGAGAATGCTCAGTGTGATGGCTCACTTCACTTGGTTAGGCTACGATTCTCAGTGGTTAGGCAGACATTGAACCAATTGCTCTTCCACAGTGTAATATAATCTAATCAACTTCCATTTTATATCTGGTATGAGCTGATGGAAAAACCAATAGATTGAAAGCCAGTTAGCGTCCTTGGGAATATGGACTGCATCAGACACATGTAGACATTCTGGCCAAGGTCAAGTTCTCTGGATCATGTACTCCACTCCTTACCCTCTGATCTCTCTCTGCTTCTTGGTATAGGAGCCTGGCTCCTCTGACCTGCACAATTTGTGTTCATCAGCACCTGTGATCACGTGATGGAGGAGATGCCTGCAGTCTAATACCGGATCCATGAAGTTGTGCCTTTTCAGCCACCACAATTGTATGAGCCATTTCCATAAAATAAAGCATATTCTCTCTCTTTTCCCTCTTCCTCCATTGAGTCAATTCTGCCTCACAGTGACCCTTTATGTATTTTCACACATTGTAAATTTTTATGGGAGCAAACAGCCTAGTCTTTCTCCTCCAAACTAACTGTTGAATTTGAACTTGCAGTTAATTGCTCAATATCTATCTATATAAAATGGAAGAGCAATCGGTTCAATGTCTGGCTAATGACTGAATATATGTATAACCAAAAAACAAACTCACTGCCCTTGAGATGATGTCGACTCATAGCGACCTGCCTGTGGATTTCGGAGACTGTCACTGTTAATTGGAGTGGAGAGCCCTGACTTTGTCCCTCTGAGCAGCTGGTGGTTTCCAACTGCTGACCATGCAGACTGTAGCCCAACGTGTAACCATGACACCACCAGGGTCCCTGATTATGTGTGTGTGTGTGTATGTGTATGTGTATTTCACTAACTTTACTCCTCTGGAGAACCCACTGAAGATATTTGGCATTGAACGTGGAATGATTTTAGAGGAACAAAATTGTCAGGATGAGTTTTCTGAATTGGTTCTCAAGTCTGACTAGTCTGCATGCACTGAGAGCTTTGAGCAAAGAGGACACAGATAGGCCCAGACATGAGCCGGCAATAGAAGGAGGCAAAGTATCACCACCAATGGACCATCAAATATTTGTGAGCCATCAGGTGCTACATGACTGCATACGTCTGTCCAAATTGACTGAGGAGTGAAAGAAAAAGAGGAGCTCAGGGATTCAGAGTCACAGTTAAATGCCCTATAAAAGACCTGAAGGTTACTTGTGCCTTGAAAGAACACTTTATTTTTTGTGGTAACAGTGCTGATATTGCTGAAAACCAACCCCAGAGTCTTGTCCTAAGGGAAGATGAACCACACAATTCCAATTGAATTCCCCACCTTGAATGGTATCTGAAGTTAAAGTGAGGGCATTGATGGGGATAAATTGGACACTGAAGTTTGAGATGGAGACATATAGGAAGATAACTAAGAAGCTGTGAAATCTGAGCCCTGTATATTGTCTTGGATCAGTCCTGCTAAGAGAGCCAGCCTCTTACTCTGACCTGGAGAGATTACTTCATCTATGTCTGATAAACCGCCTTCCCAAAAAAACTATTATCCTTTCCACCGGCACCTGAGGAAATGGACCAGAGAGCGTTGGCTGAAAATGTGGCTTGAGGCAGTGCCTAGGGAATTGTCTGTGCCATCATCTGAGCCTGGTGCCTTACAAGACCCTGCTGAATGGACCTACACCCACCACCCACTTTTCCTTCTAGCTCTAACATTGGACTTCAGTCCCAGCAATCCCCAAGAGATGTAGTACAAAATGAGGCTCAGGTGCAGGTGTGTGATGCCCTCCTAAAGAAGTGCCTGCTCTGTCTAATATAAAGAATAGAAACCTGGGGGATATATATGTAAATGACTATTAAGGGTATGCGATAATGGTGCAAGAGACATAGAGTTGGGTCACTCTGCATGTATTGATATGTACTAAGCACGGGTTCTTCATTCAGTATTTCAGTTTGAGAGAATCAAAAAGGATCTAATACAGTGGCTCTCAACTTGTGTGACCCCCTTTGGGGGTCAAACGACCCTTTCACAGGGATCAGCTAAGACCATCAGAAAACACACATTTCCGATGGTCTTAGGAATCAAGATACCACTCCATTACCCATCTCCAGGTGGGTACATGCAGATATGCCCACATACAATAACGGACGTGAAGACTGTTACCCATGCTACACCATGCTTCAAGACAAAATTTCATTTGTTTGTCATTAGAAACAGATATTTCATAATATAGAATGACATATTGTTTTATGATGAATCACTGTGCTTTAATGATACTCAATTTGTAACAATGAAAATACATGCTGCATATCAGATATTTACATGATGATTCATAACAGTAGCAACATTACAGTTATAAAGTAGCAATGAAAACAATTTTATGGTTGGGGGTCACCACAACATGAGGAACTGTATTAAAGGATCACGGCCTTAAGAAGGTTGAGAACCACTGATCTAATATTTCATTAAATGGATTGATCTGATAGGTAATAAGCATAGATTAAGTGGTGGACGATAGCAGATGGAGTTGCAATGCCAGATCTGCCTTTATATACTGTTGTGGTTGTTAGGTGACATGGAGTTGGCTCTGACCCACAGCAACCCTGATGGAGTCTCTCTAGCATGCCAATTTCTCTGAGCCTTTAGAAACCTCCTACAGCTCCCAATATTCATTCAATCTGCATGCAGAATAGATCATCAGAGAAGTTGGATTACATGAAGAGGAATTTGGCATCAGGATTGGAGGAAGGTTGAACATGCACAAAAGAACAAAACACTACCCAGTCCTGCACCATCCTCCTAATTGTCCATTATTTGAATCCACTGTTGCGATCATTGGGTCAATCCATCTCCTTAAGGGCCTTCCTCTTTTTTGAGTTCCCTCTGCTTTACCAAGTATGATGTCCTTCTCCAGGGAATGGTCTGCCCTGACATTGCCAAGGTATTCGAAGGGAAGTCTCACTGTCCTTACATCTAAGAAGCATTCTGACTTCTTCCAAGACAGACATGTTTGCCCTTTGGGCAGTACTTCCAACTGTCTTTGCCAGCACCCAAATTCAAATGCATCAACTATTTTTCAGTCTTCTTTATTCAATGTCCAACTTTCACATGCATATGAGACGATTGAAAATATCATGGCTTGCGTCAGTCAAACATTAGTCCTGGAAGTAACACCTTTGCTTTGTGACACTCTAAAGAGACCTTGTGCAGAAGAATTACTTAATGCAACACATCTTTTGCTTGCATGGCAGCTGTGTCCATGAGCATTGATTGTGAAAGCAAGGAAGACAAAATTCTTAACGACTTCAATCATCCATTTATCATGATGCTACTACCTAGTGGTGCAGTTGTGAGGATTTTGGTCTGCTTCACATGGCGTTGTAATCCACACTGAAGGCTGCGATCTTTGGTCTTCATCAGCAAGTGTTTCAAGTCCTCCTCCTCTCACCGAACAAGGGTGTGTCATCTGCATATTGTAGGTGGGTATTCAACCTTCCTCCAATCCTGATGCCAAATTCCTCTTCATGTAACCCAACTTCTCTGATGATCTATTCTGCATGCAGATTGAATGAATATTGAGGGCTGTAGGAGGTATCTAAAGGCTCAGAGAAATTGGCGTGCTAAAGAGACTCCATCAGGTTGGGCCCACAGAACCACCCATAGAGCACTTAGAGGACACAACAATGAGGAACAAATTTGTTCAGGGGCCCAAGCAACCTTGAAAACTGCTGTGACTGCTACTTGATGTAAGTCATATTTGGAAGTGGTAACCCCACCCTATCTGAATTAACACGCCTAAGTACAATGGAGCTGATTGGAGCCCGTGGTGATAGTGGCCAAGTAGTAGCACTTTAGTTGACAAAGACATGGTAGGTATGGTTACTGTAATGGACAGCAGGGTCAAAGCAGTAAGCAGAGTAGTCCGACACTTGTATGGGCTGGTGGCATTGGATACTTAGTCATGGTGTTCCTAGGAGTGGAATGAAAAGGAGGTGTACTAAATGTTTACTTGATGTGTACAAGCAGAAAGATTCCAGGTCAAATGAATGGCGGTCTAATTCGAATCTCTGCCACCTCTCCATTTACATACTTGATCCAGTTTACAGCCCACAGCCTCCTTGGATGAAGCAGAGACTGGGACCCCTTAAGGAATGATCCTACTAGGCTTCCAAACATGTATATTGTTCATCATTCTCCCAGCCTTCTGCAAAGAGATCGAAGTCCTTTTACAATAGTGGAGAAGGGGAAAAATCCGTTTTTTTCGGGGATTACTGGAAACTAGCTCTGAAATAACACTGATTAAACAAACAAACAAACTTCAAAACTCACTGCTATTGAATGAGTTCTGACAACATAGCACTCCTATGGGTCAGATTAGAACTGCCCGTGTGGGTTTCTAAGACTAATTTTTTAAAAATCATTTTATTGGGGGCTCATACAACTCTTATCACAGTCCATACATACATCAATTGTGTAAAGCACATTTGTACATT
>NW_022111300.1:53573546-53576667 GCF_000313985.2 Echinops telfairi
GAGTTTGAGAACGCATCCTTTAAAAAGATGTGCTCAGCAACTGGCAGAACCCCCAAGTTGGATCTCTGAAATGTGGAATAAGGGCTATTATGCTAGGAAAAGCCAAGTGGAAGCCATGAGAACTTTCTCTGCCTAGGGAAATTTTAGAACAAAAGCAATACTGCATTCCTAGAGGGAACTGCTAGTGTTTGCTGCCTTATCCCCATTAAACTCACCTGTTTGGCTTGTGTAAAAATGGAAGGCTTTTGGTGAGTGACAGTGGCACAGAGTAAATGTAACCAGGTACTAAACTCAGTACACCTGCGGCTTCAGATATGGTGTCATTGCTTGATATTCATGCATTCCCTGGAACCTGGTATGCAGTTATTGATGTAGGGAATGCCTTTTTCTTAATTCTGCTTACAAAGGGTGACTGGGATCTGTGTGCCTTCAGTGACAAGACTGGAAACAACCCCCAATGTCCTACTGTCCGGGCATACCAACTCTCCAGCCCTAGGTCATAATTCAGTCCGCAGGGACCTTCATGCCCTTGTCCTCCCACAGGACATTACAGTGGTCTGTGACATTGATGCTGTGGTGCTCATTGAACCTGATGAAATAGAAATAGCAATGATTCTAGACTTAATGGCAAGACATTTGTGTGCTAGAGGCTAGAAAGCCAACTCATCAAAAATGCAGGTGCTTTTCAAATCACTGAAATTTCTAGGATCCCAGTGGTGTGAGGCATGTCAAAATATTCCTTCTAAAGTTACTATTTCATCTAGTGCATAGGCTCCCAAACTTATTTGGTCCATCATCTAATTTTCAGGAAGATAAAAATTACTCAGCATCCGATGGTGATTAAAAAAGTATGTAGCCCATAGTATAGGATGAAATGTAGGTATATGCATTTGCAGCCCCCTTTGATCATTCCAGCACCCCCAGCGGCCGCTGTTGCCCACTCTGGGAAACACTGATGCTAGCCCTTCCTACATTTAGAAAGGAGGTACACCGTTTTCCAGATGCAGTCAGTCAAACAGAAAAAGGGGAGCCGGCAGGTAGGGGTGTGTGTGTGTGTGAGAATACTGCATGGCTTAAAATCAGGAAAGCTGTGTGTCAGGGTTGTATCCTATCATCATACTTGTTCAATCTGTATGCAGAATAAACACTCCAAAATCATGGACTGTAGGAAGAACATGGCATCAGGACTGGAGGAAGGCTTGTTGACAGCCTGCAGCATGCAGGCGATCACCTTGCTTGATGAAAGGGAGGAGGACTTGAAGCAGTTGTTGATGGAGATCAAGGATTGCAGCCTTGATGATGGATTACAACCCAAAGTAAAGAAAATCCAAATCCTCACAACTGGACCAACAGGTAGCATCACGATGAATGGAGAAAAGCTGGAGGTTACCATGGAGTTCATCTTGCCTGGCTCCTTAATGACCCATCGCACTGGGTAAATCTGCTGCCAAGACCCTTTAAAGTAACGGAGGGCAAAGGTGTAATTCTGAAGACTAAGGTGAACCTGACCCAAGCCATGGTACTTTCAACCACCAGAGAAGAATCAATGCATTTGAATGTCGCTGTGGCCTGCCAGAAGCACACGCCATTCTCTCTTGGAAGAGGTAAAGCCCGGGTAGTGCTCCTTGGCATCAATGATGAGATTTTTGTCTCACATACTTTGGACACGTCATCAGGAGGGACCGCTCCCTGGCGTAGGAAAACCTGTTTGGTAACAGGGAGGGGCCGTGAAAAAGACAAAGACCCTCAACAAAAGGGATGGACACGGCGGCTGCAACAACGGCCTCAAACATCACAACCCCCAGGAGGACCGGTCTGCGCTTCTCTGTTGGGCCACGGGTCGCTCAATGGCACCTAACCACATCATGCCTGGTGAGCCGCTTTGGATTTTGCAGGTAACACATTCAGCATTTGGATGTGTCTGTATAGATCAAGTGACTCACAAAGATGCTAGCTTTGAATGGGGTCCAGAACAAGATCAGGCTTCCCACTGGCCAAGGGTAAGTTGGCCTTGTCTCTGCTGAAAGCCTGTCCTTTCTTCCACAATCTCTGATGCAGTCCAACTTCCTAGACAAGAAACTGCATTTGACCCCAGGTGCCTGGTCTAGAAATGCATTGCACCTGACAACTGACGACACGTGTTGAATGGGACCCTAGCCCCACCCTCAGAGCATTAGATCTTCCTGGGCTCTTGCCTTAAGTTCCTAAATGGATCTCGTGGTGCACGTTATCCTCTTGGGACCAGCTTCTGGTGCAACAAAACCGTATTAAGACCATGTAGAAGGAAGAGGGACAGCCGAGGCTGTGATTTTGGACTTTACATTTCACTTGCTATACGTATGCCTCTCAAGCTCATGGCCAAAACGCAGAGCTTGGGTGCACAATTGTCACTTGTGCCTCCCACCGGGTGCCGGCACAGCAAAACCCAAGCCAGTTGACAGTGCGTCCTGGCCACCCGTCAGAATAGCACTGCATTCCAGACAGCTTTTCGGGGCTGGTTTCGCCAGTCACGAATCTTCCTTCCAAAGCACCAGCACGGCCTCGAACCCTCAACCTTTCAGTCGGGTGCTGTTGTACCACTCTGGAGATTCCTCCCCAGCCAATGTTGGTTTTTAGTTGTCTGGCCCATCACCCATCTCGAGAGAGAAGGTGGTAGGATAGGGAGAGAGGGAAATGCCCCCGCTGGGTTATCGCAGACGTCCTCGTTGGCAGCAATCAAAACCCACTCTGGAGCTGCTGCTGCTGCTGGGCTGCCAGGTTGGTACCGGGTGGCCAAGGCTGATTCAGGAAGGGGCACTGAAGCGCATCATGCCCTGACCCGACTTGACCTCTGCGTGCTCAGACAGCAGTGACAAAGCACACAGCTTCTCTCAAAGGAACTGATGCCCTCAGGCCCTAGTAATCGTCCAGCACTGGCTCACAGCTTGGAGGGCCATGTCAAAAGCAGCGCAGGTTCTGGTTTCAAGTACTTCAGGTCCTACCAGAGATGTTCCAGGGGGTTTGTGTGGTTTAAGAATTTGCCTGTGCATGTACATATGCAAATATATGAGGATGGGGAAATAGATCTATGAGCCTACATTTATAGGTTTAGTATTAAGGTAGCAGAAGGACATTGGGCCTC
>NW_022111300.1:53577984-53592619 GCF_000313985.2 Echinops telfairi
AGGGAGGGAGATTGACTTGGTTACCTTTGCAACATTTACATTAATTACTTCTCTTTCAGTAAGCATTTAGAGACTTCATTCTGCTAGAGATCTATGACCTTAACAATTCATAGTCACTGAAAATACAGATTTGTACCTTCCAATAAACAGGCTCTACGTTTTAACAACCGGAATGAAGACTGCCAGATGTGTAACAGTGAAATAATGTTGGCCCAGTGGCACAATGGGTTAAGTACTGGGCTGCTGGCCACAGGACTGCTGGTTCAAATCCCACCAGACAATCTGAGGGAAGGAGACATGGCTGTCTGCTCCCAAATCCAAAGATTGCTAGTCTTAGCAACCCTACAGAGATAGGGTCATTGTGAGTTGGCATCAACTTGATGGCAATGGACTTGGGTTTTGATAATGAAAAGAGTCACGTTGGTTAGGCATGCCATCTGGCCACTGCCCACCATCTGTGCATTAGTGGAGGGAGCTACAAGACAGGCTGTTGGCGAGAGAGGTGTGGTGGCTGGCTTGGAGGCTGCATTCAACCTTCTAGCTCTTCTGGGCCACCAGTCTTATTCCTGGTTCTTCTCTCTTCCTTACACGAGATTCAATTTGGGGAAGGAGATTGGTTTGTGAAGAAAGAAAATGGGTCTTTCAGTTCAGTGCTGCCTCCAGCAGAATGCAAGCTGGAAGCTCCCCTCCTGGTAACACTCTTTCCCAGCTCCTGGAAGAGCACAAGAAACAGACCACATATGCTGGGGCTTCTACCAAGTCCCGTCAAAGCCCAGCCTTTGTACACACAGAGGCGACAGGAGCACCAACCACTAGAGATCCTAACCAACTTCTCTACTAAGAAGGAATGTCGTCTCACCCCCTTCTCACCATCTGGCGGAGCACGAACAAGAGGTTGTTAAGTAATTTGTTTAAAATTAATGTTACTGAGTGATTATATTCAAATCTGACCCTTATCTCCCAAGGCCTTCTGAACTACACTTCCTATTTAAGAACTCAGCCTCAGGATTTTCTCCCCCACGGTAAGCTTGAGGAATTCGCCATATTTTCTAAGTAGCCACGGATCTCATCCATGAGGGAGACGAGACACAGAGTAAGGGCAGGGTGATGTGTGGCGGAAGAATCCCTATGTGGGCAAAGAGGACTTAACATGTTCCTGCCACAGCTCCTAAAGGTCAAGCTGTCCCTGTGAAAATTACTAGGATTCACATGTCAATATTGGAATGGACTTCGCATATTTATAAGGACCCCAAGAAAAAGTGTCATTGTTCGGGAGACTTCCAATTCAGAATCTCTGACTATGCTATCAACAGCTGTAAATAGGATTTTCTAGGTGTGGCTATAAAGCATGGGAAATAAAGAAAATGTTTACTTATCTTCAAACACCAGTAGTTATCTATTTGTGTTTTAGGAGCCAGTGTCCGCTGCATGTGGACATTATTTACAAAGGTTTAATAAACCCAATACTCAACATATTGTTATTGGCTCATCCATAATGTTTTATGACTGTAAAATCCTACTGACATTTTATAGTCTAGAATTCTGTCTGTAGGAAATTCAGAAACTTTTCCTCTGAAATGTGACAAGCTTTTATTGCAATGATATCTCCAGAGCCTTGATATTCAAAGAAGTGTTTTCATGCAAAATTGTCAATGCTGTTTCTTTAATGCCAATTAAGTATATTGTTGGTGGCATCTAATAGCAATTTTAAAATTCTGGTTATATCTGGCATCTTGGGTAATTTAGGTGCAAGAGAATAATCTTCAAATCTCCCAGAATGATTCCTTGCAAATAAATAGGGATTAAATTGTAGGAAATAGCCGAGCGAATGAAAACGCACTAGGATTTCATTCCAATAGCCTGGGCCTTTCTCTGTGGTACATGACAGCACGCATTCTCCGTGCAGATGAGACAGTGAATTGTCTACACGTGGTGTCTTTATCCTTCGCCAGTCACTGTACTAAATCCACCTTCTGCCTCACTCCTGTAATCCTCACAGAGAGGTAATCGTCTCCAGATTACAGGGAAGGCAGCTCAGGAGTACAGGCAAGTACTTGACTGCAGGCAGGTGGTGGTTCCCTGGAGCTTGCCGCCAACGTTGCTGGGCAGTTCACAACAGGGACGGTGCCCTCGCATCCCCATGGAACCCACTGATGGCTGCACAAGTTCTGTCACCCACTACAAAGCCAGCCTTGCCCGCTAGTCCATGCAGCGGACTACCTCTGTGGGCCCATTTTGTGGTTTTGCCATATTGGTTGTTCCTGTTGGCAAGCAATTTTCAGAAATGAAAACTTTTATAACATTTGTATAAAAAGCATGGCTCTTGCATATTTCCCCCCCAAATGATGTTTGGTGGGAGAACAAACCAGACAGACGTGACTCTTTCTGGCAAGCAGTGTGGGGTATCAAGGTCACAAAGTGTCCAAGGTCACTAGGTAGTCGATGGCGTCAAAATCCAACTGTGAACTGAAGGTGAACATTTTTAAAAAGGATATAGTGTAGCATCAGACCTCATCAACTTCACAAGGGGAAAGAGACTCAAGATCAGTTTACACCAACGACGACGCTCTATGTAAGAGACCAGTCTTACTGACTCTGACATCTCTACTTCTGACAAGGCAGGCTGTCCTTCTCAGTTGGGCTCAATAAGTGGTGCTGATGGCCACACAGAACTCACAGGCCATACTTAGTAATGGAGCTCATCATGGAAGGAACAACTTACAAGTCAGGCTCCGGAATGACTAGGGCACCATCCTTCGACCAGGATGGCTTCTTGGCCATGCTTCTAGGCAGGCCGCTCTCACTGCAGGGCAAGATTCCCTCCTGGAAAAATGAATCCTTAAAAAGTATTAGGTTTTACATGATATGTCAAATATAAAACGCATCAGACTTAGGAACTTTAGGTTTTTGATTTAGAAATTGGTCAGACTAGAAGTAGATTATTAGAGTCTGCTTAAATTCCCAAAGTCTGTTCTTATTTGTTAAGGATGATGTACATCTTTGTAGGGGTTCTGTCTTACCTGCCCCTCCTGCATATACTACTAGTCATTTCACAAACAACCAAAAGAAGAGTGTAAAATTGAAACACTGCACACATTTCCGGTGAATTTATTTTAGAAAAGCAAAGGTTACCATTGGTGCCATTGATAGGCCATCAAGAATTCAACAAGTTGGTAATACACATTCAAAACCTTTACATAGTTCAAAATGAAAAATAAACAAAAACTGTCCATTCTTGGACTCAAGACACATTCAGAAACAAATAAACAGATAAAAATAAAATGGCAAACCTAATCACACAAATTGATCGTCCCAATACTTCACATTGATTTGAACATTTCTGCATAACAAAAACACCAGAGATTTCCCCCTTGCCCAACCTCCATTACTTTATGAAGCCACGATGAAAATAATTACTTTCCGCAAAAACAAAGTCCCGTGAAGCACAGCACAAGAAGATAGAAGCCCACCACACTACCAGCAGCCACCGCTGGTGACTCCTCATAGACATGCCCTTCCTTCTCCCTTCTGACAGCTGGCACCTTGGGGTTAGCTCCCAATCACATTCCAGGGAGAAGTGTGTGGGAGGAGGAACATTTGGGGTCAGAACCACCTCAAATAAAGTTTATATGAGATTAGCTGGAGAAATGAAACAAACATGCAATTGCTCTCTGAGATATCGGTACGTGTTCTCCAAGGACTGGGCACAGCAGCATCTGGAGGAGTCCTGGGTTGTAGAAACAGAACTCTTACAAGGGAAAGAGAAGGGAATTTCCCAGTTAGGGAAGGGCATTTCCAGTGACACAGATGCAAACATCAACGATCCACACTACCTACCTTCTCCTGCTAGAACCAGTTATTGGAGGGCCACCTCGGCTCTTAAGTATCCACAAAGGAAAGCCGCTTTCCTAGTGTGCTCTGGTTACACTTGAGCAGGAAAAGCATGTGAACAAATGTTGGTAACTTGCTCTGTGAGCAGCCTGACAAACCCAACTGTAAGGAAGAAAGCAAGCTGATCCCCCACACGCTGCCTTGTCCCCGTGGACCTGAGGAAGGTCCATGGCACAGGCAGTGGGAAGTCTCGGAGCGCACAGCAGGGTGACCGGATTGTGTCCTTTGTGCTGCCCACGGAGGCCCCTCACCTAGAGCGGCTGCGGCAGTGCTACACTCCAGGCTAGAAGCATGCAGGTGACTCACGAGCAAGCTCGGCGAACACAAAGGCGTACACCCACACAAAGGCATTTGGGGGAGCAGAAATCTCTCTTCAGCCTTGGCATCGTTAACCTCCACTCACTGCGACCACAACCCCAGCTAGGCAGCGCCTGGGAGAGAAGATAGGGATGCGGACTGAACATGCACACAGTCCGTGCAATGTCTTGTGACTCTGTCAGAAACCCTTGCTATCCCTAGAGGAAGCTTCTTGCCACTGGCAGGAATTTCCCCACAGTCTGTGTGTGGATACTTTAAGACCCAAGATTTTTCTCCCTCCCTTCCGGGAGTTTCTCAATGAGATTCTCTTTTGTGGGAAAACGCAGTCTGTGCCTCTCAAAAATCTTTATCTTGGGACGTCAGGGGACGGAAGCTGCTGTGACACAAGCCTGATCAGAGCATGACCTTCACCTTCGGAGAGTATCCTCCACCGCTGGCTGGAGATGATTCTACCTGAAATCAAGAGGATGGGTCCATGCGCATGGGTCTCCAGTTTGTGTGTGAGAACGCTGACCTTCCTGTGGGCTGAAATTCTGGGACCCTGCTTGTGTCTCATCAATAAAAAGCCACGGTGCCGCAGACCTGAAGCACGAGCACTGAGCTATTCAAGACTAAAAGCAGGAGCAGGTAGACTCAAGAAAGCACTCGCTAGTCATCCCTTTGTTTGAAGATTTGAGTTTCAGCGTTTTGGTTTTGTCATGATGGATAAGTCATCAGAAGTGACATAAACTGTTTTTTAAAAAGTATAACAATGTAAAATGAGGGGATTATGAGGCTGCAGGGGGAGGGGGACAAATAAAAAAAGAGCTGATACCAAAGGCTCAATAGAAAGTAAATGTTTAGAAAGAATGAGGGCGACATATGTACAAACATACCTGATTCAACTCATGTATGGATTGTGATAGAGTTGTATGAGCCGCCAATAAAATAATTTTTTTTAAGTGTTAATGAAATCCTTTACTTTGGCTAACTCCATTACTTGAGAAATGGCCACCCCAAAAGTGGTCAACCGAAGAAAACTCTCAAGTTCCGCTGAAACAAAAGCCTCCAGAGAAAAACAAACCAAAACAAGAAATGAATCTATACCAAACACACCACACGGTTACTGGAAAAACTACGGACTGGCAAGCCAGGACCTGGGGAGAAAGTCCTACAGCACTGAACTGTGGACGGAAGCTGGGAGGCTGGTGTGGGTGAAGGATTTAGGGGGACAGAGGAGAAAACTAGGGAATTTCATTGCACTGAGCTCGACTTCCATTGTTTGACATGCTGACAAGGTAATTACTCATATCAACACAGATACACCAGTTATATTAGCTAACAGACTTGTGGTCAATAAATTTCATATATACATATATATATACACACATATGTAAATATACACACACATGGAGTATAAGTTATCATAAAGAGTGATATATTACTTTTTAAAAAGCAGCAGAAGCTTTTTACCAAAGGAAAATTGAAAAGAAATTCCAAGATATAAAACAGACCCAAAACAAAACAAAACAAAACAAAACAAAAAAACCATAAAGTACACCGTTCTGAGGTGGGCTTGGCCAAGGTTAGGTGGGGGAGGCAGAAGCCTCCAGTCCTGTGAGGGCACACTGTACACAGCCCGAGCTTCGGCTGTCCTGTCCCCACACACAGGCCCGCCCACCTGAAACCTTCACGATGATACAACATTAACAGAAAGATAACCAGTAGCATTTTCTTTCCTTGAAAAATAACACCCAAAAAATAACATGATGATGCTATACAAAACCAACGGACTCATTTCAATATTCAGATGCGAAAAATGAGCAGTTCTCTTCAGAGTGCGTATTTTTTTTTTTTGAGATTTAATTTTGTCCATATAAATCTTATCCAAAATATATCAGGAGGATGGATGGGAGGTGGAGGTATGACTTGTCCTATGGTGAACAGGTCTTCTAGCTGACTGGCCAAGAACCGCAACCTTGACACACATATTCAGAGAGAAAAACATGCAAACCTAAGTGATCTGTTACAGTGACAACTAGAAAATACACTTGGATGGCAAGTCTTGTTTCCATATGCGTGTGGGGTCTCTCTGTTCCAGACCCCCCAAAAAAACTTCTCCCCCCTCCCCACCCATTTATAGAAGGAACGCCTTTAAGCCATGCCGTCAGTATTAGCCACACACGTCCCCTTCGGCCAGAGTCAGGATTAAACATCTCAATTTAATAAATAGACTCTTGAGTAAGTGGAAATCCTAGCCAGACGGTGCTTCCTGCTACTGGTGGGGCTCAATCTTTCTTCTTGTCGGCTGCGTCCTTGGGTGGGGGCACAGGCTCAGCAGGTGGCAACGGAGCCTCCAAGCCATTTCGCCCTTGATGCTCCAGCCTCTCCTCCATCAGTTCTTGGTTCTCCAGGGTCTCAAGCTCGCTTTTGGTCAGCTCGTAACGCTCTTCCATGTAGCCTCCGTCGGAGTCTGCCGAGTAGATGCCGTAGCACATGATGCTGATGACACCCAGTGGCAGGCCGAAGAGAAAGCAGCCCATGAGTGGGGAGCTCTTGAAAATCGACTGTGGGGAGAGAAGAGACAGACACTCACTCGCTCACTCTCAGAGACAGGCACCCGGGGACTCGGCCACTGCTTCTTCCACATTACAGCTCAGAGGGCTTCCATGCATGCCAAGTACAGGAACACTTGGGGTCCGGCCTTAGTTTGCAATGTGCTCCTGCCCTTCTTGTGGTCGGCCCTGGATGACTGGCCAGGGGAAGGAGAACACAGTACGTACCTTTTTGGCTAAGCTGTACTCAGAATAAAGAAAATAAAAGATGAAATATGAACTGCAGTTCCAGTGAATTAAAGTCAACATTTGCACAGTCATTAAAAGTTATTGTCAGAGATACAAATCGTGTGCATGTACATGTGTTGATGTACCCCTGCTAGTAACAACCGAGACGGATGCCAAACTCCCCATCACCGTTTCTGGTGGGCATTGATCCCCCTCCCACAAACCTCATAATTCTCTCCTCCAGCTGATCTCTCTAGGCTGGGGAGATTCTGCACTTCCTTTGTCATCACAGCTACCGTCATCCTACTGTCCCCTAAATGAGGCCATTTCAAAATATAAACACTGACTAATCAAGTATCCTGCAAGGTAAAAAGACCCGTTTCCTTATCCTGTATCATTCCAATTTACCACCGTTAGACATACAGTACCTGCTATTTTGAACGATCAAGGGCACTGAACAGACTGTTGTAACTTACCAACACGGTAGTCCTCGCATCAAACATTATTCTTTTCAACCTCTGCAAGATGCTGTCCCCTCCTTGGGCCTTCAATTTAACAGGGACAAAAACAAAACAAAATTTACTGAAGTACCGTTCCCTCCCCTTTCTATGCTACCTCAACAAGCACAGGTTGAAAGGTGCCCTGAGCCCCAAGCCTGGTGAGCCCTGGGCCTGGCCCCCTGAGCCGAGAGCCCTGAGCCAGCGCAGACGGGAGAGGAAAGGAGTGACGCAAAGGACAGGGGCCGAGGGAGGC
Source organism: Echinops telfairi (assembly GCF_000313985.2). Classification (NCBI taxonomy): domain Eukaryota; kingdom Metazoa; phylum Chordata; class Mammalia; order Afrosoricida; family Tenrecidae; genus Echinops; species Echinops telfairi. The sequence goes on from NW_022111300.1 coordinate 53,585,709, forward strand.
ACCCTTGTTCCTGATGATGGCCTCAGTGTGCACGCATGCTGTTCACCGGGACCAGTCCCTGTGTTCTATGGGGAGACAGGTGTCTGGAAACTGCCAACAGAGCGCGAGCACCCCTCACCAGGCCCAGCAGGTGCACCCACTGGGAAGTCTTACTCTGTGACCAAGGGGATTGTGCCGACTTCCCGGCCTTGACCCAAAGTAGCAATGCTTGTAGGATGCCAGCCAACTCGCAAATCAAGCTTGTGCACAACCGAAGTGGAAGGGAAGTGCCGCCAGACTCCGTGAGATCAAGGGCAGCTCGTGCTTGCCACGTTTCCACTGAGTGAGGGCATGTGCGGCACACCGCCTCCCCAGGGAATGGTGTCACTCCCTCTCTGTGTAGAATCCATTTTACAGAGAATTCGTTTACAGAAAACAAACAGAAAATGAAAACGTGCCGTCATTATTCTGCGACACATTTTTCTGGACTGCCTTTCACACTTTCCCCTCGGGCTCAGGTTTCCAGAGCATTCGTCTCTGAAGAGTCCTACCAGCTGAAGCCCATTCTACAAACCACAAGAAATCCAGCAGTCCTATTGCCCCACAGAGGAGCCTTGGTGGCCCAGCGAGTTACACATCTGGCTGTTAACCCAGAGGTCAGCAGTTCGAACCCACCAGTCCTTTGCAGGAGAGAGATGAAGCTCTCGGCTCTCATAAAAGAAGAGTTATGGTTCCGTAAATACACAGGGGCAGTCTGCTCTGTCCTGCAGAGCTGCGAGGAGAGAGAAGCCACCTGATAGCAGTGGGTGCTGTCTGTCTAGTTTATGGCCCACGAGCTATACCACAAGTTGTCCTGGTTCATGCACTGGGCTGTGATCCGCAAGGCTGGCAGTTCAAAACCACTGGCAGCTCCTCGTGAGAAAGAAGGGGGTTTTCTACTCCCATAAATAGTCTCAGAAACACAGGAGAAGCTCTAGGCTGGCCTAGAGGGTTGTTATCAGTCGGCACTGATTTGATGGCAGTGATTTGAGGGTTTTGAAGCTGTGCTTCCAGAAAGTCCCACACCCTACTCATCCCTTCCTCCTTGAATTTGAATGCCAGCAATATGTCCCGGTACTGGGACTACCCACATCTCTACAAGGGAGCACCGCATTGGCTCCTCTGAGGAGAAGGAACCTCTTGGGTCCTCCCTCCGTGTTGGGGTGTCTCTGTCCGCTCTAAGGTAGAGAAGCCTGGACAGAGTCTGCCCCAGGTGACGCCCATGGCTGTGTCGGACCAGCACGAGAGGCAAACGTGCCACATGCCCTCTCCTCTCCCTCCCATGACCAGCCCTTTGAAACAGAAGCAGACGACTTACCTCCACCGTGCCGTTCAAAATGTTATCAATGAACCGGACCATGTCATGGACATTCCTAATCTGTCGGTCCAGTACATAGTATTGTTGGTTTGAAGTATTCAGCACAACCACCGTTGGCACCTTCAGTTCACTGAAAAACATGACAGCAACGAAATTAAAAAGCACATTAAATACACAGAAAACAAACACCAGCAGAGCCACATCACGGCGCAGTCACCCCAGTTCTAAATGGAGGCACCAAGCGTTCCTCCCCAGGCCGACGTTAAGACATGCTCCACAGGCCCATCGATTCAATGTCCACCTGATCATTACGGGAAGACACTGTGGTCTGCCAGGCAATCTGAAGACTCGATTAAAAAGTAGGGCTACAACGATTCTTCATGAACTACCTGCCCACGTCCAGGCAGCAATATTCCTTGTTTAAATAACACCTCGGTGACTCAGACACCATTGCTGGGAGCACAACGGTACCCCGACAAGAGCAGTCTCTCTGGAGAAACACAGCGTCAGGCAAGCAGCTTAGCTATGTTCTTCCTTTATAAGTTTTAAGAGGTGGGGTTATCAGTCTTGGCACACAAATGACATGAGAAAGTCTGAGTTAAACATTTAGCACACTCTTTTGCACATAATAAATGCTACCACAAATTCTAACGCCCACACACATGCCACCTGTCCTTCAGAGTGCGGCCCTCGTGCTCCGGCAGTGACTCAACGGCCAATCCAAACAGGGCATCACATGACCACTGTCTGCTATTCAGGGCCAGGGTTTCGTGTCACCATGAAGCAGCGTCAAGTTCCATGTGTCACCCAAATCACTCTGTGGTCTGGTGTGGCCACTGTGTGGCTGTGGCTGCCCTGGAGGCCTGCCATCCCGAGGCTGGACCTGCCTCACAGTGCTGCCTGCACAGCAGCCCTCCTCCCGCACACTGGCTGCCTGGGCGGAACTAAAGATCTCTGGGGTGGCAGCTGAGCCCTTAACCATTGGCCACCAGGACTGCACTGTCACTATATTATCACCCAGAGCAAGGATGGCCAATACTGCCCTGTACCATGTCTCTTCCAGGTGACTAGCAGTTGTTCCTCCCGGAAGCACGTGGCTTAGCAGGGGTCCACACGTGCTCCAGTGGCCGCGTTTGCTGCTGGTTCCAGTCATCCCCAGGAGAGGAAACTGCCAGGCTTGAGACAGGCAGGCAAGTGGAGCCAATGGAACCTGTTGGCAGTCTGTACTCACATCTACCCCTTCTGAGTGAGCCCACCCGAGACCCAAGAGAAAATCCACAGCCCTCGACCGAAGCTACTTGCACCAGTGAGTGTGGTGTTCAGCACCACTGAGGAGCAGCGGTCTGAGTGCGTGATCAGAAACCAAGCTCCCTGCTCCAATCGGATCCACCCAACAGGAGCGGAAGCTTGGCACTGCTGCATGGTCGTCAGTTAGTGTAACACCGAGCCACAGACAGACAGGCAAACCCTTGTGAAGAGCTGGATCCAAGCCAGGCATTCACACAAAAGTAGCTTCTATGTAAAAAGAAATCCATGACTGAAACCAGTGTTTGTTTGGAAAGAGTCTGATAGGAATAATGATGGGGAACACCATCTCATTCTAGTCGTTAGTCATAAAACCTCAGATACAAAATCATCCAATAGGCCGCAGATCTACTAGCACTCCACTAATTTCAACTTTGTACTGTGACTTAGGGAGGCTGTTACATGATCAGATCATCACTTTTGCATTCAACACATCAAACCCCACGATGTTTGTCCTGACCCTCCTCCACTGTATTCTCTTCTCTTTCACCCAGTCAACCTCCGTGGACTCTCTAGAACAGTGTTCCCCAAGTGCGACATGGCACCGGAAGGCTCTAGGTGTGCTGAAAAAGCAGACATCACGGGAGCCCCGGTGTCACGCTGGGTTACGCGCTGGGCTGCGATCCACAAGACTGGCAGTTTGAAACCACCAGCAGTTCCTTGGGGAAGAGATGAGGCTTTCAACTCCCATAAAGAGTTACAGTCTCAGAAACCTACCGGGAAGTTCTACCCTGCCCTATGGGCTCGCTGTGAGTTGGCATCATCTCAGTGGCAGTGAGTTTGGTTAAAAAGAAAAAAGAAAAAGCAGACATCTACAGTTTGTCCTGAATCATTTGCTAACATATGAAAGTTTTTAATTGCCAAGGAAGAAAGTGATACTTTTCTTCCTGAGAAAGTGAGTGCGGGAGTCTACGCTTTAGTTACTTCCCCACCCCTCCCACCCAGGTAACTGACAAACATCGGGGGTGGAGGGGAGTGGAGGGTAATGAAAATCTTTATGTTGACTTTTCTTTTTTCTAACGGTGATCTCATATTTGTTCTTTGGTGATTGACTAACTTCACACCGCATGATAGCCTCCAAATCCCTCCCTCCCTCCACCCTCCCTCCCTCCCTCTCTCGACCCACGCTGTGAGGTGTTTCCGTCTCCTCGTCTTTCTTTAACGATGTGTGGCGCTCCACTGCGTGTAGGGACCAGCGTGTCTCTACCCCTTCTTGCACCAAGGGGCATTCAGGTCGTTTCCATCCTCTTGCTGTTGTGAGTGGTGCTGCGATGATTGTGGGCGGGCGTCTGTCTGCTCACACTGTGGTCCTTCTTCCTTTAGGGCTCGCTGGGTCTTAGGTCCTCTCTCTTCCCAGTGTCTGGGAGGCAGCGCCGTACCACTTGCACAGTGGTTGTACTGATCTACCTCAGCTCACTGAAGTGTCCCATTTCATTCCTAACACATTTCCATTGTCTTAGATTCTACTTTTCCAATCCCCTGTTCTGCCCATTAATGGCTATTTGCATTGGTTTCAATTCATTTTAAGTCATGCTACATCGGCAGAAGGTTCTCAGAGCTCTACTACTCCCACATCACGATGATCCCATTGAAGGAGACCTGTCTTTCCCGGTAGGGTTCCGAGTGCCTTGCAACCCGAGGAACACATCTTCGGGCACTTTGCCAGGCAAGGTTTCGAGAGGACTCCAAAGATGTTGACGGGCCAAGGTTTTCAGGAGGTGAATGTGCTGTTTCTGCAGTAAACTCTCTGTCCTCAGGTCAACATTGATTCATAGCGAGTGCCCTGTGGATTGCTGAGACTCTAACTGTTTCGGGAGTAGAAAGGCCATCTTTCTCCTGTACACTGACTGGTGGTTTTGAACGGCCAATCATGTTGATCACAGCCCAACACATAACCCCAATTCCACCCTAGTGCAATCAACACTGTGTACAAATATCTGTTTACAATCTTGTTTTCAATCCTCATTTTACTACTTGCAGTTATTGTACTTGGAAACTTGGTGGGTATGAAACACTAATACTTATGATCTCAGAAACAAATCAGGCAGAGGTGAATTTAATACAGAGCTGACCCAGTGTGCAGAGACACGATCACGGCAGGCTGAAAACATGAACGATTCAGAAAAGGGGTCACACTGTGCACCGCGCGAGAGGCATGCCCCGCTCCACAGAGAGGGCCCAGTGGGAGCCCCCTAGGAAGATTCTCACTGAAAGACGCAATCTAGGTGCAGCAATATGCCCTCCCCTATCGTACTAAGTCTACATGAGGGTGAATGGTATAGCGGAGTTGTGCTTATGGCTCATTTGTAAATTCCATTTAAACAGTTATCTAATTTAAAACAGCACTAAGAGCCTGCAACAATTTTATTTTCTCCTTTTAGGAGGGTTTGATATAGTATGCAGACTTAAAACACAACAGTTAAGAAAGGGAGAGTATGTATCATTCACCTCCACGTTATGCTTACAGGCTAACAAATTCCTTGCTTTTCATGGGTTTCCCTGGCCACCATAACTCAGTCACTTCAATGGGGGTCCCACGATGGTCTCCTCTACTCTCATCTGTATTCCCTGCCCACAAGGAGGCAAAGGGTGACTTCTATTCCCTATGAGGTCTACGAGTGTGCAGATCCTAAGGAATTGGTTCACGTTGTGTGTGTTGTCTAATTAATGATTGTAAAGTTCTCCTAGTGTTTCATGGTTCACTTTTCAATGGCTTTAACAGGTTTAGGGGTATCCTATTTAATTCTTGCTCCAAGTGATGTGGGTCTTACATCTTTGTCTGCCTTGCTCGAGAGTTTATCAATCGAATGGGCTTTTTGGCAAGAATGAGCATTTTTGTTTCAGGTTATTCCATTTTCAATTTTCAATTGCTTTTTGAAATTACTACATCCTTCTGCTTGCTTTGGTTTTATTTTGCACTACCTGTTCTAATTTCCTGAGGTAGGTCTTGGTTTGTTTTTTTCAGACTCTTCCTGACTTTTAATCAGCCATCAGTGCTAAGAACTTCCCATCATAGCACATTTTTAACTGCATCCGACATTTAAAACAATTGTTTTATTAATCAAGTTTTCTATAACTCTGAATCATGAGCTAATATGTTTTGCAGTATACAACAGTATTAAGCTTCAGTAAGGTTTTGAATGTGAAATTGCAAAATGAAAGTATTTGATGACAATATCTGCATCCAAATATGTCAATTAGTTTATCTGTGCCCTTCTGTCCTCCGAAACCGAAATGTTAAAATAGCTAGGAAAATCAGTTAGCAGTTTACTTACTCCATCAGCAAGCTATTTATATATTCATTTCCATCCATATGGCCAAAGTGGAAATCCCTAACCAACAACAAAAAGAAGAGAGTATTAGACACACAAAAAAAGGGCAAACAATTCAAAGAATGGAACATCAAGGCTTGCTCATCACTGTACACAAGAACACTATTGTGAAACACACAAAACTATCCAAAGAGAATGTGAATCCCATCAGCTTTCAGTCATAAACACACACGATACACAATTGTAACAACTTAGTTCATTGATGCACCTTTGAAAGTACAAAATATTTCTACTGTTGCTTTATTAGAACATAAAACATAATCATTAGAATACAAAACACAACTGGATAAAACGAAAGGAAACTTTCAGAATCTGAAGCACCTACCTACGGAAGTGGGCTTTGTAATCTTGGGCAACTTCCTTAATAACTGACTTTAATCTGTGGAAGAATAAATACATGAATATTTCGTCACCTATTTTGAAAATACAGTAACTAAATTCTAACATCTGCTACCCTAGCTAAGTGCTGCAGGGAAAGTAAGAGACCATATAAAATATCTGAAACCCTATAAAATCTGAACTGCATGACGTTTGAAGCTTAAAACTATTTCAAGGTACCATACCTGGTATGTTCAACTGATGTATTTTTCTCATCAATAACTGCAATAACCACAAGTTTTCCTGAAATTAAGAATGACATATCTAATTTTAATAACACTCATTATGCAAAGTTTTCGTTTATGCTTTTGTCGTTTCCACAGAGTGTAATTGCAACCATCCTACACACGTGCAAACTCCATTCTGAGCGATGCAAGGTCACAGAAGAAAGCAATGAAGGAGCAGACTTCAATCCCTCCAAAATGTGAATGGCAAATGCTTTTTATAACAACATCCATCCTAAAATTCATTATTTCCCCCCAACATAACTTAAAAATCGACCACAGTATCTTACAGGAAACAACAGCCATAGGAAAGGGTTGCTGAATCCATGGGCTCCA
>NW_022111300.1:53593211-53603176 GCF_000313985.2 Echinops telfairi
ACAAGACGTGCACCCAGCGGCTGGGGGTGAAAAACTGCAGCGGCACTTGCCACACAGTCCTGGGACAATCAGGGAGTGGCAAGTAAAGTGTCACCCCTGAGCCAGTGACGGAGGACACTGATGAGCACAGCCAGATGCAACTCAGGGACTTGGCGGGGGACACGCAAATGGTCACGCAAACCAAGTGAAGGCTGACCTTGGGGAACTAATGTCGCTTGGGGTGGGAGGGGGAGTTGTCAGAGACGGTTACCTAAGGCAGCAGTGTTGGGTCTGAAGCTGCAGGATGAGTCAGAGGTAACTAACTGCACGTTATGAGGAAAGGAAAATCTTCTTGTTCCTTCACTCTCTAAGTTTCCATTCTTTTTATCATAAACTTGAGAATGGAAACAAATGTTAACTATAAAGTCACAAGACAATTCCTCCTAAAATGTTACAGAAGACCAGGCCATTAGTGCAGCTTCTTAGGGCTTTCTTTTCTGTGTCATATTCATATTCTGCGTGTTTGTCGTTTCTAGTCCTGTCATGTCAGGACTCCATGCCCATGTGATTCCGTTCTTCTCCACAGGAATACAGGTGCACCCCCAAAGGTTATATACTGTATTTAAACTACCACCACACAGCCAGCCCTGTGTCAGTAACTCAGTGGCTACCTTTCTCATTTCTTTACTATTCAAGGTCTCTGTTCTCCCAGTCCCAGAGCTCTATAGTGAAACAGTAGCCAGTCTTTAAGCCACAAATAAAGGGAGACTGGTCATAATACTAGATGGCCTTCTCTTAAAGATGAGCATTCCCACCAAAATAATGAATACTTGTTCCAGATGGAGCCTACACAATCAGGGTGAAGCGCTCTGATAAGGAGCACGCCTGGGTGGCGTGGGGGGTTGGGGGTGGGCATGACGGGGGCTGCACAGCTGTCACCTGTGTCTCCAAGCTCATACAGGAGGAAGCCATCCACGGTGAGGTAATTCTGAAACCGCTCTCTGGTGATCCAGGACTCCAGGTCGCCGTCCTCAAACTCTGCACACAAAGCCAGGGACAAAGGATGTGAGGCTACCACGTCAACCAGATGTGAAAACGCCCGGCATGGATGCATCTGAAAGTGGCCGCTTTCAGTTTCAAGAATGTACTCTAAACAACCAACCAGCGGTACTACAGAAAATCATTTACAATTTCTCATTGTAGTGCTATTAAAACTAATCAAAAGAGATTAACGAACATATCGTAATGTGAAATAATTATAGCAAATTATGGTACATGTTGAGGAAGACAATACAGAAACTGAAAAACAAAAAAAGAATCTGATCAAGTATTACAAATTGAAAGCCCCTCTGTAAGAATGACAGTCTAGATTGTGGCGCGACAAGTAATCATTACAACTTTTTACTTCTCTTTAGTTTATGACATTTCTATTGTAAGTTGACTTTTTTTTTTCCGTGTGCAACATACAGTCTTTATACAACATCAAATCCTTCCCCTACTAAGCAGATAGAATTAAGCCTAAGGAATATTATGTCTTGATTAGAAAGACAATTTTAAAGTCATTGTGAAAAAATGGTTTTTATTACTAAAGCTGCACGAATAGGAAGTAATGTAAACCAAGTATCTTCCAAAGTCTGCCAAGTCTGCCAGGACGTCTGATGACTGCCATCGATTTCTAAGAGGGGTGGATGTCCAGCTATGTGCATGGCCGAACAAAACACGTTCAAGTTCCCAATCCTACTAACTCAATGACAAGCCAAAGAATGAGTGATCAAACTTAGCAAAGATGAAACACTATTATGAACATTCCCAATAGAGCCCGTTTTATCTGCAGCATGAAGCACCCTCTAAACACAAACTTCAATGTTTCCCTGGAAATGTAAAAAGTCTTGTTTTCTTAAAAAAAAAAAAAATTAACCCTCTCTGTCGAGGACTTTAGAGGCCAATCAGATTGGACGACATCTAGTTCTTCTGGTCTCTAGGCAGTAGAAATGCGGTTCTTGTGGTCCATTAGAACAAATTATACACTGTAAACAAACTGTCTATTCTATGGGAAACACTATGTGCATACTAAAGTGTATATGTTGCTGAGTGGAAATATGCTCTGTAAGATTCCACCTGACAAACTACAATAACAACACTACATCCAATACTTCCCAGTGATGCTGGGAGTGTGCTACAAGGGCCTAGTGAATGTCAGGGCACAGTCTTGGAACTGCTAGTGTCAGTATCAGATGACACCAAGAAACCAATCTTGCCTTTGTGTGCTATGACAATGGCCTGTGGTTAACGGATGAGAGGGGTCCTTTTTACAAGTGCGCACTGAAGCACACAATGGTGAAAGTCTGGGGTTCGCTTTAAAAATACTTCAATAAAAGGGGTGAAGAGAGTTGATGCAAATGTGGGTTCATACATTGGTAACCGTTGAGACTGAGTGATGAGTACATGGGGCTCCCTGATTTTACCACCTCCTTTCTTCATGCTTGCTAGCATAACGAAAATACAGAACGCGAGTTCTTGATTCCATGACAACATGACAGTTAACAGCCGAGGGCTGACAAGAGATGCAGCTGGGGACAGGTGTGGGGACAGGGGTGGGGACAAGTGTGGGGGCAGGTGTGGGGCTGGAGCACCTTCAAGCTGTCCTAGGTCTTCGACTGCTTGGGTGTCTGCAATGTCAGGCACGATTGTTCAGTTTTCACTAATGTAAACACCTTAGAGTAACAATGGATAGTAATTTCATAGAGTCCACTTCCCCAAAAGACAAATAGTTCGGCAAAATGATAATTTACAGCTGTGAATGAAGGGGCACTAGGTGGAAAATGCTGAGGCACAGACACAAGTCCCCCTTAGCTGCTCGATGAATGGACAGGGAAGTGAGTGGCAATCCCCTCCACACAGTCTCCCGTCAACACCCGAGCCCCACCGAAGCAGCCCTGTCGACAGTCCCGTCAGCCTTGATCCTGGGAACTCACCGTCATAAATGAAGTACGTGTCATCTTTGAAGACGAGCACAGCAGGCATCTCTTTCAGCACCACGGACTGCAAAAACCAGAGGTTTAAACAACTTTCTACCGTTAAAAAGCTGGACACCTAGGACTGCAAAAGTATCGAGGGGCACCAGAAGAATAAAACCAACCACCAAAAAAGCCAAACCACACCACAAGGTGAGGAAAGGTCAGAGTCAGAGGTGGATAGAGGGCTCTGTGCTCATCTGCATGTCTGGCCAGCTCCTCCCTGTCCCGCAGCCTGGGCCTACTGCCCCCTGTTGCAAGGGGAGTGGAGATGGGGGGAGTGACCTCACGGACTCCTCTTGGAGAAAGAACACAGACGGAGGGATTACCTGGGCCAAGAGGAGGGGGACAGGTGAGCAGGTGGAAAGGCAGAGGCTAACACTAGGCTCTGACCTCCCCACCACATCCTGCCTGTGCGCAGCAAGGAACACGGGGCTCCAGTCGGCTCACGTCACACAGGGCCTTAGCAGGCTCTCTCAGGGCACATAAGTGAGTGAGCACGCTGTGTCAACTGTATGTAGCGCTGAGGCCAAGTGTAAAGCTGACAACCGACCAGAGAGCCTTCTTCTCTAAGACCAAGGGAAAGCTGGTGACCAGACTGCCACTCAGAAGGCACCTGTGCTGTAATTCTTTCAAGAGTAAAATGACACTTAAGAATAAATACCAGAGCAGAAGTGAAGTAATTAGGGTAAGTCACACAGGATTGCTGCATGAGCGTAATACTGGACATACTAATACCCTGTAAGACTTGAAACAAAAGGAAGCAGAATGAAACAGCAATAAAAAACTATTTCAAGATGAGTTTTAAAATATGGACAAAGGAGGGTTCATCTCAGAACAGAGGAAAGAAAATAAAACGACTTGGTTACACTACTACCAAAACAGAGCACCATGAAATTGGCCAATTAAAGTGGTGAGGGAGGCTTCAACATCAAGTAACCTTCCTTCCACCTACTCACCCATAAAGGGGCTTGGGAATGCTGAACCGACGTCGCCCTTTCTCAGGGGCATTGACACCACCAGGTGCAAAGCTTCACATAACCAAACACTAAGCTTCAAATTTTGAGGGCGCCCACAGAATGATGGGCTTTGTCCTTATTTGAATATTCTCCACGGGAGTAAAAATTCCACAATAAATGACCGCCTCTCCCTTTTCCAACTTCATACTTAAGAGTAAAGTACAGAGCCGAAAACTACTGGTGATCTACAGGAGTCAAGAAGGGCTGCTTGCAGACACCAGTTGAGGAGGCTGGTACTCAATAATAAACAAACAATAATGACACGATGCATTTTATGCCTCCTGCACCTAACCAGATCCCTTTCGGGTGTCAGACCTGACCCAAGAGGTGCTATGAAAACTGTGAGCCCCGTGAAGCCCCAGGCAAACATCAATAAGCTAACGATCAACCAGGATAGGAAAGAGCACCTGGCACCTGACAAGAACACCGTAATTACTCTAAGAATACAAACACTCAAAAGCAACTCACTATTTAAGGAGTTGGGCTATCATTTGTTACTACGCTTACTATTTTAAACAGGAAAACAGTACTAAATACTAAAAGCTATGGATCTGGGATTCTTTGCTTACTCATAGTAAGTGTTCTGATATCAGCAGTCAAGCTGTGACATGCCACTTCCACAAGTATTACAGAAAGTCCACCTGAGAGAGAACCATGCAAGGAACTGATCGAAAATGACACAGTGTGGTTAAAGTTCACTGTGAAGTGTTACCTCAGGAATCACCTCTTCTGTGGCAGCAAAGAAGTAGGAATACACAATTAATTCTGAAGCAGCATCGATATATTTCTCCTGTGAAGATACAAACAACAAAATAAACGGTCACGTTAAAAGAATAAAGATGAACATTCATCATCAAACACGTAGAGCCACCTGTGCAATGCGTGGTTCTCTCCCAATCTGACAGCTGCATGTCACGTGAAGAGAGAGGTTTAAGGAAATGAACTAAGCAGTCAATAAGACAAAAGGTATTCAGTTCCTTGCTCTTTCTCCAAATACAGCCCTTCAAAATGAGCAAGTTCAGTTCACATCATCGTGATGATGAGGGGAAGGGCAAGCGAGGACAGTGGGCAGGGACCACACGGAGGTGCTGGACCACTAATCGGCAGGTTGGTGGGTCACAATCCCACCCCCACCCCCACCCCCGGGTACCCCAGAAGAGGACTGGCAATGTGCATCCACACAGATCCCAGCCAAGAAGACCCCAGGGAGCAGCTCCGCTGTGTCCCGCACAGGGTCACGGTGAGTGAGTCAGAATCAAAGGCTGGGCAAGTGGTTTGCAAGAGATGTGGGCGCATACACACACTAGGGGAGGCGTTTCAAAAAGTCCATGGACAAATGCCATTCTCTTTTCATTTCATTTCCCCACAAACTTTTTGAAGCCACTTCCTATATACACAACACATGTAAATACAGGTGAGTACACCCACAGGCAAACATAAAACAAACTTAGGGCAGCGGCCTGTCTTTATCTTATCAAGTCTGCACCTGATGCGCAAACTCGCAGTCTCAAAGCAGCCACGTGTCAGGCAGCGCAGGGCAGAGGCAGGTGACATCTTTCACCCCACTGACTTCCCGATGGCAGGCGCTGAGCAAGAAGTCACCTTTACTATAAAAACGACCAGACTCAGCAGGGATGCTCACAACAGGTGCGGTAAGCTTTGCGGTTCTGGTCGAGCTGTAGCAATGCGGCGCGTTCACAGACAACGTGTCTGAATTTTGTGGATGAAAAAACCAATCCCGGCCAGCCTACCTTCAAGGGTGACTCCCCACCTACGTAAACATAGAACACACGGTGTCGCCTCCGCACGTGCTCAAACATCTGCCGACTTGGAAGTGGCCGGATTAAAGCCCTGTTTGCATACAAAATGAGCAAGGGTTATGAAGTGGATCTATCACATAATTTATTGTGGCCTGCAGGACTAATGTTTGGTAGTGTACACCCACTGCATGCTGAGTGCATTGCCCAGTCACAGAAAGTTAATGCCCGGGTAGCTGGTGACGACTTCTGAACGCATACATTATACTGGAAAACCTACCCACAGTGCAATCCGTCCATTTAAGAACTAGCTTCAAGCACATCCCTTAAGAGAATACCATCTTGGTCAATATTGTGATCAGTACAAACAGAACTAGAATCCACTTAAGAGTCCTCCGATGAAAACAATAATTCGCAGGAGGTTCACTTCTTTTCCTCCCTTTCAAAAGAAATTTCACATAAATATTTGTGAAATAGCATTCCAAGAACTTCAAATGAACAATAAGAACAATAAGAACACTCATTGAGTTTTCACATACACTGTTTTCACATACACTGTTGATGTTAAAACCTAAAATAGTTCTTAAGTATATCATTGAGTTAGTTAATTGTGCCAACCTGGCCGATAATCACATGTGGGACTAATTGAAAGGCGGAGGGATAAATGGGTGGTGAGCTTCGCCTTTCTGGTTCTCGGGTCTCTTGCTTTGTGATGGTTGCACCAGGGTGTAGCTGCCTTAGCAGTTCCCTGCTTCAGCTTGCAAGAATGACTTCCTACAAGACATCCCCAAGGAAAAGCCACATGGACCTATCCCAATGCAGCCCTGGGTGCTGGAGCAGCCGTGTGGAGACCCCTGCTAGTGCTGAGATGCTTATTCGTTCACGAACTCAGCTTTCCTCCTGAAGTCGGCATCATTGCCTCTGTTTTGTGAGGTGGAGGACTTTGTGGACTGGTGTTGGGTTATTGGGTTAATGTTGGACTTGTGGGCTTGGGCAGCATTGGGTTGGGATGTTTTCGTGATGCACATTTTCTTTACATAAAACTCTCTTATACATGAGTTGCTGTGGATTTGTTTCTCTAAAGTACCTAGACTAATACAATCACTAATTTTTTTCATAAAAAAATAAAAGATGGTAGCTGAAATACAACATACAATTGTTATTTACAGAAAATAGGAGCAGTACAGAAAAGAGGTACATGGGGCCTCATAACAAGTCCCTAATTTTGTTCATCAAAGGACTTTATCGAGAAGTGAAAAATCTACAGACGGGGAGAAAATTTGAGGGAACCATATATCCAATAATGGTCTAACATACACGCACACCCCCCTAACACTTCTGCAAGTTAACAACCAAGAGTAAGGAACACAATAAAAAAATGGGCAGAAAACTCGAATTGACGTCGCACCAAAGATACTCAAATGGCCACGCAGCACAGAAGATGCTCATGTCATTAGCCATTTCCTGGGATTCGAACTCAGAGGCAACCCTGTAAGACAGAGCAGAAGTGGCCTGTAGGGGTCCCGGCACTGTCATCGTCACTGAGGCACCTGCCACACCTTTTCACAGGAAGCGGCTGGTCAGACTGTGCTGTCAGAGAGCAGCTTTAACCACAGCGCTACCATGGTGCCTTCATTAGCCTTTCGGGAGATGCACATAAAAACCAAGTAAGATATACCACTTCACTCCTAGTAGGGTGGCTAAGATAAAAAGCGACCTTCCAAATGTTGGTGAGGATGTGGGAAAATTGGGAGCCCCACATACACCCCTGCAGGGAAGGGCCAAGCTCTGGAAAGCAGGGTGGCAGTCATCAACAGAGAGCACCCACGCGACCCAACAGGCCTGCTCCTCGGTGCACACCGGGGTCTTAGAAGCAGAAAGGCAATCAGACAAAAACACGCTGGTACTCAGCACAGGATTATCAACAATCACCACAGGCGTGCTTGTGCTTGGGGAGGCAGGTCAATCCATCACCCAGGCCCAACAGCAGTGACCTGAATGATGTGGCACACATGGCCAGGGGATGGCGACCAAAGTATGGCTACCAGGGCTTGGAGATGGGAAGGGCCATCATTGGCCAAAAGGGGTGACTTCCTGCTTATGGTGACAGAAACTCGGGCAGTGGTTATGGCTCATGGCTGGACAGCTTGATCAAGGGAACTGACGAGATTCACTTAACTGTACACCTGAAAATGCTGAAGTGGAAAATGTTGCATTTTATAATATATTTATAATGAAGAGATAGGTTTAAATATACATATATATTTAAACCTATCTCTGTATTATTTCAAAGGCATCCACGCTACTGAGAGATGAATGATACCAGATGTTTGTATATTACTAACAAAATATCACTTAAAAAGACACACGTGGAAGGCTTCTTAAACATGGTCCATAACGTTGCATCTTAAGCCATCACTCCATCAGCACAGGGAAGAGTGCAAATTTCGCAAAGGTAAATGTATTTCCCAAATGCACACTGCTTCAGATGCATTGCATCACTAGTTTCTATTTTAAACTTCAGTCAGTAGTCACTAAGTGATGTAACTCCAGAAGCAATGCCTGAAATGGCCTTTGCATTCGAGCTACCTTGAGTTACATCAGGAGAACCCCGTCCTAATGCCAACTGAAACTCAGCCCTAAACATACAGGCTGGGAAGAAGTACGGGACAATCACAGCCTGATGTCACCCCTCGCCTTCGATCAATGTTTGCTCAAAATGGACGTGTGTCCACATCAAATCACGAATACGAAGCCTGAACTCAATGCGAAGACATGGTAAAAGAACAGCCAGACACTCCACACAGCTGTGATCCCTAAAGATCACACCTAGTCCGGTTCTCTGTCTGATACTTGAAGCCAGGTGGCAAAATTATCCCAAAATGAAAATTAAGATTCACAAAACTGTAAGAATGAATTAAAATGTATTGAAAAGCCACCGGAGAATTTTCTTTGCCTGTAAATGTGAGGTTACCAGATGGATTTCATAATCCATCTCAATGTTGTCTTAAAATGATTTCAACTTACCAATACCATTCATCCTTCCTGTCAGCCTCACAAATTTGCACGGGCAGTTTTAAAATACCCATGCAGATTAAGTGACTTTGATAAGCATCCTCGTCAAGAAGTTCCACACTATCAGTCAATAATTATAAGCACTACCTTTCTTTATGCTACAGCCAGATGCCAATTTTTACAAAACTACTACATTCAATCACACCAACGCACCATGCGTGCAGAAAATGAGGTTTCCTTCTCAGGAAAACCTCCATGACCTGGACTGCAAACCAGTCACTGGGTGGAACTATGCTGCGTTCCAAGCAAACACCGCTCTCCTTGTGCACGGCTGGCCTGGAGAAGCCTGTGAAGCAGCACCCCGGGAGACGGTTTTAGCTGGACCTCAAAACACACTGCAGTCTCTGAGGCCTGCCCCGAGTGCAGTTTTATTTTGAACAATGCTAACTCGTGGTTCCTTTACAACTCTGAAATTAGGCAACAAGTAATAATGCTAGGAACACAAGCAAAAGCATCATTTTTAAATTTTTTTTAAATAAATAAAAGATTTATAAATTGTTAGTTTGAAGCTATCAAAAAATTTAAGATATATTACAAGTCCCATAGGGGAGAGGGGGATTTATACTCCCCCGCCCCCCCAGTATTTAAAGGTGCAGTTACCAGGAGGTAACAGCCATGCCAGGCTGTATGGTCTTTAAAGCCTATGTCTGGATACACTGCCCGACCCCAGGTTTCTGTATAAATAAATTAGCAAACCCGAAAACATAGTTTCTTTTGCTAAGTCCCTAATATGCAAGTGTGTAACAAGGTGCTAAAAATACGCGTGATTTTCAAGCATCAGGGTCTGACAGCAAAGGCCATGCCTACACAACTCACCCAGACACTCTGTGAGCAAAGTCAATGATGTCATCTTTGGTCCGCGGTCCTCGGTAGTTATAGGCCAGGTCCCCCTTCAATCTGAAAGAGAAGAGAACAGGGCAAAAGCTCAGCATTACTAACACGAAGCATTCTGTACCACTGCTAAATGTTCCTACAGAATTACTGAATGCAGAGAGGTTTCATAGGGGCCACCCACGCAATGTAATACAGTGGACAAAAGGCAACTCCAACTGGAAAGGGTTGCCCACTCATCACACACAGAGAGTGGGCACTGTCAGATGGCAGCACGCTGCCCTGAACAT
>NW_022111300.1:53604210-53608600 GCF_000313985.2 Echinops telfairi
AGGCCTAGGGGAGAAAACACTGAATCATCCAAGTTCCTTTCACAAATCAGAGACTGGTCGTCAACGGACCCTGCTTCTGTATGTGTGTATACACACACACACACACACACACACACACACACACACACACACTGTTTGTAAGTCATTTAAAAGAATATAAACTCACACAGAAGATAACACTTGTCATTTGTATATAAAACAATTTTACTTAAAATAACCTGCAAGATATACTATGACAAAAAATTTTAAAGGGTCAAGAGAGTAATTAAAATGTTATCTCTTAGGCACTTACTTAAAAAAAATATGACTGAAAATAAACTCCATCCCAGTTCTCGTGTCACTTCATAATTCCAGGACAAACACCACTGCCAGGCTCACATGGGCCTCTGAAAGTGAGCCATCCCTTTCTCTTTTGTCAACCGTTTTACTGGCATAGAAGTCACATAGAATTCAACAGGTCAATCACGCCAAGAAGAGTTGTACAGGCATCGACACAGTCAGTTTGAGAACATCTTCAATCTTGTCCTTACCACCATGACCTCTCCATTTCCCTCCAACCTCCCCAGCCAGACCTCCAAGGAGCCACTCATCTGGTTGCTGTCTCTTATTGAGGTACCTATTCTGGACTTCATATATGGAAAATTTTAAACAAGAATAACAAAGTAAAACAGATAAAACCTCAGCCAAAAAGAAAGCAGAAAATATTAAAAATTAGAAATTTAAGTGGATCAAATGGTAGCTGCATTTTCAGCATCTTCTGCAGTCCACTTTCCAATGCACTCTGCCTGGTAGGCAAGGTTATTTACATTTCTGGTCCACGGTCAGAGAGGATGCGCCAGGGACTTACAGCCACGGGTGTTTGCCTTTCACTTTTTTTCTATTACTGAAACTGCTTTAAAATGGGTCAAAAGGGAAATCAAGTGATATTACATTTTAACCCAACAATTTCTGCCCTGACAACAGGGCTATTCACATTCCTCAATTATGATCCAAGGGGATTCCCTGGAATCTGACTCCACGTGCGGATCCTTCCCCTGTCATGTTCTAGCCTTCTACATACCAGGTGTTCACGATCGAAACACTGAGACCATTTTCTTCCTTAGACTTGGATTATACTATTTACAATCCTCGGCTCACAGCCTGGTGTGCTTCTTCCATGTGGACTGAGTTGACGCCTCACTTAAATTAGGCTGCTTGACTGAATGCAAGCCTTTAAGATCCCAGATGCTATCCTTTCTGGTAGCCCTTATTTTTAACACAGAAAGTCGAGCAAGACTTTTGCTACTGAGGTCGAGTCACCTCACTCGGCCCCAGGTACCACTAAGTGTTTTCTCAGGGGTAGTCACTGGTATGATCTAACGTCTACAAGTTAATGAAAAATAATTGCTACAAGGACACCTGTTTTCTCTGCAATGGGAAGACTAGAGAGTATAACGGAAGCCAACAACAGGGCATCAAGATTTGAAAAGATATATACATCAGAGCAGCAAATTATGATAGGACTCCTTCATGACACATTCACGGCGTTTCTCTCACTGCCGTGTTGATGTCAACTCATAGACCTTATAGGGCAAAAGGCAGCATTGCCCTCGCGGGTTTCCGAGACTATAACTGTTGACAAGAGCAGAAAGTTCCATCTTTCTCCCACCGCAGCAGGTAGCATGGGGGAAAAACAAGTTTTCCATCATTAGATGATGTAAAATGTGTATTTACAAAACTATTCCATATTTATCCCCATGAACTCAGTCTCCACGATTCCTTTAATTTCTAGTACATTTCCTTATCCTTTGTCTGGGCTCTGGTTTACCAACACTGCCTTTGGTAATGTCACTCACCTGTGGCTTATCATCATGTGCCAAGGGTTCACTACAAAAAATAATCCTAACAAAGGTGTGACAAAATGGTACCCAACTGCCTCTCTCTTGGAATGCTAATTCTAGAGTTTCTCCCTCCGACAGAAAGAGGGCACAGGCAGGGCTGGACAGAGCCTAACACTTATTTGCATGTGAGGCAATGAAGCAGTCTCACTTACTGCCATTGCGTGAGTTCGTGGGTTTGCAGGACTGAGACTGTTCCCGAGACAGGAAAGCCCAGTCTTTCCCCCACGAAGTTAGATGCCGCTGAGTTTGAAGAGCTGAGGCAGCAAAGTCAGGAATTCAAGTTGCGAAGAAAGAGGTGGGCTTTGCCTGCATGAGTGGATGAGTCCTATGCAGTGAGACCGACCACATCCCCTATTCCTGCCCTGCTCTAACGTGCCGCCTGTCACGTACTTTCTAACGGAGACTCTGCGTTTGGGGGCAATGAAGTAAATACACAGCCTACGGCATCAGGTGAAATCCATTAAAAACTGCGCTGACACGAAGACCGCTGTAATTGATGGGGGTGCAGGAGGGAGTGCATCTCACTAACAAGTCCCTCATCTAATTTCAAATTCATTTGTGCACAAATTAAATAAAAGGAAATAGCAATCGATGAGGAAACACAGTGGTGGTGTTCTAAAACCTGATGCGATGGATTCTCACAAAGCTTCAGAGAGAAAAATCTCAGCTGCACACTTAACCCTTGCCCTCAATCCCCATCGCTATCAGGTGGGGAGGAGCACCCACCTGGCTGCCATGGCCTTATCTTCATTGCTGAAAGAAGTTGAATTGGCACCGAGGCCTAAAGCTTCAGTCAGTTTGCCCCAAACAAAACACACAATGTCTGGATTAGAGACATTATACACCCCAAATATCTGGGTAATTTGTAAAGAGCAGTTATTGGAATACTTACTTTTCTTCATCTATACTGGAAAGGTATTTGTTTTTGCCAGGGCACAGAGAGCGTCTCAATGGCACACTGAGTGGATGCTGCCTCTCTCATCATCGGCCTGAAGCCCACAAGCCCACCAAACACAGTCGACACAACACTTACTCAGGTCACTGTTTGTCTCGCTGCACTCCAAACAGGAGCTGTGTGAGAGCAGAGATGGTTCTTCCTTGCTGGCTCCTGGGAGACCTGGCTGAGACTAAGTTATCCTGAGGCATCTGCTGAGTGCACAAATGTAAACTGCCCGGGAAGAGCTCTCAGTCAATGAAATCAAGCAGTCATGAGGACTCACAGGCAAGCAGCTAGCACCCTGCAGGCTGGGGTACTAGGTGAGGTGGGTGGCGGTGGAGTAGTCCATATGCAAGGAGCGAATGACCTCTAGAATTTACACCTGGCACCTGATGGAACTCAGGAAAAACCTGTCTCCACGCTAGATGATTTGTGTGGAATCAAGCACTACATGTACGTGCCCCACACACGGGACCCTGCTGACAGAGTTCGTTTAACCATTAAGTCACAGAACATCTAACACAATGCTAAAGATAAAAAAGAAATAACATCGAGTGTCGCTTCCCATAGAATAACAAACTAATGAATTACAGAGCCATTATTGGGTCAATGTTAATTATCACTGAAGCTTAGCATTGAAATTTTATTTATATGCATGATTTCTCTCATTGACTATTTTTCTTGATAGTGATCCCTGATGCCTTATTTGATTACTCCATGGGCAATTCAAGTCATCTCAAAATTTACCATTTTTGTCTTTATCACACCTGTTTTTTCATCCGTAAACGGTAATGTGGAGGCCCAGCCTGAGTTCCTCACACTGCACAGGGGAGTGGACGGATCACCACTGACATTAAGCTTCAGGCTGCCTGCAGCCTCCACCCTTCTTTATTAGTTCTGACATCAACTGTCCCTCATCAACCCAGCTCCCCAGCTAAGAGCCTGGAGGCAGCCTACTCCCCGAGTTTGCCAGTGCTACGGCCTAACTGCTGCCCCTCCTCTGGGCCTACTCTGGGGTCGCAGCTCCCTGCTTCTCCCTGCATCGAGGAGGTTCCACGCCCAGAGATCTTGAGGTTCAAAGGAAGAGTTCCACGCCTGGCTCTTCTTTCTCGATAGGGAGACCCTGCTTCCATGAAGGCTCGTTTTATACCCAGCAGGGGGTTCCAAGTTTTACAATCACATATAATGCTGTTAATAATCCCTGAAAGCTGAATGATATGATCCTTCCCCCACCCTTTGCTTACCCAGACCCATCAGGAAAAAGGTGTTTGCTGGGGGCTACACCAAGAATGGCCAGAGGAGTCACATGAATTCACTGCACTGCAGGCCACATGGTCTAGCCACTGTTGCTGCATGCATGTAGGGTTAACTCGCCCCCTTTTCATTGACTTACCACGCTGGTAGACCAGTCACCTCATGCGTCTTGCCCCCATTTCAGACACCCAATTTCTAAAGGGTACAGTGCTCTGAGGACAGAAGCTTGTTCTGTGATGTGAAGTGTCTTCTATCCTGGTGGAAATTTGGGCATCTGCATTCATATGCAAAGACTGGTCCACAGCAAACCAAATTAATA
>NW_022111300.1:53609343-53620553 GCF_000313985.2 Echinops telfairi
CTGTGATCATAATAAGCAATGACTCCCATCACACCCATAGGCCTATTTTACCATACCAGATAAGAGACTCATAGGGACTCCCTGCACCCACGTGTGTTTCTAAGACTGGATTATTGCTAAAAGCCGGTTTCAGGAGGGACCAACTCTTCTGTTTTCTACTCTATGTTCTTCCCTCGGGTCTAGTCTCCTCAAGGTTTCAACAATGAATTTGTGTGACTCGGCAATCCCAACTCTATCCTCTTACCTACACTCTAGCTCCCCATTTCCAAACATCATTAAGCATAAGTCACAAATTCAAAACATTTACTGTAGATGCAAATGCACAAAATTAACCCTGTCACTGTCCCCATATGACCTGTGGCTGTATGGTTCTGTACCTCGGCCGAGAGCCTTCGGTCATTCTGCAATCACTCCTGCTTACCTATCAGTGCCAGGCCATGGTACTTACGAGGCCACCCTTAAACATGACCTTGAGAAGTAATGTTTCCTCTTCACTCCATGGCCACCAAGCAACAACAAGCTCAGAGGTACTGTAGGTCACTTGCTGCCTTAAGCTGCTCTACTCGCTCTGCAAAAACATTTGTATGATGTCACCTGGCTTCTCTAAAATGAATACTACATCCTTATTGGCAACTAATAAAATAAACAACACTGCATCTGAGGGGGAAGGCCGTGTGTAATCCGATGTTACTCTTGAACACCTTCCTCATGCAGACCTTTGTAATATGGGTATTTGAACATAAAAAATTAATACAACCCTAAAGTATTATTGTACACCAAGGAAACAGACCCTTAGAGAGGCCAAGTCCATTTCCAAAGCCACAAAAGGGGTACATGGAAGGGTGAGTACAGTCCCTAAAGTCTCTCCTGCTCCCAAGAAAAATCCATGGGTAATCCTCATGTCCTATCAAGAAACATGAGGCAGCTTCAAGTTCATGGGAGACAATGGGGTTTTTTCAGAAACTCTTTGAAGTCCTGAACACTTCCAGATCCTCGACTGCCTAAAGGTGATGGGAATCTACTTTTACCGAACAGAATAAGGGGACTTTACATGGGCCACTTCTTTCAAATCCCAGAGCAAACAAAGAAAGGTGTTAGGATCCCGTATTTACCAATGAAGGAGGTCAAGCTTAGGGGCCTGAGAGAGGCCCGGCTACCACACGGCAAAGCAAGAGGCCGAGGCAGGGCTTGCCCCACATCTGCCTGCTAAAGCCAAGCTCTTTCCAAGGATCTACAATGCCTCCATGGTTTCCTTCTCCCAGATGCTTTAAGTCAGACCTGGACAAACTACTTCTACAAAGGGCCAGAGAAAACAAGTTAGTGTCCCAATACAGCCTTATGCATAACAGGCCGGAGGCTAAATTTGGGAGATGGGTCTTAACCTGCCAGACTTTGCATAAAGAGCCTTGATTCTGTGGCCTCAATCATTAACCTGTTTCAATTTCATGGTTTCGTTGTACTAATTTAACATGAATGCCTTCCTTATCATCATGTCTGCTTGCCCTAGATGGTCTTATCCTCCAAGTTCCCATTTAAGTCTCTGTTAATGGACTGAACTGTACCCTGAAAATAGGTGACAACTTGGCTAGGCCATGATTCTATATGATGTAGTTAACTCCCGCTTTTGTGATCTGATGTCATTAACCTCTGAGCTATATATCCTCACCTCTATGATACGATTGAGCCAGAACGCAATCTACAGGATTAAGTTGTAACAGTCAAACTCCAGTAAGACACAGAAGGTATCAAACGAGCTAGTGGGGAGCAGAGGGGCCTCCTATTACCAAGCAAGAAGAGCTTGGAGCAGAGTGTGTCCTTAGGACCCAGGACCCAAAGAAAATTGGTACCAAGGAACACCCAAGTCCACAGGTGCTAAAGAGACAAACACCTTCCCCCAGAGCTGATGGAAGGAGCAAGACTTCCCTTAGAGAGGGCACCCTGAATTCAGACTTCCTCTCCAAGCTGTGAGGGACTCTGTTTCTATCTGTTAAAACCACCCACTTGAGCTATTTCTCAGGCATCCTCCACCGTGACATCTTAGGATACTATAACATATGACACATTATAATTCGTTGGGATCGCCAACCCTCCACCCTCTGTCACTTCCACAGGTGAGTCAATTATCTCCTCCAGCAGGCTCAATGCAGCTGGCAGAGTAGCACATTCATACCTGGGACCTATAACAAGCACTCTTCTCACCCATCAGGGTACAGTCTTACATGCTTAAAGCTCCTTCTTTCAACATGAGGATACACGCATGTCTTCCACAGGCCCCGCACGCAGCTGCGTGTGATTTATTAGCTTTGCAGGCAGACAAGAGCAAAATAAGAACCAAGGAAAGGCTTACTGGCATAGGTAGTAGCATCCATCTTCCCAACCTTCACTGGCGAACCCATGTTTGTCATCTCAGTCCCAACTTCGTTCCAGATTGGCTCCAGTTTTTTACAATGGCCACACCATGGTGCATAGAACTTGGTACCGAGAAAAAGAAAAGCCAGTCACTAAAATGTTAACCCACAGCGCACATCAAGCTCAATCTCCTAACAATCTGTTTTACCAAAACCCACACAGCTGGACAAATTAGCTTCTAGTATAAATGACAGTATTCATGCTATGCACCCCACAATGAAGTCTCCAAACACACTCTCAGGCCACCCCACCGTCAGGCCTCGTGGCCGTCAGCAACAAACACCCATCTACGGTTGGCACCGTTGCTGAGTGCCCCTGGAGGGCCAGGGAGCTGCTGATGGGCGTGGCAGAGGCCATCGTGGGCTTGGTCAGGTGCACGAGTCCAGCAGAAGCCAGGGGCCTGCTTCCCCTCAGCACTACTGGTTGGCTGGAGGGCACCTCCGCTCACCCAGCGTGATGCCTATCAAACTGCTGGCGGCATTTTCAGGAGGTAAGATGTCTTTTACATTTTAATACAGACGTCTTCCCACATGCAGAAATGGGGGGGAGAGGTAAACCCTAGGGTCCTAAACCCCATCGCCTTGCTCAGTCACCCCCTCTGGCCGCCAGGCTACTGCTGTTCTCTGGGCCATTTTAAAGCCAGCCCAAACATGTAAGGTGCAAATGCGTGCCTAATGTCAAAGTAAAGAGATGGGGACCAATCTCCACTTTGCTCAGATGGAAGACAATGCTGGCTGTTGCGTGACAGGAAAACACTTCGAGGAGAGTGACTTTTGTGATGAAATCGACCATGGTCAGCTTCCTGCTTCCCCCATACAGGTCCTGCCACTAGGGTGTCTCACCAACAGGTCTCCCCTGGCTAGGGCCCGTAAGGCTCGCTCAGCAGCTCACTCACTACATGAACCTGACAGCCACCTGAGAAACCAAATGGCGTCACACACACATGCGCACATGCATCCCATGGGTGAGAGGAACAGAGAAGACACTTAGAAGCATCGAGGGATAATTAGACAAAATTTGCCAACTTACATCTACGAGCCAAATGTCATCTTTGCGACTTTCTTTAAACCTACAGACAAAAAGAGAAACAAATCGTGGGTTATCGGTATATGCCTGTGTTCACGTCCCACAAGTACAGTGTAAAAACCAAACTCGTTGCCACTGAGTAAGTCTGACTCACAAAGGCCAGCAGGACAGGGTCTAGCTGCCTCTTTGGGACCCCAAGCCTGCAGATCTTTACAGAAGCCAGCCTGTCTCGTCTTTCTCCACGGAGCAGCTGGTGGGTTAGAACCCTTAAACTTCTGCTGATAAATGAACTGGCCTAAAACAAACTCCTTTTCAACAAGCTATGTAAAAATTTTAGTGTCCTATCTGAAATTTCTCCTATCCATGAACCGCTTCAAGAATATAGTAGAGAAGGAAGAGAGAACAACACACTTGGAGGAAGGGATCTACAACTACGAATTAAAGGGGGACTTTGTGGGCCAAGACCCATGGAAGTTGCTCTCCCTAGTCTAGCCACACCTCCACAGATATGACCAGGAGCACCGGCATCCCCCAGTGGGTCTGGGTGCTGCCTGGGAGGCTCACTCATCTGTCGGGGCAAGGGTGCTCTCATGCCACATGCCTACTTCCCCCTGGGAGTCTGAGACTTGGACTCCTGCTGCTCGGCAGAGGTGGCCCTGAACACCAGCTGGACAGCGTCCCTGACAGACTGTATTTCACACACACGGTCCCCGGCTTTGGCTGGCTCCTCAGGGCTTTGCCCAGAGTCAGTTCTGCTGGGAAGCCTTCCACTGCAGTCAATCAACCTGTGAACTCCATGACATGGAGACCCAGAATCCACACCAATCACTGAACCCCAGCCTGGTCTCAGCACCCTGACATAACACTCAACTGGCAAACAGGCTTCCTGAAAGTCCCATTCTGATCACTTGATTCATTTATGTGACACCTTCGGTAGCCTCTGGAAACCTACAGAAAAGTGTTCAAACTCCCAGACTGATCTGGCTCCAACTTTTCTTTCCACTCAATTTTGAGTATCATATACAGACCTCTTTAAAGGAGTAGAAAACAAACAAACAAGGACATCACTCTGATGACTAAGGTGCACCCGACCCAAGCTCTCAGCACGTGGGCGCAGTTGGACAGTACAGACAGGAGAATAGGTGTCTTCGGAGTGTGGCTGACCCTGCCTTGGACTGACCGAAGAATGAGCAATCGGACTTAGAAGAGAAACAAGTAGAATGGTCCTTAGAAGTGAGGAGGGCTAGAATTCTGCCAATATCAGGCAGAATCAGGGCTGGAAAAGGTTAGTGGTGGGTGAACCTGACAGCGTGCCCTAGGTACAAAGGAACAATGCCATCAGCCTCACAATGGATTTGAAGGGACCAGGCAATGTCTCATTCGAGGTGGTCTTGAAACGGGGCTGGTTCAAAATCAACAGGGCTCACTCATCTACATGCCACATGTGGATGTCCCCCACTTAGGGGGAGACAGGGGAAGGCTTCTATCTGAGGGGGCACACACGGTATAAAGAATGTAAAAGGCCAAGGCTAGATGCATCCACCCGCTGGAAACCGCCAAGTGGCAGAGTCCTCGCCTGGAATTGAAAACTTGAGGTGGGGTGGGCCAGGCGGCCAGGAAGACAAGACTGCCACCATCAGAGGCCACACCACCCCCCAAAATGGCCTCAGGACGCCTCCACCAGACACTTGGCCGAGCCATGTCAGATAGGAGCAGCTGGCACTCTGGGAGGGGCTTCAGTGTGTGTCAGGTCAGGAGCAGCAAATCCCTGGGGTAGCAGAGGCAGAACTAGAGAAGCACCACGTGTGGTTTCCCGTGGCACCGAGCTCAGGTTTATATCTGTGGGATCTGGCAGGGAGAGACATACCCAACAGCTGATGACACTCCGGGCTGTGGCAACTGCCCCAAACAAGCTTTGACAACTGTGGCGAGGCGGAGGGAGTCACAGGGGCTCCCCTCTCCTCCCCGGCCTCTCGACAGTGCTCTCTGGTGCTCTTGTCTTTATCAGGGGGCTCTACCCCTCAACTGTCATGTGTACTTTCTCCAGTTAGGCCAGCCAAGCACCCTCAGACAGCCACCCAGGGTGGTGAACTCAGATCTTTTGGCTTGGGTCTTCTGAGCATTTTCTATCATGGTTTCCAGTTCATGGATCCCTATCTATCCCATGGGGCTGGTCAGGAAAAGGCATCAGGGCCACCTTAAGGACTTTGGTTAAACACAGACCTCAAATTGATGGTATTTCTGTGGCCCTTGTAGGCAAAATCCCAGGGGAAATTAGCAAGGAGGGGGGGGGGGGGGGAGTGGAGGAGGGGGGGTCGGAGGAGGAGCCCCAGGAGAACAGGGCTGGGGGGGGGGGGGCGCACGGAGTTTTGCCACTCCTTGTTATCTAACAGCCATCCTAAATCCTAACATCCTCTCCCCTACCATGACTTCAGTCGGCCAAGGGACAAAGGCTAGAACAGACCATGGGGTGTCCACATGGAGGAAGGTGCAGTCTGGTCAAGCATGATGCGAATGAGAAATGCCCTTTCCAGAAATGGGGAGCCCAGACCGCTTGCTGGGGATGTGTAGACCATGCGGGGTCTATTGTTCTCGCCCACCAGTCACAAAGCCCGGCGTTCTCGCCCACCAGTCACAAAGCCCGGCTTCCCAATGTCCACCAATCAAGCACTACCTTCTGGAGCTGGAGGAACCCGCCGTGTGCCCCATGATGATGCCACTGACTGACCTGTCACTCGGGCCACAAGCCTGGGGCCTGTCAGGGACAAGGTGCTCTGGGAACCCAAGCTGGAAAGGAATATGGTCTTGTAGGGCCTGGATAGAGGAGACCTGGCGCAGTGGTCCAATCATTTTGCTTGCTAACCAAAAGGTTAGCAGTTTGAATGCACCAGCTTTTGTGATGTGGCCATGGCTTCTGTGTGGACGTAGAGGCTTGGAAGCCCAGGAAGCAGCTCTCCTGTCTTGCCCGAGGTGAACAGGTATCCACCAGACACCAGGGGGGTTGGTTTTCTGGGTTCAGAACTGGTTGTGTAGCCTGTCAGAGGGGCACTCTGGGAAGACTGGCTAAATCTGGAGAAAGAGGCAACTGCAGCCAGGAAGTGGAAGGACCCTATAGATGACAAGGTTGACAGATGCATCCGCCACAGCATGCTGGCCTGCTGACTCAGGGGAATCTGTTCCTGGGCGGGGCTGCGCCTTGACCCAGGTCTAGTGGGAGAAGCAGCTTCACTGTGCTGTGTGGTCTCCGCAGTCCATGGGTGGACAGGTGCCGTGGAGGACAGCTCCAGATGTTCCTGGCCAACCTCTCAGGGTCACACAGGGACTGGACATGTGGCCCCCTCAGAGAGTCGACCAGCAGGGTCCGCCTACTGGTTAGGTTTCCCCCACCAGTGGCAGCTTCTCCCAAGTGCCACAGAGCTTCCAAGGAGCAAAGCTGGTGGTTTGGATCCAACTGTCTCTTCCCCAGGAGGGCTGGCTTTACATGAGTCTCAACCACAAGGGCAAGCCACTAGCCACTGCTTGTGGGTAGGTCAATGAAACCACATACACTGGGGCTGTGCACCAGGCAGCCATCCACAGTGCACAGATCTCGGCCAATGAGCAGAGCTTCTTCCTTTCCTGCTCAGTTTGGGCCAGGCTCTCCCAGCTCCACTGCAGCCACCCCCACTGCACCCCAGCACAAGGTTAAGTGGGTAGAGCCATCAACACCAGGCCCAAGTATGGTCTGGAGGGTCTCCACCACTGGGTCCCCCATGGGCTGGGAGGGGGTGGCGGAACTTCTGAGACTAGAGGATGCCAGGCACACGGGCCGCTGCTCACACTGACAGGACAGACTCCTGGGAAGAGGACAACTTTCAGATCATAGTTCCACGATGCAGACGAAGAGCCCAGCTAATGCCTCTGCCACGTCTAGGAGCTCCCAGGTACAGGTCCAAAAGCCCCGTGGGCACCACTGCCTGTGGTGGGGACTTCCTGACCAGCTTCCAAGCTGAGAGGCTGAAAGTGGTACACAGTAAATGTGGGCGGGAGGTGGGGCGGGGGATGTGGTCAAGAAGGGCCCCTGATGGCTTGCTGCAGGGCCTCCAGTACCAGTTGGTCGGGCCCCACTTATAGCACATGGGACAGGGAGCCAGGAACTGAGCCCCAGCCCCTGGGTCTTTTCCACATTTGGGGGCAGAGGAGGCCAGATGGTGGCATTCCTTCCAGAATGAGCCCTGTGACTCCTTTGCTGCACCAGGAACCTCGCCTGCCACGAAGCCAGGCTTATGGGTGTGGTGTCTGTCCCAGCCCACCAGGAGGGCAGTATCTAGAATGCGCTTGCTGAGAAGGCAGAGGGCCGGGGAATGCAGGTCATTTTGTGAAAGAGCATCCAGGGTGCACTGCCACCCTCCCACCTGGAAGCCAAATGGCCTGACCACCCAATGAAGAGATTGTGCCAAAATGGGCTGCTGTGAAGCCTCCTGCTGAGTAGCAAGACCCTCAGTGTGGATCAGCCTGTGACAATGGGGGCTGGGCTCCCTGAGGGGGGGCAGACAGGCAGGCAGGGAGACGCCGACTGCTGGCTCCCTCGCCTCAGTGACGAGGAGGGTCAAGGCTTTCCTCCCCAGGCAGCAGCCAGTTTTGTTCTGGGAGAAACCGCAATCGGCATTGTTTGAGCTGTTGTTGGTTGCCATGGAGACTGTTCCAACTCATGAAGACCCCATGCACGCAGGCCTGTCTCCCAAGGCACCTCTAGGTGGGCTAGTCATGGGCTAATGGTTGGACACGTACCCACATGTGCAACCCAGCCACCACTGGCATCGCCATCTTAGTCAGGCGGCCCCTCCAAGATAGTCCTACCCAAGGGGCCCAGTGCAGCAATTCACCCCAGCTGGAGGGTGATGGTGAGTGGCTATGCCCAAGACAACCCAGTAAGGCTACACCACCCTCGGCAGAGGGACACCAGCAAGAGGGTCTGCAGGGGCCCAGGCTACCAGGGTTGAGGCCAGTTCCTCAGACAGGGGACCTGAGAGCAACACCTGCTTCCCTCGCATTCTGCCGCTGGGTGGCAGTGAGCCACCTGTGCACAGGTCCCACCTGTCCACCTGTGCACAGGTCCCGAGAGGCCACCCTGCAGCACCCTGACCCCAGGCTCACTCAGTTCTGTCGCTGGGCGCCTGGGGCTCGTCCACTGTGGAAGGGACAGTAGTGACACTATAGGCAGTGGCCACCAGTGGACAGACGTTGCTTAGTCAGAGTCGACCTGATCCAGTAGGCGAGTCAGACCCTGGTCTAGTCCTCAGCCAGCAGGGCCCTGGCAGGATGCTTTTCAAACACGACCGCCAACTCTGGTGAAGTAACAGTGTGCTTGTAGGAAGGCTCACCCAGGTTACCCTATCCCGATGGGCAACCTCCTACCTTGGCTGCAGCTCATCTTTCCAGGCCTGAGAAAAGCCTAGACATCCCAGTCTTGTTAACAGTCTCATGAGTCAACTGTTCTCGGTCGCTCATGGTAGAACCTGGGACCACCGGGGGGACTCAAAGGACACTAGCACCTGAAAGGGTGGTCCAGGCATGTCCTTCAGCGGCAGAAACTCATCGCAGGTGGTGCAGAGCTCCGAGAGCCCAAACAGCACCCAGCTGAGGCAGGGGAGCTGCGATTCAAATGCCCTCTTACCTTCCCAGCCTCTCACCCACCCCATCCCCTCCCACCGGAAGGAAAGGCCGGCTTCCTGTCAGGTCGTCTGGGAAGAGGGGGTCTGTAGTGGCACCCCTAGCTGCCAAGATAACCCTCCTCATTATGGAAGTCAAGCCATCAAGGCTGCTGGCAAAGGCATCTCAGCTTAACTGACATGCCTGACCGGGTGTGGTCCCATCACCAGAGGGAAGCCCTGACCAGCAGCCAGGGAGCTGCTTTCCCAGATTTCTTCCGAGTTGCTCTGTTGGCATTTTAAACGGAGGCACCAGGTGAGTTCAAAGGAGTCGAAGGCTGAAGGGGTGGGCCGAGGACGGCACCCAGGGGGAGGGCCCAGGCCTTTGTGCAAAACCCTCTGCACACACCTGAGACGAACCCTCCATTACCTGGCTCCTTCAACACAACTCGGCGCTTCACTGGCCACTGGACCATCTTGTCATGCAATCAGTGTCTGGGGGGTCAATTAAGACAGTGCGCAAAACAGAAACCAAGAGCCCTGATGACGATTCGCTTGTTGAGACAGCGACAGCAGCAGGCAAAAAGGAGGCGGCCCCTCCCCAGCATTCAACTGTGTCACACGGACCACCCTTCCCCACCCCACCCCCAGGACAAAAGTCAGGTGTGGGCAGGGGTCAGCACAGACAGAGCACATGCCATATGCCCACTGCCGAGGAGCCACCTCCTAAACAGTTAGGGGTCAGGGAGGAGAAAGGACCAAGGCACGTTAAGTCAGTGTGGAAGGCAGGGCCACTAGAAGGGGCTGGCTAAGAGTGCAGAGCTAAGTGTGTGTAAGGCTGGTGGAACGGCCCCTCTGTTGGGGACGACTGCTCCCTGTCTCCAGGCACTGCTGCACACTGGCTGGGCAGCATGTCTGCCTGGGGCCCTGCTGCTCCCATGAGGCCTGCCAGGAAAAGCCTTGCGGTTCCCTTGGATCGGGCCTGAAAGGACGCACAGGGTTCTTTGCAGGCCCGCTCAGCTGCTGTGAGCAGTCTTGGGGCTAGGGCTGCAGGCAGAAAAGATACCCAGCCCCCAATTCACTGTTCACTAAGGCTCCAAACCACAGTCACGGCCCTTGAGTCCATTCTGACTCGCAGCCACCCTACAGTAAGAGAAGAACTGCCCCTGTAGGTTTGCGAAACTGCAACTTTTTTTTTTTTTTTGCAACTCTTTTCGGGTGCAGAAAGCTTCATCTTTTTTCTCAAGGAGCAGTTGGTGGGTTTGAATCTCAGGCCTGGTGGTTAGCAGCCCAACAGGTAACCCACTAGGCCACCAGGGCTCCTTATCATTAAGGCAGAAAGCCGTGAATCGCCAATTAAAGGGAAAGCGCTCTAAGCCTGTAGAATGGTACACTAGGATGTGGAAAGGTCTACCACATGCCTGGGCTTGGAGCAGAGCCTGACTTCAGGCATCAGCAGGGCATGGAAGGACTGGACCCCATCAGTGCTATGTGAGCACTGGCCATTCCCACCTAGGCTCCCATGGCTGAGAGGAGAATTCCATTATTATGGTGACAGCTCACATTCTGCTATTCAGAGAACAGCAGAATCAGGCACTGAAACAGTATTTAATAAACATGGGGATACTTACGAGTCATCTAAATCTGGCACAACTGTCTTACCGAAAGCCACGTCCAGTAAAATGGCTGCAAAACAAAGAGCGGAAGACTAAATGTACACTTCTGCCCCATCATGTCGCACACACTGTAGGCTCAGTCTCTGAGAACAGGCACTTCTTGCTTGTATCCCCCCCAGGAGACCCATCCCAAGCTCCCTATGAAGGAAAAGCACCAGGCATTCATTTATTTAACAGACATTTTCTCTGCAGTACAATTTCACGGTGAAGGTAAAGTCCTCTGTATGGGAGTAAATGAAGCCAGAAAGGTTCTTTTTCAACCGTCTTTTCCATTTTATCAACCCACACGTTTGGAGTAGAGGCAGACAGACATTGTTTTATATTTCTCTTATTTCCTCAGTACCTGTAGTAGATCTTCAGTAAAACCTCAAGTGCCATCAGAAACACTATTCCCTTTCTCCTTTTAATTTCTACCCTCACCGGGATGTGAACAGGCTTGCATGCTCTCCCAGGCAGGGCCCCCCCACAC
>NW_022111300.1:53622099-53623661 GCF_000313985.2 Echinops telfairi
CGAGTTGAGTATGGTATATACTGTTAAATGATTTTTCTGTATTTTCTTTCTTAAATACGTTTTTGGATGAAAGTTAGTTACACAGCATACTAGAGTCCCATTTAACGAATTTTATACAAACGGTTCCCTGACATGGGTTACAATGTCCACAATGTGGTGGTGTTAAGTAGCCAGCTGTGAAGAGGGGGGTTGCCCCTCCAACATGCCTGCAAAGGCCCCCATAGAGGAGGATGGAAAGAAACCAGGCAACCATTGAACAACTATTAAGATCCCAAACTGAGCATGCTTATACTCAAACCCTGAGTCAGGTGGTAGGCACCTAAACTAGGCCCAGGCTCATGACATCACCCAAGTGGGCATAACTCAGCCAATGGTGTCAACCAATACCATCAACCACGCACGCATACGGCTATGGGAAGGCCTCGGGCTCTCTTACCCTGCTCCTGGTCAGAGGCAGGTGGAGGGGGAGGGTCCACTCCGGACCTACTTGAACCCACATGCTCTTAGTCGCTAGGGTTCTTGGGCTTCTGGCCTCCTGGTATCCGACCCCAGTTGTGCACGCGTGGGTTCTCCCACATCATTGTTTGTGTCTACTTGTGAACCCCAGCGTGGCTTCTGGGTGGCTTGGCACGTTTCTCTAAAATAGTGGGTACCCTTTTAAGACTGTAACACCTGAAACTTGTCTTGTCCTTCATTAAAAACCCACTTGGATCACACAACGTGCTTCTGCAAGAATCCTTTTAGCATGTGGAGCAAAGAACCAAGGTATAACCCACTCCAGAAGCATATCTGTTCTAGAGCAGTGCTTCTCAACCTGTGGGTTGCGACCTCTTTGGTGGGGGGGTGTTGAATGACCCTTTCCCAGGGGTTGCCTGACTCACGACAGTAGCAAAATTACAGTTAGAAGTAGCAATGAAAATAATTTTCTGGTTGGGGGGCGGTCATCATAACATGAGGAACTGTGTTAAAGGGTCACGGCATTAGGAAAGTTGAGAACCACTGTTCTAGAGGGTTAGAAAAGACACCCTCACCTTGACAGACCAGGCACGTCTGCTGAGCAAGAGAATGGACTATCTGCTTGCTAGAAAGGAATGGTTGTTTGAGCATTCCTCCCAATAGGGAAATGAAGACTGGGCCCTGAGATCCCAAGCCTGGTAAGTGTCCCAACTCTGATGCCAGGCTGACGGGCATCCTAACACATCTCACTCAGATTTACAGCCGCAGCTAAAACAGGAGACATCCTGATGCACAATTGTCACTGGAAAGAATTGATGATGAAAGAACTTTGTAGGAGACTCAAGGATGAACTTAGTAACTGGTTAGACAGTAGGCTGATCATCAGCAGAGCTGCAATTCCTTCCCCCTTTAAAAGGCAAACCCAAACGCACTAACATTGAGTTGACTCCATCTCCTGGTCTCACTAGGGGCCAACAGAGACCCATCTTGCCTCTCTGGATCTCTGAAACTGTAACTAACTACAGGGGTTGAAAGCCTCATCTTTGTCTTGTAGAGTGGCTGCTCGTTTTGAACTGCCCACCTTGCCCACCTGACCTTGCAGTTAG
>NW_022111300.1:53624323-53627597 GCF_000313985.2 Echinops telfairi
AACCTTAATTTTGTTTTCTGCTTCTGTCCACGCTTGTTTAAGTCTTAGATAAAGGATAAATGAGTTTTTTACCTTAAAAGATGGATTGAAATGTTGACTCAGGACTGCAATCAAAGAATCGCTTTCAGATTCTAGCATTCCAGTTATAACTGAATAAAGACTCTTCTAAATTATCAAGACAATAAATGGCTGTAATTTATTTGAACCATAATACTGTCATTCCTGCAGGACCTAACATCATGCACCGATTCAAATGGAATGTCATGTGAAGTCTTCAGGCTCTGCTGTCGCCGTGTGCTATGCACTGAGCTACTAACCATAATGTAAGCTGTCGGGAGAAAGCTGAGGCTGTTGGCTCGCATAAAGATGTAAAGTCTTGGAACCCACAGGAGCAGTTCTACTATGTCCTGTATGGTTAATGAGTCAGACATGACTTGATAGCACTGAGTTGTTGTTTTTGTTTGTTTGGTTTAATAAATCTTAAAATTAGAGAAAAAACAACCCTCTGGATTAGAGAAAGCATCTGCCCCTGCCGGAGAAAATAATGTTGTGGAAGGACCCGAAGACTTGTGGTTAAAATCCTTCCTAAAATCATGACTGGGCGGTAGATCAGCGCCTCACAGTAGCCAGTGATTGGGGGCTATGTACGCTATTACAGATGAGAAGCGCAACATACAGGGCCCTCTCACTGTATCCCGCTGTCCACCAAGGGCAAGCCCAGCAAGTCCCCCGGGCCTGATGAGGGGAGTTTCAGCAGCAGTCTGTTTCACAATATAAACACTCGCCTGAGGGCACATTGTTCCACATTCCTAGTCCAGGGTCACAGAGGACTCTCCTAGGCGGAATTTAGGTAGAGACTCAAAATGGAGGTAGGGATCCCTTCTAGAAACTTGTGCAAATTCTGTGTTCAGAATTTCAGCTCCAATGCAGTGTCAGCATTCTCATGTTTCCACTTGGCTTGTTCTCTGTCCATGGCTGTATCTTCCTATAGTATGTAAAGCTATTGTCGCAACTGAAAATCTTAGGAAAGTGAAACACCAAGCAATTTTTCTGATAGAAATTCAGAGTCTGAAGTGAAATGTACTCTATATATGAAATATACTCTGGATTTTGAAAACATGACTAAAATAAATAAATAAAATGTTTCAATTGTAAACTCCTTAATTTTGAGATGCTAGTATTTTGGCAAACTGAGAAAATGTGGCAGTCACCTAATCTGGTGTCAATTTAAGTATTAACAGTGTAGGGGTGGAATCTAGGCTGTCAATCTGGTGGTAGCCAATGAGACTTCTGTGTGTGGATGGCCTCCTCCTGAGAATCCTGGGAAATCTGGTACTTCCCCCTTGGAAAGTGGAAGACACCTCTCTCTGCTACACCCTGGGAGAAATTGGAGAAGACAAGCTACGTGGACGCAACCAGACCTCGGAAGCCAAAGAAGCCACAGAGAGAGCCCTGCCAGCCCTGAGATGCTTACAACGCCACTGGACCTAAAGACTTTCTCCCCACTGGCTTGTGATCGTCCTACATTTGGCTTCTTTGCTTGTGCTTTGTGAGTCTGAAGAGGACTTTTTAGATTGGTATCGGACATATGGGCTAATATCAGACTTATGGCCTTGGAGTGGACTGGGTAGGATGTCTTCTCAACGTTCAATTCCTCTTGTATATAAAAATCTTTCTCATACATACACGTGTGTCTACGGATTTGTTTCTCCAGTCCACCCGGACTAACACAGTAAATAAAATGCATTATTAAAAGTAATTCCACCTGTTTTTGTTTTTCAATATGGCTCCTTGAAATTGTGCAATTGCATGTGGTTTGAGTTATATTTCTATTGGACAGCATTGACCCAGAGGACCTGACAATGATCAAAACAAAACAAACTTCTTAGAATTTGGAGCTCACTTTCCATCTGTTAACGTTTGTCTTCAGAGTTCTGGATGCATTATGGGATAACTTTTTTTTTTTTTTAAACTAATGAAGACCACTTATTTTTCCCCACTTGCTTGTGGGGAAATTCATCAAGTGATGATGGATGACTATGACATTTTAATAGCCCTAAAATGAATGTGAGGAGCCCTGGCAGTGCTGCGAGTTAGGTGATTGGCTGCTAAGCGCAGGGTCACAGGTTCAAAGCCATCAGCTACGTTGAGAGAGAAAGATGAGGCGACCTGCTCCTATAAAGATTAAGAGCCTGGAACTCTGTCATAGGGTTACTATGACTTGGAAATGACTTGATGGCTGTGGTTGGCTTTTAAAAATAAATATGACAAATATTGAAAAAGAAAAAGAGACAACTTTAAATAAACTACATGACATATTGTTTTATGCACTGCATATTGAGAATACATTGTTTTCACTAGATGACATGTTCAAGCTTATAACAGGGCTCTTTGGATTCCTAAAAAGTGATGAATTCCTACAATGGAATTTGATATTTTTAGAACCCATTAAGTAAATTTCAACTTATAATGACCCCACAAGATGGAGTAGAAGTACCCCTTAGGTTCCCTGGGCTGTTATCTTTATGGGAATAGGAGATTTGGTGAACTAGTAGTTAAGTCCTAGGCTAGTAACTGAAATGTTGGTAGTTTGAACCTACCAGCTGCTTCCTTAAAGAAAGATGTAGCAGTCTGCTTCTGTAAAGACTGACAGCTTTGGAGACCCTATGGAGTCATTCCATGCTTACCTTCAGGGTCACTGTAAGTTGGAATTAACTTAAAAGCAATGGATGGCATTGGTTGAATCTCCATAGGAATGGATCATTAGGCCTTGTGGTGGAGCTGCTGGGGGGCTTTGAGTCACCAGCTTGTGCTTCGTGGTGGTTGGGTGCCCTCCAGGCAGCTCTGACTCATGGTGACCCGTGTACAACAGAACAAAACACAGCCCAGTCCTGCGTCACCCTCACTGTCATTCTTATGCTTGCAGCCATTGTGTCATTCCACCTTGTCGAGGACCTTCCCTTTTTCTTTGCTGTCCCTCTCCTTCACCAAGCAGAATGTCCTCCTCCAGGGACTGCTCTCTCCCGAAAACATGTCCCACGTATGTGAGATGAAGTCCCATCAGCCTTGCCTCTAAGGAGCATTTTGGCTGTACTTCTTCCAAGATAGATTTATTTGTGGTTTTGGCAGCCCATGGTACTTTCAAGATTCTTTGCCAGCACCATAATTCAAATTCCTGGATGCTTCTTCCATCATCTTTATTTAATGTCCCACTTTCACATGCATGTGAGGCCCTTGAAAATACCATGGCAAAAAAAAAGAAAATACCATGGCT
>NW_022111300.1:53629083-53630909 GCF_000313985.2 Echinops telfairi
GAGAAAGATGAGGCTTTCTACTTCCACGGAGATGTATAGTCTTTGAACCCAAACGGGGCAGTTCTATGCTGTCCCTCCAGGGTTGCTACAGGCTGGAATGGACTTGATGTCAGCAAGTTCGAGTGAGGACGTCGTCCCTGGATGAGAGTGACAAAGATGATGGGTTTTAGAGTCATCACAACTCATTTCACTTCTTGTATTCATAAAATTGGGAACGTTGAAAATGTACATCTAAGTATCATCAGTGTAAGAGATTATGATCATGGAAATAAAAACATCCTTAGTAATGAAATAGCTTCAGAAATGAAATTGCCCCATCAAAACAATCAGCTGAAGCAAATCTCAGTGTTGAACGAATTGCGTAGACATAAGTGCTTGTCGGTTTTTGCATGGTAGGGAAAAGAGAATCAAGATGAGCGAAGGAAGCGTGCAATGGACGTGAGTGGAAAAAGCAACAGCAACCACGTGGGAGTCCTGGAAAGACGTCTAAGTACAGCCGCGTACTGTGCTGAGGGCTTTACCCACATTCACACATGTAGAGAAATGCTAGGAAACATGCAATAAGGTTTTAAAAATGAATCCAAAAGTATCCTTTGAAGAAACCAGTAACACAGCCCTATTTATGGGTCCAGTAAATTCAGAAGAAAAAAAAGGAGGAGTGAGGAAACCTCTAAAACAATGGTTCTCAACCTGTTGCGACCCCTTTGGCGGTTGAACGACCCTCTCACAGGGGTCGCCCAAGACCATCGGAAATCACATAAATATTTTACAATAAATAATTACATATTGTTTTGTGGTTAATCACTATGGTTTAATTATGTTCAATTTGTAACAATGAAAATATATCCTGGATATCAGATATTTACATTATGATTCATAACAGTACCAAAATTACAGTTATGGAGTAGCAACGAAAATCATTTCATGGTTGGGGGTCACCACAACATGAGGAACTGTATGAAAGGGTCATGGCATGAGAAAGCTGGAGACCACTACTCTAAATCCTCCAGAAACCACCAGGACAAAGTCAGAGAGGTCCTGGGGTTTCGATGGCTGTTGCCTGAGGTTGTTCTCAACTTCCAGACAGCCTACATTCCCTGGATCACATTGTGGTGCTGGAGGTCCAGGAGTCATTCCGGCTTAGAGTGACCCTAAAGGCCAACTGCCCTGAGGTTATCGTGGCCCCAGTCTCTCCTTGGGAGAAAGATGTGGCAGTCCGGTTCCATAAAGATTTATAGCCTTGAGCACCGATGGTGGTGTAGTGGTTATGTGCTGGGCTGAAATCCAGAAGGCCAGCAGTTTGCAACCACCAGCGGGTCCAAGGGAGCAAGACGCTGCTTGCTCCTCCCATGAAGAGCTCCAGTCTGGGAAACCCACAGGGATAGTTATACCCTGCCCTGAAAGAGTTGCTGAGTCTGCATGGACTGAATGGAAATGAGTTTGGTTTGGTTTGGTTTATTGGATCGGGCACCTATGGGCAGTCCTATTTTGTCCTATAGGTTCCTATAAGGTCCTATAAGCCTGGGGTTTTGCTTTGCTTTTAGAATCGTTAAGACATCAGATGGTTGGCAACAGCGGGTAGGTTTGAACGGTTGAACTTTGTCAGTGCTGCGCTCTCACATTGTGGCACCAGGGCATGTTTCAGGGATCGGGCTCCTTCAGAGTAGCAAGGGTGGGCTGACTCTGCTCTTTCTACCTTTCCCCTCTGACCACCTCCCGGCTAATGGTTCACCTTGCCACCTTAAGTGCCCATGCGATTCCAGGAGAATCTCTGTATTTTACCATCTTCTGGTGGTTTTTAGGTGCTGGTGAGCTGGCTTCAACAC
>NW_022111300.1:53631269-53637167 GCF_000313985.2 Echinops telfairi
TGAAATACCAGGGCTTGGGCCAGGCACATGCTAGTCTGCAAAGTAATGTACTTGATTATCATCACTTTAAAGAGGTCTTGTGTAGCAGATGTAACCAATGGAATGCATTCTTTGATTTCTTAATACTGCTTCAATGAGCAATGATTGTGGATCCAACCCAAACCAAACTCATTGCCATTGAGTTGATTCCTACTGATAAGTGACCACTTAGAACTGCATAGAAACACCCCTGTGTGTGTCTGAGACATTAAATCTTTACAGGAGCAGAAAGCCTTATTTTTCTCCTGTTGTGAAGCTGGTGATCTCAAACTAAAGACATTGTAGTTAGCAGCCAAATTTCATTATAATATTTGCTTTGTGTTCTCAAGTTGAGATTTATTTTCAGCTCTTTTCTTCACCATTTCTTCCATTTGACTTATCGTCTCTGTGATTAAGAACAAGTGCCAGAGTGTCTTCTGACAACCATTTTGATTTTCCTTTCTTTTTAAAGACCTTTTGCTTTCTTCCTGTATAATGCCCTTGATATCCTCATATCTTCTGCCCTTAGAATCTGGTATTGAGATGGTCTCAGAATTCTGGTGAGGTCATGTCTTGGCTTTCATGGAATTGTTTTAAGTTTCTTCAGCTTCAACCTGAGCTTAAACAGGAGAAATTAATGGTCTGTTGCACAATCCACCCCTGGCCTCATTTGAGCTGCTGATAGTAAAGTTCTCCACTGGCTCTTCCCACCAATGCAGTCAAGGCCGTTTCTGCGTATTCCATCTGCACAAGTCCACATGTGCAGGTGCTGCTTGTGTTGTTGGAAAAGGTATTCTTGACAAAGAAGTCAGTGGTCTGGCATGATTCTAGCATGTGATCTCCAGCTTTATTTCTATCACTGAGGACATGTTTTCTAACTGCTGTTCCCTCTGTCTTTGTTTCTAAATTTTGTATTCCAATTGCCAGTAATTATAAACGCATCTGCATTGCATGTTTGACCAAATTCAGACTGAAGACGTTAGTAAAATGCTTCAATTTCTTTATTACCAGCTTTAGCAGTTAATGCATAAATTTTAATAATACTCTTATAGGCTGGATTTCCTTGTAGGTGAATAAGATATCCTATGAACTTCAAGGCAGATCTTGAAATGTCCTTTTTGTTGGTGAATGTAATGCTATTGAACCTATCATTCTTGGCATAGTAAACCATATGATTTTCTGATTCAAAACTCCCAATACCAGTCCATTTCAGCTCAACAAGTCTAGAATTTTGATCGTTATGTGGTCCATCTCGTTTTGACAGCTTCTGATTTTCCCAGATTCGTGCTTCATACATTTTAATGTTTGCACCTATTACTTTTCATTTTAAGCTGTCTGATTAGTAACTTGTATGCCATCTGCAAAGTCTCTCAGAACATTATTACAGAGCTTAGAATTTTATTGACCAATCAGAGAACAGAAATCTCGAGGATCATCTTCAGTTTCCTGCCCATCACAGACAGTGATGGGAGAAGCTGGGACCTGAAAGAAGAATCTTGCTTGAATCCCAACTCTTCTGAAGGATCCAGACCTTCCAGCATGTGTGGGAGAGAAGAGGTCAAGGTCAGGGGGCACGGGTGCTGCTTTAGTCTGCTAAGTGTCCCTCAGGAGAGAGCATTCCTTTAAGGAAGTGTGGAGAAGCTGCTAGGAAAGGAATAAAAATGTACGTCTCATTAAATGTTGCAAGCTGATACCAAGGGCTAAAATAGAAAGTGAGTGTTTAGAAAATGATGATGGCAACATAGGTACAAATATGCTCGATACAATTGATGTATGGAATGTTATAAGAGCTGTAAGAGCCCCTAATAAAATGATTATAACCAAAAAAGTTGCAATATATGACCCCAAAATGTAGACTGCTGCGGTGTTTGTCTCTCTTATCTGAATGTATAATTGATCTGCAAATTCCTCCCTTTACTGAGTGTGTTTTTAAATAAAAAGGAAAGGAAAAGGAAAGAATATGTAGATCTTTCCTCCCTCTAGTACAAACTGGATTTAGAAACAGGGGCCAGTCAGGTTACCTAAGCCTACTGGGATAGTACATTGGAAACCCTCACCTGCTTAGAGTAATGTGAAGTGCCTGTCTTAATGAAAATCATGTTAGCTGCCACGCTGTTCAGGCCCACACCTTGCTGAGGATGACTGATGTGGCCACTGAGAGAAAGAGATGGCAGCCTTCAGGAGGTTCTGTTAAATGGCAACCCTAATATCTTCAGCCATCCCCTATATGGCATGCACAGTTTCTCTGAGGAACAAGCTAAAGGTGACTGCTTCTCTGTGATGGCTGGTATGCGTTCTCAATCCCCGTTGCTATGGAGACAACATTTGCATTTACGTGGGACATCTCTAACATGTAAGCATCTGCCTCCAGGGCAGGAGTGGATTTGCCAATAGCACAGCAAGTGCCAGTTTGCATTGAGCAAGGTCCGCACAGTCTTAATTGTGTTTACTTCTAATCTGCGGTGAGCAATTTCACATGGCTTTCACGTCTTGGCCGTGGCAGGAGACCTGGGAAATTGGGCACTGCTGATTGGCAGGCAGGCACCGTTGGTGCTGTGTGCATCTTGGGTATTAAGGAATGCAGCCCTGCAAAGCTACATGAACTGCTCCGCATACTGACTGTCGCAAGCTCCCGAGGCAAACAAAGCAGTGCGCCCAGTCACTGATGTTAGGTTGACCATCTCTGAGGCTGAGAATCAGACCGAAACAAACCTGAGAGGGGGTGATGCATGAAGCTGAAAAACCCACAAGGACCCTCCCAGATATAAAATGACAGAGAATTCCATAAATGGGAGAGCATCAGGAATAACATGGTCTTGCTTGTCTCAAAGGAACAGGCCTAATGCCCATTGGGCCAATTTGGTTTGTGGAGAAATCCCAACCTCCCCTTAGAACAACTTTTGGGTGTCAAATCATGAGGGCAAGGCCATTAGATTGGCAGGCAGACAACATGCTGCCTGGGGCTGCATATAGGCTGAAGTCCAAGGTCCTGCATGATCCTAACTCCGAAATGATCCAGGTCGTGTTACCACTTGCATGCATGTCAACTTCTGTCTCCATCAAATCCCCATGAGCCTCACTCAGCACTGACCTCTGAACTTGTTATCAGAGTCTCTGGGTATATTCCTTTTAAAGAGAGTTACTGCCTAGTTATGAGGTACTTATCGAGACAAGCATAATACTGAGGGACATAGACTATGTCCTGAATTGCCCATCATGGAATGGGTAATGCCAGAAAGGAATCCCTCAATAGGGTGATGCCATCACAGTTACCAGGAACATGAAAATAGTGAACCCAAAAGTCAAGATCTAAAGGGAGGGGTGCGAGCTCTATAGCATTGAGGAAGTAGCATTTTTGATACCAAACTCGCTACCATCAAGTTGACTCCAATTCATAGAGACTACAGGATAGAGTAAGACTGCCCCTGTGGATTTCTGAGGTTGTAACTTTACAGGAGTAGAAAGCCTCCTCTTTCTCCAAAGTAGCAGCTTGTGGTTTTGAACTGATGACCTTGCAGTTAGTACCCCAACTTGGAATCACTACATCATCAGGGCTCTTCTTTTATACCAGGACCTCCTATAAAAGCTCCCTTTGTTCTGCTGTTTTTGCTGAATCTGACAATAATTTCTATTGATTAATCAAGGACAACAGACAACCCCCCAGTTGACTGATAGTAGTTCTTGATTAAAGAGCCATGGCTCAGTATCAAAAGCAGTTGCCCTGCATCCAGTGGATTGTAAGCGCTTTATGGAAGCAGATTAGGAGCCAGTTGGCGGCCCAGGTAGCTGACCT
The DNA here is from genome assembly GCF_000313985.2 of Echinops telfairi. Lineage (NCBI taxonomy): Eukaryota > Metazoa > Chordata > Mammalia > Afrosoricida > Tenrecidae > Echinops > Echinops telfairi. The sequence goes on from NW_022111300.1 coordinate 53,635,081, forward strand.
ACAGGCTCTGTCCCTAGTAGCAGAACCAGACAGGAGCCCAGAAAATGATGCCATGAGACTGAATGATGCCCACCTATTATTACTGAACATTTTAAACAAGGATTCTATAGAAAATACCTGATCAAAAGGGGGGAAATACAGAAAAGAATGTAAAATTCTCATAGAATCTGAAGTCCCCAGACCCATGTGAGTTTGGCAAGCCCTAAGATAACTTTTACACTTTAAACCAAAATTATACCATGAAGTTTCCTAAAAACCAAATCATATAGCTTAATTAGTAAATAATGTCCACTTTAAGCATTGTGGGCTGCTGACTACAAGAACAGAGGTTCAAAGCTACCATCTGCTCCTCACAAGAAAGATAAGGAACAATTCTATGCTTTCATATAGGGTTACTTTGAGTTGGAAATGACTTATTGGCAGTTGGGTGTTTCGGATGCATGTCAGCTATATGGGAAAAGAATAGAAAATTATTGAAATAAAGACATAGAAACCCCAAGATCAAAATAAACATCAGAAGAAAGCACTTTAATGGACAGAAAATGCGATATCCCATATATACTGACTATAACCCAGATTACATACAGCAACAATGAAATTCCAATGAAAACGATAAGATATTCAAATTGTTTATCAAATATTGAAAATAATAATAATTTATAATTTATCAAGCAGTCATGGCGGGGGGGAGGAACAGATGAAGGGAGGGAAAAAAGAGGAGATAGTACCAAGGGCTCAAATAGAAAGTAAATGTTTAGAAAATGATGATGGCAATATATGTACAGATGTGCTTGATACAGTTAATGTATGGATTGTTATAAGAGCTGTAAGAGCCCCCAATAAAATAACATTTTAATTTTGAAAAAGAGTATTTTGATAAGCTGACTTTATAATACCTGCAGATGAGCAAAGTCCAAGTACAGCCAAGACAGCCACACAACACTCATATATGTATGAGCTTTATATAAAGAAATAATTATATATCAAGAAACCATCCCAGCCAAGGCCATCTCAGATCTATAAGTCCCATACTAGTCCATAAGTCCCACTTCAGCTCATGCAGCCCTATGCAATGATGCCGAATGCACACCGATCACCGGCTGGTGGGAGCAGAGTCCTGTGGACCCAAGGTCGGTGGAGACATGGCACGGTACCTGCAGCTCTCTAGGTGGCCACCAGACTCCCAGCAGGTAGGAAGGGGGAGTGGCAGAGGGAAGGGGAGGTTCCCAGGAAACACCTTATAGAAAGCCCCCCAGAGTCCTCTTTATAGAAGGCCACACCACCAAGTAGACAGCAGCCCTCTGTGAACCTGATTTACAGTTTGGATTTCACCACGACACTTTTATACCTCTTCATGTTGACAGGAAATCAGCGAACACACACACACACAGCCCACACGCAAAGAATCGTTAGGTGCAATCACTTCTTCTAGCGATCAAGACTTAAGTAAACCCGTACAAAAGAGGACGATACTGGCCGTTGGAGTAGAAGGCACAGCTCAGAAACCCAAAGGCCGTCCACAAATGGGCACGTAGACAACAGGAGCCACAACAAAGGGCACCGGGGAAAAGCTGTTCTTCCAAAGGTGATTCATGATCCGTCAGACAAAACAGTTCATTCGCTCCACTCACACTACTGACAAAAATTCATTTCCAAGGAAATAAGACAAAGAAGCATGCAAAATGTTTTTTTTTTAAATCTTGCAAGACTATGTTAGCAAATGTCTTAGCTACTTTGGAATAGATAACAATTTCTTAAGTAGCACAAACATTTCGAGTCATATGGAAAAACTTGATATATCAGTTGGAAGGGACCATTGGTAAAGAAACAAGTTAGGCAACAGAAATATTTGCACATCATATAACCAAAACAGAATTGGCTGATGGAAAAAAACAGAACATACGAAAAAAATGCAGAGCACATAGAAACAAAGACAAAGTTTTTGTTTTCAAAGAAAAGCAACATAAACATCAATCAACATACGAAGTTGCTTGCAAATGAGGTGGGATCTGACCTCATCTTTACAAGGAAAAGGAAACTTCCCATTGTCAGCAGCAGTTGCCAGAGTTGGTCCTGAGGAGTCAAGG
>NW_022111300.1:53637569-53669109 GCF_000313985.2 Echinops telfairi
ATAGATAGATAGATAGATAGATAGATAGATAGATGATAGATAGATAGATAGATAGATAGATAGATAGATAGATAGATAGATAGATAGGTTTAGACAGTGAGAAGGAATAGAAAAGCTAATTAGTCCACATAGCAGTACAGAGGGTTGAGTTCAACTCACTTCTGTGGGACGCTTAATATACTGGAAGTCCTTCAACTCATTTGAGCTACTAGTTCCAAGGTCAAGGAAAAAGACATCACAGTCCTCTCTCAGGCAAGGCAAGCAGTCTGCCTACAGGCATCAAGAAGCTGGGTGGTTCACCAACAGCCGGTAGCTCAGGAATTGAGCAAGGCAGGTCTGGATGGGATATCGGATGCAAGCAATGCAAGGCAACAGGATCCAAGCGATGTATGCACCAGCAGCATGAAGAAGTAGGTCTCAGAGAAGCCTCAAGCTCTAGTGACACGATCTTTGGGTTGACCTGGCCCACAGGTAGTGTAGCTCACAGGTTGAGGCAGAGAACTAGCTAAAGCAGCAGCAAACTCCAGCACACTCTGATCACCAGAGAGAGAGATGAAGGAGGGCCTTTCAGAGACATTTATATCTTTGCCCTCCAATCAAACTGTGACCTGATTAATCCCATGTGTTCTTATTGGCCAGTTGGTACAATAAACCTAACTATAACACAGACCATACTCAAAATTAGAGCGTTTATGAGGGAAGTTCAACAGGTGCAGAAAAGAGAAATTATTTAGCCATAGTCTTCTTAATTCTTAGATGATTGGGTGGGGAGGGTGCAAATAAAGTGTGTGAAGCTTTATTGGAGGGGATTGGTTAGTCTTGCCATTCCCCCAGGTATAAAATTAGTCATTTCAGAAGTAGGAACAGAGGATCCCATGCCCACTCCAAAAGAAGAGCCAGGAGAGAAGTGTGTCCAGATGCCTGTTTGGAGAAGTGGCCAAGGAGCAGGAGGACCACGAGCAGGGCAGTGGGTTTCTTGGCCAATTCAACACTGAATGCCTTTGGGCAGGATGCTGGCTGGTAGAGTGGAGTGCCCTCTGGGCATTTATTAGGCACTTACGGAGCTTCATAACATGTGCCTGAGAAGGGCAGAGGCCAAGGGACCACAAGACCAACGCAGAAGATGAGAAAAATGTGCCCACGAGTGTGGCTAAGAAGAGATGCAGTAAACAAAAGAATGATACTATTAATGTTTCTGATCCGTTAACGTGTCTAATATGCCCCCATAATCACGACTATTCCCTGCAAGTTCTATGTAGCAATTTTAATGAGTTATTGAACCCAGCAGAAGAGTAGATTGCCATGGGAGGGACAGCAGGCATCAGGGTAAGGTACAGGAAGTTGGCGGCATGAGAACCAGAGAAAATATTGACGGTATCCAAAATATCATCTTGCTTGGATCCACAATCAATGCTAATAGAAACAGCAGTCATGACATCAAATGGTGAATTGCATTGGGCAAATCTGCTGCACAAGACCTCTTTAAAATATTAAAAAGCAAACAAAATCACCTTGAAACCTAAGGTGCTCCTAATCCACACTATGATATTTTTAATCACCTCATATTCATGTGAGAACTGGGATGACTAAGCAAGACTAGAGAAGAAGTGATGCGTTTGAATTAAAGTGTTGGTTAAACAATGTGGAAAATACCACGGGCTACTAGAAGAACAAACAAATCTGTCTTGGAAGAAGTACAGTCAGATCGCTCCCTAGAAGTGGGGATGGGAAGACTACATCTCATTTACTTTGGACCTGTTATCAGGAGAAACCAGCCCCAAGGGAAGCACATCATTCGTCGGACATCAGAAACATTGGAGGGACAGCCAACAAGGGGGAGATCCTCCGCCGGCTGGATCGACGCAGTGGCTGCAACAATGAGCTCACACATCACAGCTGTGAGGACGATGCAGGACCAGGCAGCGTTTCACTTGGTTGTGCGTAGAATAGACATGAGTTGGAGCTGATTCGATGACACCTAACAACTACACCAACAATAGCAACAATTAAAACGAGGAGAGATTATATTTATGAATATAGTCAAACTAAAGTTATTTTTGTATTTTTAACTAAAGTTCCTATTGATGCGTCAATACTAACCACACATTTGTAAGAAGACGTCTACACATAAGACTTGTGGATCCATTTCAGAGTACATTCAAGATTATTATTCAGATAAGTAAAATTATCTTGTACAAAACAGTAATACTGTTTTTTGTTTTTTTAATTTTCTTAAACATTTCTCGAAACGCTAAACTTTACAGCACACATATTCTCTGGAGTTTTCTTAAAACCAAATGATAGCTTACCTTAGCTAATTAAAAGTATCTGCCTGTGCATTGTGTTCCTTTAAGAACTCTCTATGTGGGATCAGACTGACAACAGCAACTGGAAAGTCAGAGAGAAAACTTAGGGGGAAGTGAGTTTATGTCAATGCGGGGGAAACAACGCAGTACCAGAGACAGAGTGAACGTGTAACTCCACGACTATCACCCACGTCATCGAATTATGCACATGGAAACTGGAATGGGCCTAAATTGTTGAACTGTTGAATTTGGTGTCTATTCTTTACAACAACCAAATAAGTAAAATTAAACACAAACAAAAATTAGCAATAGAAAAATTTGTACCAGAGGGAGGGACATATGGGAACGCTGACTTTTTCACACAAGTTTCTGCAAGTCTACAATTCCTCTAAAACTTGTTGTTTTTAGATACCAACGAGCGAGTTCTGATCCATATTGACTTTATGCACAACAGAACAAAACCCTGATAATGGTTCCTACACTCTGTCAGTCTATCTCCCTGAAGGCTGCCTCTGGTTTGCTGCCCCTCTGCTTTTCCAAACATGATGTCCTTCTGTGGGCACTGGTCTCTCCTGAAAACATGCCTCAATTATACAAGGGGCAGTCTTAACGTCCTTGCCTCAAAGGAACGTATGGCTGTACTTCTTTCAAAACAGATTGGTTTGTCCTTTTAGCAATCCATGGTACTTTCAATATTCTTCTTCTCCAGCACCTCAATTCAAATGCATTGATCCTTCTGTAGTTTTCTTTATCCAACTTGCACATGCATATGAAGCAAGTGAAAATACCATGGTTTGGGTCAGGTGCACCTTTGTCCTCTAGAAACCCAAGTCTATTATAAAACAAAAAACAAATCTGCAGTCTTCATGCTACTTTGAGAGTAAGCCCAGGAGAATTACTAAACTACCAATGTTCTTGTTCATGATCCTGAAGAAACAGTTTGAAATTCATTTATTATTAGTATCATTATACGAAAATTTTCATAAGGGTCAACATTAAGCCCGCTGACGTAATACTTCCATCTCGCAGCGGGGTCCCGGAGGAGTTACTGACTAAAACACTTCAGATATGTAAACACCTTTTCTGCCGAATGTTAAAGACTTTGAAACACAGTGCTGCATCCCTTCATTTTCTTAAAAGCATGCACATCGTGATTCTTCAAACGGCATCAGACTGATCGGTGCACATCTGAGGTGTCTTCGTTCGTTTGGAAGGCCCACTGCTGGGGCCATGTCCTTCCATCTGACTAGATGTGACAATAGCGTCCAAGGGACTGAGCCATAAGATTCAAGATGTAGTAGTAATATTTTCTCCTGTCTTAACTTCCATTGGTTACTTGGTTCCTTTTTATTTATAATGGACTCAAAATGCTTGAGATGTCAGGGTTCAATGTACCATAATCGTGATTCTGTCTAAGATGCGCTTCTGATGCTCTTATGATCTGACTTGACTAATCTTTTTCTTAAAATACTTTATTAGGGGCTCTTACATATCTTATCACAATCCATACATTCCTCCAGTGTTTCAAGCACATTTGCACGTATACCGCCATCATCATTTTCAAAGCATTCTCTTCCCACTTGAGCCCCTGATATCTATTCCCTATTTCTTCCCCCACCCACCTTCCTTCATGAACCCTTGATAAGTTCTAGATGATTTTTCCCATATATTATATCAGACTTGACTAATCTTTGAAAGATTTCTTTCAAAGGAATCCTTTTTTAAAAAAATAAGATTTCTATTTCCTTGACCTTTCCTCTCCCAGTCATGGAATCAGTTATTTCCCCCCAAACTCTGGTTTCTTCTGGTAGGAAACCAGTTTTAGAGACCATAATCTGGGATTTGGGCTGGCATATTAAGTTGGTGCCATCTGAGGTTTGATGTGCTATTGCTTCTAGGCATTTCAGTAGGCAGAGGGGGCGGCAATGGTACATAGTTACAAAGGCTGCTCATGAAGGAAAGGTGTTTCTCACCAGCCAGGCAGCTCAGGAGACCTGTGGCCTGCTCCCATAACAATTTCAGATGAGGCTGGTGTGAGTTGGAGTGGAGTCCATGCCACCATATGGGCACATATGTGTGTTGATGGGGCACATGTATATACACACACACGCACACACGTGCATGCACACACATGCATGCACACACATGCATGCACACATGCACACATGCACACACGGCCCAAGATCTTCTTAGGCACACACTCACACACGACCCAAGATCATCCTGGGCACACACGCACACACATGCTGACACTCATACACGTGCACGCACACACACACATGCACACACACAACCCAATATCATCTTGGGCACACACACACACATACAGACAGAGGGGTTACCAAAAAGAAAGCGGAATTTTTTTCCCAAAGCTATGTATTTAAATTTTCTTTTTTACAAAATTGCCTTGTGGCTATCAATAAGGTAGTTAAATCATTACACTTAACATAGTTGTAAAATCTGTGATTTCATTCTTGGAAACATTTTTCAAACTCATCTGTTTGGATAGCTGACAGCACCTCCCTCATATTTCTTCACCTCTTCTACATCATCAAATCACTGTCCTTTCACTCGAAGAAACAAAAAAGAAGTCCCATGGAGTGAGGTCAGGTGAGTAAGGTGCGTGGGGTAAGAGAGGTATGCTGTTTTTGGTGTGAACAGGTGCATTCACATGATGGCAAAACAGCCCCCCCATCCCCATCTGCCATAAAGCAGGCCATTTTTATCACACAGTTATGCAATCTTTTCAGAACTTCTACATAGAATCCTTGATGCTATCTGACCTGGTGGAACGAACTCCAAATGCACTATGAGTCAACATTTTTGTCCATTTGGAAAGCTGATGGACATTTGGAATGTGGTTTTTCATCAATCAACATTTTACCCTTTTTTGAAATGAAAAAACCACTCACACACTTGAGTTTTTCCCATAGCGCTGTCCTTGTAAGCTGTGTTCAACATCACAACAGTTACTGCTCCATTTTTCCTGAGCAGGAAACAAAATTTCACAGCCCCATGCTATTTTCTTAAATTGGCCATCACAAAAAAATGAGGTACGAGCAAAATTGCTTTTATGAAAAAATTCACTGTGACCAGAGAGAACCTTCCCAGGCAATGCCACTGGTTGCACTAAGAGAAAGTTGCTCAAAGCTAGTCTAGCAGGAAAAATGCATACTACAAAAACTCCACCCAATGGAGTTTTTTTCCATTGGGGGGGGTACCCCTGTGTGTGTGTGTGTGTGTGTGTGTGTGTATACACTCTCATGGAGTTGACTGATTCACAGTGACCCTATATGACAGGGTAGAACTGTCCCTGTAGGTTTCTAAGATCTTTACAGGAGTACAAAACCTCAGCTTTCTCCCCCAAAGTGGCTGGTGGTTTTGAACTTCTGACCTTGAGCATAACAGATCAATGTATAACCCACTCCACCTATATAAAAACAACACAATACAGCTATAGCAATTGTGAAATTAATCTTGAGGGACACTTTTCAAACCTTAGCTTATTTGTGAAATGGATATCCTTGACACCATACGTGGCACAATGTGTATATGGCACATCTTGACAGGAGAAGATAGCTCCATCTTTCTCCCTTGGATTAGTTGGTGGGTTTGAGCCACTGACCATGTGGTTATCAGCACAATTATACCATTGTGCCACCAGGGCACCTTAATATAAACTACACTACAGTATATTTTGTACTGATGTCAGATGGATCTTGGCTAAAATCAGAGACTACAACAAAGATGTTTACTTGTGTTTTATTGATTATGCCAAGGAATTGGAAGATGAGGATCATAACAAAGCATTGATATCCTTGGGAAGAATGAGATTTTGAGAATTCCGTGAACACATTTTGTTCATGACGAACCTGTACGTGATCAAGCAGCTGTTGTGTGAATAGAACTGGGGAAAACAGCATGGTTTAGAATCAAGTGTGAGTCAGGGTTGTATCCTCTCACCAACCTTATTCAATCTGTATACTGACCAAATAATCCGAAACGCTGGAGCATATGAAGGAGAATGAGGTGCCAGGATGACAGAAAGGCTTATGAGCAACTTGCAATGTGCAGATGACACAGCCTTGCTTGCTGACAATGAGGAGAAATTGAGGTAACTGCCTCAAGCCCAGATGAAGCTCAAGGATTCCAGTCTTCAGTAGGATTATAACTCAATGTAAAGAAGAAGAAAATCCTTACAAGACCGATAAGGAACATCATGATAAATGAAGAACAGGCTGAAGTTGTCAGGGATTTCATCTAGCTAGGATCCATAATTCATTCTCATGGAAGTGCCAGTCTAGAGGGCAAAAGATGAGCTGCATTAGGTAAATCTGTTGCACAAGACTTCTCCAGACCACCAACAAGCACAGATGTTCCTTTGAGGACTCTGTTGTGCCTGACCCAAGCAGGGTGCTTTCAATCACTTCAAATGGACATTGAATAAAGAAGCCTGAAGAAGAATTGGTGCATTTGAATTACGGTGCTGGTGAAGAATATCGGCCATACCATGGGCTGTCAAAGAACAAAGAAATCTGTCTTGGAAGGTCTATGGTCAAAATGCTACTTTAGAGGTATGGCAGGCAAGACTTTGTCTCCTGTACTTTGGGCGTGTGTTCAGGAGAGACCAGTCCCTGGAGAAGGACATCCTGCTTGGTAAAGTGGCGGGACAAGGGAAAAGAGGAAGGCCCGCCACACAATGGATGGACACCATGGCTGCACCAATGGGCTCAAGCACAGGACCCGTGGTGAGGATGGGCCAGGACTGCACAGCGTTTCATTCTGCTGTGCATAGGATGTCTATGGGGCAGAACCAACCTGATGGCAACTATAAGCAACAACAACGAGGCACAATCATACTGATTGTGTTCAATGGGAAACAGAAGAGAGTCTTGTCGCTCGTTTTACTGCAATGCGTGCTTTATTGTGATGATCCTAAGTGGAGGGGTGCCTGTACTCCTGTAACACGGCAAGTGCGCTTTCCCTGAAGTCATCCCCCAAACAAACCAAACTAAACTGCCGTTGAGTCAATGCTGACTCATAACAACCTCCTGTGCGTTTCGGAAACTCGCCCTATATAGGAGTAGAAAGCCCAGTCTTCTCCTGTGGAACCGCTGGCGGTTTCAAACTGCCAGCCACGTGCATCACAGCCCACCGTGTAACCACTACATCACCAGAGCTTACATCACGTTAAATCACATGAATTACTTTAATCTGTATTACAACCTCACCTAGTCACTCCTCTGTTTAAACGAGGAACTGAGATTTAGGAAATTAAACACAACAAAACTTTTCCACAATGAACATTACTTCAAAGGCTTCTCAAACTCCTTTATAAGTCCAAGTACAGGAAAAGGAAGTTTTACCTGGGATTGTCAGTACCTACTTGGTGATGAGAACTGCCCCTTCAAATCTAAGAATGGCTCTCACAAGGCTCTTATACTTCATCTTAGCCCAAATGCTGAGAAGTGATTAGAAGGCTCTGTAGGTTGAGATTTATGATGGTAACAAGGATGGTTCGTAGTCGCCTTGTAGAGCTGTCCCGGTGGGTTTCCCAAACTCTTGGCAAAGTAGAAGGCAGTGAGTTTGAGATTGAACATAGATGGTGACATCTGCTGGAACCTTGTGGCTCAGCAACCAAGAGCAAGGTCTAAGCAAATGATTAAAGGTGGACCCATTTTGACTGTGCTTGCCAAGAACAGTCAGATATATATGAAAACGGAAACATGACAAGTCCTAGACTTTAGTGATAACACAGATTTGGTACAGAGAAAGCCAAGGTCTTTAAGATTTCCGGAGAGGTGAAGGCTTTTGGAATCATGTCTTTGTAAAGAAACGCACCTCCAAGAAGCATCGAAAGTCAGAGACTGCCCCTAGCAGCGGTTGCTATAGCAGCAGGAGAAAGCTGTCTTCTGGGAAGACAGAGAGGAATGGTTGGCCCCTCTTGGGAGTTGGTGCCAGGCTCATTAGGAGGTGCTGGGTGGCAGGAGACACTTGGCTCTGAAAAGACAAACATTCAGAGAAGTGCCCTTTTTAGTAAGCACCTTTATTATGCAGAGGCTGCTACACTCAGGGTGTAGTGATAAGCCCAAACAGCAAATGATATATGTAATTTTAAAATCCCAAGAGTCTATGTTGAATGCCGCAGTGTGACAATAGCAAGGTGGCGGTGCCAGCGCCTCGTTAGTGACAGTCCTTGATGCAGTACACAGGTTTAGAGCACACATAGGAATCTACAGATGCCAGGGATTTTAGGCTTCCTGACTCAAATGTCACACTTTTAAATCCATTGCAGACTTAGGCAATACCTCCTGAGTCAGTAGTCTGAAAATGAGTTTCTCCCACTCATTCCTTTCATATTTTTATAAATGTCAACCTTTTCTGGATTCGCTTTTTTTTTTTTTTTTAGGGCTAAAGATCACAATGCATTTTGCAACAGAAAAACTTGACCATTTTAGATCCCAGTCTTTAGAAAGTCTCTCTCTCTCAGTGTCTTATCTTCTGCAGTTTATCAAGACAAAGACAAAAAATGTGTTGGGAAGGCATGCAGTTTATCAAACTCTTATATGCCTTTTATCTTCTTCTGCTCAACCTGTAAGCATTGTCTAGAAATTTAATCCTGAGTTTGATGGCTTTTCTGTCTTTGTCATTACTTTGGCATTTAGGTTTTTGAACTATCCAAAACAATAGTAATAATAATGATAATAATAAATTCTAGTTTCCATACTATGGCAGTAGCTCATTTTAGTATTTGCTTTACAAATACAAGGAGGCCTCAGGAAGTTCACGGAGAAATGCCATGATCTTTAATGGCCACTTTCCCATGGACTGCTTGAAAACCCCTTCTGTTTACAACCAGGGGCTATGGAGGTGTTAGCTGGAGAAAGACAAACCTTTCTACTCTCCTAAAGAGCGACAGTCTCAGAATCGCACAGAGGCGATCTTACCCTGTCCTGCAGGGTCCTCGTGAGTCAGAATCGAATTGATGTCAGTGCATGTGTGTGTGTGTGTGGGGTGATTCGAATGCAGGCTGATCCATTGTGTGCCCCAGTAGAACTGGACTCCTTACAGCTTTCAATGGGGTGGGTTATTTGGGGGCACTTGTGCCTTGACAGGCATTTATGCCCTTTCTTGTAGCAGCCAAACATGTTAACCATGTACATCATCTAGGGCGGCAGTTCTCAACCTGTAGGTCGCGACCCTTTGAAGGGTTGAACAACCCTTTCACAGGGGTCCCCTGATTCATAACAGTAGCAAAATTACAGTTATAAAGCATTAATGAAAATAATTTTATGGTTGGGGTCACCACAACATACACCACACCTATATTAAAGGGTCGCAGCATTAGGAAGGTTCAGAACCACTGATCTAGGGCGTACAGTGTTTATAAAGGATCTCTTCATATTGTAAAATAGTCTAAATGTTTGTATGCCTGAGATATATGCATTTTTATTATAACATACCTAAAACACTTTCGATTAGAGACATTATTTTAAATCTAAAATTCTTCGCATAGGGACTTGCAAACACACGGTTCCCTGTTTCATTGCATCCACTTTGCAATGTTGTTATGTCTGACGTCATTCCCATCCGTGTTTCCTTGAGGATAATCCACACTTAATTCGGTGTGCACTGTGCACATTTCTCCAGGTCTTTGACGATCGTCGTGCTCACCACATTTCCGGCCATATAGGTTTTCCTTTGTGTCCCATCTGCTGTGAACACAGACCTGGTAAAGAATGCAAATACAAAGACACGTTGACTTTGCCGAACCATTCCGATCTTCTTATCCACGTGGCCTCCCCACACTCTAGGCTGCCCAGGCGCCACAAGTCTTCTGGAAGAGGTCCCCGTATTGATGAGGGTCATGTGGAATCCACTAGGAACTCATCCGTTAGAACTCTCTAGTGCTGCTAAGACCACGTGGCTGAGAGTAGTGTAAATATTCCTTCTAACTGAACATTTCTATTTGCGAAGGATTGCTTTAACACAATGTCTTCCCAGTGCTGTAACCTTAGAATCTTACGTTAGAGGGACATCATGTGGCAGGATGCAGTTCTGCAGGCGGGGTTGGGTGTAGTAGAACCAGCTCTTCTCCCAGAGAACAACTCTTCAGACATCAATCAGACCACGCTTGTCCCATCAGCTCTTCACCACTGAATGCCACCGAATGCCCTTCCTAGCAGCGCAACCTCTTATCACGGATCAGATGGGGGTATTAGTTCCATGGAGGGGCTTTTCTGAATTTTTTAAATTATGTTTTTAAAATAAATATGTAGAGAATAAAGTTCAAGGGCTGCTTTAAGACACATAATCATCTAAAATCTAAAATCCATTCCAGTGGCTGTCATTTTTGAGAGTGTTTTAAATAAAAGGCCTGTATTTTAATCCCAGCTTATCTTATAGGTTCCCACATTTTACAGTAAAATTATTAGAGGGTGTGAGCTTTTAAATTTTATACTTTTATTGTTTGCAGTATTTGAAAATGAACAATATTATTTGTTAACATGCATAATACAATTCAGTGGCATACATGCATTACCAAGAGCTGTGCAATCATCACCACATTCCGTTTCAGGACACTGTCTTCTTTCCTTGACCCATGAGTAGCTCCCCATTTCTCACCACCTCCCCTGCCAAAACCCCAAGAAACTCTTCATCCAGTTATTGTCTCTACAGATATATCTAGCTCAGATTTCACATAAAGAAAACGATACAAAAGCAAAAAGGCCCCCCCAAACCACACATAACAAAACAGGGACAAACTTCGATCACAAATAAAGCAGAAAATAATGAAAACTAGAATAACTCGAGGAGTCTTGGTGACGTAGTGGTCACCAGGTGGGCTGCTAACCAAAGGTCAGCAGGTGGCGCCCCCAGCCACTCCCCGGAAGAAGAAGCTTTCTGCTCCTGTAAACAGTCCCAGTCTTGGAAACAGGGGCAGCCCTCCTCCGTCCTGTAAGGCCGGTATGAGTTGGACTTGAATCAATGGCAGGGTGCTTTTCTTTTTAATAACAAATCTCAAATGGATCAAAAGACATAACAAATGATAAGATGTTAAATTTTCACCTCACTACACCTGCTTTAGTCTACTTTCCAATGTACTCTGACCTATAGCAAGGCTAGGAACACCCCTGGTCAAAGGTCAGAGGCGATTCCCCAAGATGTTTAATCCACATGGGGACCCTGCAAATGGATTTGGTCTTTTACTGACATCCAGAGTCTTCTGCAGACCAGGTGCTCAGAATTTAAGTTCTAATACCATTCCCTTCTCTGGTTTGGATTTTATATTTACAATCAAAAGGGGTGACTTTTTATGCAATGATGATAATCTTAAACATTAATGTAAGTATAGCAAAACCGAGCCGAACTCACTGCCGTCAAGTCCAGTCTGCCCCATAGACACCCCGTAGGGGAGAGCAGAACTGCTCCTTGGGGTTTCTGAGGCGACAAGTCTTCACCAGAGCAGAACATCTTTTTTATCTCTCTCCAAGGAGGAGCTGATGGGTTTGAACCTTTAACCAATGTTTAACCCACGAGACTACCAAGTATGGCCTCAAAAGCATGAAGTCTCTCCCTCCACTTGACAGAGAATGAGTTAAGGCATGCGTCATTTAAATTGTGTTTTCCTATGATTATGATCAAACCTCTGTTAATATCAAGTGGCAGGATGCTCTTATCAGTCAGTGTCCTAATTCTCATCGTTTGTTTGTTTTTTTAATCATTTTATTGGGGGCTTTTACAGTTCTTATCACAATCCATACATCCATTCATTGGGTCAAGCACATTTGTACATATGATGCCATCATCATTTTCAAAGCATTTTCTTTCTACTTGAGCCCTTGGTATCAACTCATTTCTCTCCCTCTCTCATGAACCCTTGAAGAGGATCTTCAATAGCAGTCACACTATAAGTTCCCAAACTTATCTGGCCTACCAACCCCTTTCCAGAAAAACATTACTCAATGCCCTGGCAGCAGTGAAAACGTTTGTCCTATAGCCCATAATCCAGGATAAAGTGTAAGTTTCTGCTTTTCCAGCCCATCTGGATCATGCCAGCATCTTGCAGATTGGTGGAATTAGCACTTTGGGAAACAATGAGTGACAGCATTGGTATCAAACCTAAAAACCATAGACTTAGTGTGAAAAACAAAAGCAACAACTCAGCGTATCTTTCATATCTATTACTGGTTGAAATCATATTTTGGTGATGTCATTTCGGCAGATCATTCATGTTCACCAAAGACTTGTGAGGCTGTGGTTCACAGTGAGTGAACATGCTTTAGAAAGACCTACACACTTGTGATAACCTAATGCCCTCTGGAGTCCCTCGACACCTGCTCTTTGCAGACTCCACAAATGCAAGCTTCTCATCTCTGTTTCTCCAGGCCCGGGAGCAGCCCCCTCTCCCCCGTGGAGCGCCTCGCCAGGAACATAGTCCAGATGTCTGTCCTTGGGTTCCAAACGTGCCCATCATTTTGGTATGTTTTCAAATTCCAAGCAGATCCGTTTATCAACCAAACTTGAGTGTATATCCCTTTCGCCCTGCGCCCCCTCCCCACCCGACTCCATGCTGCCACAATACTATGGGTGGGATCAAAGCCAAGAGATCTGAGTGACAACAGGTAGTGACATGGGGCTTGGGTTCCATCCGTTCATGCAATGCACTGTGACCTCTGCATCTGCTCAGACCTGAGAAGAGAAACGCCTTCTGTTGTTTGCTGGGCCCTGTGGCTGGGCCCACTGTACCTATGACATAGTGTGTCTGAGACTCCAGGGAACTCAAGCCTGGCTTAAGGGCCACTTGGTCACCTCTGCTCGGATGCTCAGTTTCTGCTTGGACCCATGAGGGAACTGGGAAGTATTTTCAAATGGTGTCCAGTTCCTGCTGCCAATGATAAAGGTCTATCAACTCCCTGCCAGTGCTTCCCATGGGGTCTGTCTGTGCATGTCTGTTAAAGACACCTGGGTGGCTTGCTCAGCAGGATCTGTGGGGACGCAGCCTGGAACTGCTGCTGAGTTCTTGATTGCCTCTGTCTCTCCCAAGCCAGAGAGCCTTTGCCATCAAAGAGAATTGCACTGTGGAAATGTTGACATCGTGAATTAAGAGAGATCCTAACAACTTTGATTACACACTCTCGTGGCTTACCAGTAGCCTTGGTACATGGAGAGTTAAACATTGGGCTGTTTAGCCCAAGTTTGGCAGTTCAAACCCATCAACTCCTCTGTCGGAGAAAGATGCAGCTATCTACTCTTCTAAGGATTTGCAATCTCAGAAAGCCTAAGGAACATGTCTACTCTGCCGAATAGGGTTGCTATGAGCCAAAATCTACAGGGTGGCAGTGGAATTGGGGGGGGGTGTTATTTATGGATTGATCTGATAACCTGTGGGAATGGGTTTTCTTTGTTATGTTAATGAAACAGCATTGGTTGAGACATGGCTTCATCTCTTCTGTGTTGCTGAATTTGGACTTCTAGTCTCCTAAACTGTGAGACCAAGTTTCTGCTTGCTGAAGTCACCAACTTGTATTTCTGTTCGAGTAGTAGCACTGGGGCCCAAAGAGTAGCTAAAAAGAGATTCCTACGAAGTAATTTAGAATGTGGGATTCTCAATCAGAACACTACGAATAGTTGGGCTGGGCAATTCTTTGTCATGAGGGACAGGCCCATGCATTGTAGGGTGTCCAGCAGCACCCTTGGCCTGTCCTCACTAGACATTAGCAGCATCCATCTCAGCTTGAGAGCTAGAAATGTTCCTGTCGCTGACTGGATGGCACCAAGTTGGCTGTGACTCATTGTCACCCTATGCACAGACAATGGCACACCGCGTGCTCCTGCACCAGCCTCACAATTGCTGTGATAGTCCTTTTTTTTCCCTTTCAGATCCTCTATTTTACCAACCCTGATATCCTTTTGCCAGGAGTATGCCTCTCACAGTAAGTCCTCTCTGGTTGTTTTCACCTACCTTCTGATTCAAGAGAGGGAGAGAGAATAGCAGAGAGATTTGCCTTAAATTGCAGAGGCTTCTTGACAGGCACAGGAAGCGCCCCCCACCATGCGTTCTCAATTTAGGTGTATTAACCAAAAACATGGCCGCGGCGCCTAAAGACTATCTGTCATTTTATTGGACTGAGGTAGAGAAAATGCAACGACGTCCTTGCAGCTCCAAAGAGTGAGAAAGCACCTTTAACTCATTTAGACTAGCAAACCTTCCTTGTTGTTGTAGGGGTGCTCTGAAGTCAGTTTCAACTGGAGACCCCATTCACAGCAGAAGAAAACACGGCCTCACCCCCACCATGAGCACACTCAGTCTCCAGTTGGAGGTCATTGCGGCAGCTCAGCACTGACCCACTACATTTCCAGGTGTGATCGCCTTTTCATCTTGCCCCAGGCCACATTTTCTCAGCGGAATACAAGCAGAGCATCATGCAGATATCTCCCTGGAGGGGCTGTTTGAGGAGACAGGCTTGTTTCGAGAGTGGAGAAGAAATTGTGAGGTTTCTCAGGTGGGAAATGCCTTGGTTCTTGGCTTCGCATGAGAAAGAATCCACGCTGAAGCCTGCTTTATGATCCAAGTGGGTTTTTTTTATAAAGGACAGAAGAAGTTTCAGGTTTGACAGTCACTGAACACAGGCAACTCACGGGACTGCCCACCCACATGTGGTGGCCTGAGACCACAGAGACCTTGGCCTGGCCCCAGCAGAGAGAGGAGAAGCAGCCCAAGGTGAACAGGGTAAGGTGGTCTCCAGGTTCAGGTCTTTAGGGTACTGGTTGACCCCATTGCCTGAATTTAGCCCACCTGGCCTAGCTTGGGCCCACCCAGGTGTACTGCCTCCTTCGCTCAGGACCTGAATTGACACAGGCCCCTTAGCTTTTATAGGCTTCCAACTTACTATAGGGAGGGGGTTGGTATATAAAGGAACAACCCCTGGTTCCTGTCTCTAGTTACCTACCAACATCTATGGCCAGAATGTAGGCTCAGAGAATAGTGTGGAAGACCTGTGCTTCCCATGACCAACATGTGACCCACCTCGCCCTAACAGACGGAGGCGAAGGAAGGGAAAAAAGAGAGGACAGGAAGGATGCTTCCAGGTGGAACCAAGATCCAAGCGTGGCATCTGAACGCAGACACGAGGTTGGTGGGTGTGGATTCTGTCTAGTCCATTTCAACTCACAGTGACCCATGTGACAGCGTGGTGGTGGTGGTGGTGGTGGTGGAGGTGATGGAGGTGGTGGTGGGGGTTAGGTGCCTTTGAGTTGGATCCGACTCCCAGTGACTCCATGTGCCACAAAGCACCACACTTCCCCTTCCTGCACCTTCCTCACAGTTGTATGTTTGAGCCCATTGTTGCAGCCACCGTGCCCGTCTCTCTCTTCCACTTTGTGGCTGCCTGTTTACTTCTGTGGCAAGAGAGAGCTGCGGGTGGGGTTTCCTAGATGGTAACCTTCACGGCAGCAGGTTTCCAGGACTTTCTCCCTTGGTTTGAACTGCCAACCTTTTGGTTAGCAACTGAGCACTTAGCCCGTGTGCCTCCTTAGGGGCCGCCAAGCGAGGCCCATTTGGGATATCGGCCCAGATGAGGAGGAAGGGCTCCAATGGAGACCGTGGCCAGTGCCAGAGAATGAGCAGCGTCCCACTGGAGGTGTGTACTACCTCTGCCCCAGTTTGCTCTGAGCGCTTTAGGAATTTGGGATCTAGTGGGAGGCCCCGGAAGGTTAATTCTTTACAGCAATAGAAAGTCTTCTCTTTGTCCCAAGGAGCAGCTAGTGGTTTTAAACTGCTGACCTTTAAGTTAGCCCACCGTGTAACCAACAATCTATGCCCAGGAGCTCCTTACAGAAGTAGGAAGAAACCTCATCTTTCTTCCACAGAGTGATTGGGACTTTGGAACGGCGGACTTTGCAGTTAGGAACCCCCTGCATTGCCAGGGCTTGTGATGAAGCGCCTCACTGCCATCCTGTCGATGGTGATGCAGAGAACCTGTGGGACAAAATAGAACTGCCACTGTGACTTGCTGAGACTGGAACTCTTTACGGGAGTAGAAAAAAATCTATCTTTCTCCCCAGAGTGGCTGGTGGTTTTGAACTGCCCACTTGTGGTTTGAAGCTCCATGTGTAACCATTACACTACCAGAGCTCCAGAAGTTAGTGCCGAAAGTGGAGAAAATGGCACAAGGCTAGCCTTGTGAGATCACCTGCCCCTGGACATTATCCCACAAAATCACAAGGGCAGGGAAGGATCTGATTGCCAACACAATGGTCACAGTGATTCTCAACCTTTCAAATGCCATGACCCTTTAATACAGTTCCTCATGTTGTGGTGGGCTTATCTGCATATGGGCGGACGCGCCGTGTCTTAGTTCCTAAGACCATCAGAGATATGGTTTTACACTACCCCTGTGAAAGGGTCGTTTGAGGGTCTAGACCCACAGGTTGAGAACTGCTGATTAAAGTCTCAGAAATCCACAGGGGCGGTTCTACCCTGTCATACGGGGTCACTATGAGTCAGATTAGACTTGATGCCAGTGTTGTTGCTTACAGAGATTTATAGGCTGAAAAGCCCACTAGGGCAATTCTCCTGTGCCCGAGAGGGTGGCTGTAAGTCCGCCTGTACTCATTGGTTTTGTTTGGAGGCACTTCTTCCTGTGACTCCATGTGCCACAACACACCACACTGCCCCTTCCTGCGCCTTCTCACAGTTGTATGTTTGAGCCCAAGGTTCTGTCCGATCCATAGTGGCACTGCTAATTAAACATTGGCCAGTGAAGGGGGCAATGTTTCATTCTGGGTTGGAGGAAGGCTCTTTAATGACCTGTGATTTGCCGATGACACAACCTTGCTTGCTGAAAGTGAAATACTTACTGAGGAAGCTCAGGGACTGTTGCCTTCATTATGGCTTACAACTCAATGCAAAGAAAACCAAAATCCTCACAACTGGACCAATAGACATCATGATAAACAGAGAACAGATTGAAGTGGTCAAAGACTTTATTTTACTTGGATCCTTGGAAGCAAGAGTCAAGAAATTAAAGATGTATTCTATTGGGCGAATCTGCTGCACAAGACCATTTTATAGTTTTAAAGAGTAAAGATATTTTGAGATCAAAGGTGCTCTGACCGGAGCCATGGTACTTTTCATGATTCATGTCCACATGAAACTAGGCCAATTAATAAGATCTACAAGAAAGTAATTTATGCATTTGAATTTTTTGTGTTGGTGAAAATATTGAAAATACCACAGCCCCCAGAAGAACAAACAAGCTTGTCTTGGGTGACAGACGTCCACCTAGAATGTCCTTTAGGAATAAAGTTCATCTCAAGTACATCAGACGTGCTTGATACAGTTGGGGTCAGTGAGAAAAAGGAAGCCCCTCGAGATGGTTGGATCCAGGGCTGCAGCAGTGCAGTCCCACAGTGGACTCCAAGGCAGCCGTTGCACTTATTTTCACAGATGAGGGAAGTGACTGGATAGCACTTAAACACAAGGACTGGATGCTTACAAAGCAATAGGGACTCACGATTTTCAGGAGCTGTGACCCTGAGGCACAGGTGTCATAAGCAGTAGCAGGTTGGGACTCAAAATCAGCTGTAGAGGGGTCTCCGTGTATTCTATGTGGCCGGGGAGGGACAACGCCCCATCAAACAGATTCTAGGTCCAAAAGATCCACAGCAAGAAGCAGCAGGGCAGACTTGTGGACGGACTGAGCTGCTTTCTCCCGGAGACCCTAAACAAAGGCCAGTCTGAAATGCCACCCCAGAAAAGCAGACACATGGGGCTCTTGGGGGGAGTAACTGTTCGCATATACTGAATGGGAAAGAAATGTGCTACAAACTAGCCCCTGGGCTTAGCTTTCCCATGCTGTTCATTTCTCAGTTTTGCAAGAGAGGTATGTTTCCTGAATCTCCTTGGCGGCTCCTCCCCCAAATTGAGCCAGTTGATTGACACTGATGATACTACCCCCACTGAGAGACTATGGAATGCCTACTGTTTAGATGGTGGAGTTTACTGGGGAAAGCACCTTGACTTCCAAGCAGGTCTGAAACTAGCTTCCCTAGAGGGAAGGGAAAAGGGATGGAGACGTGCTCATTTTTTTTTTTTAATTGTGGTTGGTGGATAGGACTAGTTCTTAAATGTGAGTTGAAATTCTCACTGGCATGTGGGGTTCACTTTCACGAAATTGTCTAGCTATGTGTAGAAGAGGGTGGGGCAGGCGAGGCTTAAACACTGGCAGCAAACACCAGTAAATGGATTCAATTCCATATGTCACTCTAATGGAAGTGTTTTATGTCTGCTTGAAAGGCCAGCATATGTCCCAATTAGCTTCTGATGGCTAATGTCTCTTTCAATGAAATTTGCCGTGGATTCCTAGTGCAGATTGATGGGTCGAGATAGAGTTGAAACCCATGTTTTCCTTGCACTACCCACCTCTCATCAATGCTGTTGCCCTTCTGCTTGGATCCCTGACATCTGTGAGGGTATGGTGTAGGAACAAATGTTTGCTTGAAAAGTTGCTTCGCGACCTGCAGGTTGTAGGGCTTTCTAAATGTATTAGGTAGAGAAATATTGAACTCTTAACCTTTGAACTCTTTAAAAGGGTAATGCCAAGCATGCCCCATTGCATTGTGTGTCATATCGGGGTTGACTAGAGAAATAAATCCAGAGACATTCATACATATGTATAAGAAAGAGCTTTGCATCAAAAAGCAATTGTATATTGAGAAACATCTCAGCCCAGTTCAGATCAAGTCCCTAAATCCAATATTAGCCCATGTGTCTGATGTTAGTTTATAAATTCCTCTCCAGACTCACGTAGCACATGCAATGATACTGATTGCAGAAAGATCACAGGCTGGTGGATGAAATATCTTATTGATCCAATGGTGGTGGAAGCATGTCAGCATCGGTGCAGGCCTCCACAGGGCTCCTCCAGCTCTCTGAGTGTGGCTCCTCAAGAGGAAGGTGAAGTAGAGTGAGGACGTGTGGGCCACCTCTAGGGAGAAAGAGGCAGTTCCCAGAATCCCATGAGAAGGCCATGCCCACAAGGGAGGCATCCTTAGGTTGTGACCTGATTGATAGGCTTGACTCCACCCCTTCACTTTAATACCCTCAAGTTGACTTCAGATTATGTAACTACCACACATTGTGTTTGTCATATAGTGTTTGTCATATAGTGTTTTGATAAACTAAAGGCTCTTTCTAACAACGTGTGTCCCCATCTCTGTCACAATTTGGAAATTGTGGATATTTCAATATCTCAGGATATTTCAAACTGTTTCATCATGCTATTGCATGCTTCATAGATAGACTACAGTAATGTATAAACCCAACTGTCCTAGGCCCTCAGAAATGGAAATACTTATGTGACTCACTCTATTGTGACAGTCACCTGGCCATAGTGTTCTGGACAAGAACCCAACATATCTCTGAGGTATAGCTGTATGTCAACATGTGGGAACTTAGACAGGCTGGACTAGTGCTCTGTGCACTTCTGAGGTGCCCAGATTGCTGGTTGGGGTGGGTAGCCATGGTAAGGGTAATGGAATATGTCATGTCATGTTTAAATTCTGACCTCTGTTTGGTTCCTGATGATTTTTCAGCCAGCTGGTGGGGTGGATGACCTGCCCTTGAAGATATGATCAGTCACTTCGGCCACGAGCTCTCTGAAAGCCACGACTCAGTGCAAAAGACTTGGTGGCTCCATCCAGAAAGCATTACCAGTGCGGGAGAATGTGAACAGGGACCTCCTGAGCTCGTTGTCCTCCATTCTTCCTCTCTGCTCTAATACTTGACCTTCACACCAAAGCCTCAGGTGAGTAGGCTCTGGAGTCTAATGCGTCAGTACAAATACAAGACTTATTAGGTCTTTGCAAAGGCTTATGGAAGACTTTGGAATGGATTAACACAATTTTGGGTTCCAGAAGGAACTTTGATAATTTCAGTGAAAGAACCTCAAAATTGTCAATTTATGAAGAGATATGTACGTGTGTGTATATATATATGTTTATATATGCATGTATTAGCTGAGACTGAGTGAAAAAGAACTTGGAAAATAATTTATTTAAGCTTTTAACTTTTAGAAGGGCAAGACATTTTCATTTTGAACATTAAGTCCTGTGAATGCTGAAATCTTTAGACATGAAAATTTTGGTATTTGCACTTAATTTCTCCCTGGAAATTTAATGAATGAGAAACTGTATTCAGAGACGAAGATGTTTCCGATTATTGAAATGTTATTATTTGGATGTATTTATTCAACTTATTTGAAGGACTTATTTGTATTTTATATTATGTGAAGGTCTTGCTACTGGCCTTTAATCTCATTGGGGCTGATCTGATAACTCTGCAAAACGATCTAAAAGGGCATAATGTGGGTATGAGGCGATGTTCAGCCTGGGCGACAGACTTCTCTCAGAATTCATTTATTCTTCCGTCTAATCTCAGCCTTTTATTGGGACAAATTCCACACCAGTGACTAAAGGACAGTGGCCACGTTAAGACAGGTCTGAAAAGTCTTCCACATCCTTCTCATAAAGACTAGGGAGTCTGGGGGCCCTCCCTTGTGTCAGGGCTGCTATAGTGACGGCCTGTAAGGACTAGAGCGCAGCAGAAGGGATGCTGTCATGTGTGTGCATTCTCTGCGGCTTTGGTCTTGTCCTGAGCTTGGAGCTCAAAATCGTGTTCTCGTAAGAAAGCCTGTGGGGGTAGAGCTTCTCCTGGGACTGGGACTAAGTCTGTGGAACAGTCAGGGAGCTTATTTACTCCCCCACTGCCTGAAATCTCATACCATTTACTTTAATAAACAGTCGAGATGATGTCCTCCAGGAATCTTACTCCTAGCCTTATTTCTCATTTTGTTCCAGATATATGGGGGATAAAAGCTCCCCAAACTCACTGCCATTCTGACTCGTAGTGACCCCATAGGGCAAGGTAGAGGTGCTCTGTGAGTTCCAAGACTGTAACTCTTGACTGGAGTAGAATGCCTCAGATCTTTGTCCAATAGAGTGGCTGGTGCTTTTGAAATGGCCAACCTTTTGGTTAGCAGCCCAATGCATAATCACTCCGCCACCAGGGCCCCTATGGGGAGGGGGCTGGGCAGAGGGAAAGGGTGCTATTTATTGGGATTCATTAAGATGCCAAGTCAGTCCCTCCATATTTATAGGTCACAGTCAATCAAATTAAGTAAGTTGTCATGCGAATTATCCAACACCGGAAGGAGTAGGTCTTTAACGTTATTAGTAACTTATAGCAATTTGAAAAATATACATACGATATATGACATCTTGTTCAAATCCTTAGAAATGGACTCCAGATGCGCTCTTGGAAACCAGTCTCACAAGATATGACTACCACATTAAGAGTTTCTTTTGAAAGACCCTACTTTGCATAATTTCTGGGTCCTAAGCTTTCCCCGTTTCATTTTTTGAACACAATTCATCACCTCAAGAGGTGATAAAACATGTGGAAATTACAAAAAAATATTTTAAATGTTTTCAGCTGAGAATCCTTTTCAACCAGAAAGAAATTTCAAAGGGCTGTTGGGAGATTTATTAAACCTTCTCTCAGAAAGGAATCTTAAACAGTTTGTTACCCAATATGAGATGTGTCTTTCATAATCCAAACCATACTGGACATACATGAAAGAATGGTGAAATCCTGACTCATCGAATTCCTGGTTAATGGTGGTTTTATGACTTCTGGACCAGTCCAAGCCCAATAGACTTTAAATTAAAGCACATAAATTGAACTTTTACTTTTCTGGGAAACATTGATTCCTGAACTTCCCCTTTGGCCTGTTTGGTTTTATACCTCAGTTCTAAAAGATTAGCTCCTAAATTTCCAGTTTACTTTTTCTTAGCACAGAATCTGTATTGTTACCTGGAGTATCATTTTAACAAAGACAAGTAACAAGTATTCTATTTGGCCTGAGAAGTAGAACATCTAAAAAATTACCTCTGTGAATTTTTTCAAGTTTAATATTTACTTTTTGCATTACATTCTAAATACCTTTCTTGAACAATATTTTTCATGAATATTTTGTAGCCCACTGCTGGTGGGTTTGAATCCTCAATTTTTCAAATGTAATCCAATGTTTACCCAACAATGCCAGCAGGGCTCCAATATACCATGTTCACTCACTTACTTACTCACTGCCATCATGTAGATGCTGATTCACAGCGACCCTATAGCACAGGGTAGAACTGCCTCAGTGGGTTTCCAAGACTAACTGCTACAGGAGTAGAAATCCCCATCATTCTCGCCTTGGGAGGTTGGAAATTGTTTTCATATCAAGTACAGTTGAAGCATTTGTTGGCCATGGGTCTACAAATGTTTACCTATCCTTGCTATCTGCTCCACAGACATTGAGAGCCGATCCTTGCTATCTGCTCCATGGAAATTGGGAGCCGTTCCACTTCAGTCTCAGCGAGCGAGTGTTTCTAACCAGGTGGAACTGGCAACAAATCATAGAACAAGTGTAAGTCCAGCTGCTCTTCTGTTGATAGCGTTTGTGTTCGGTGCAGCTCTTAGAGACCCTAGGTAGAGCAGAACCCAACACTGCCTAGTCCTGCGTCGTCCTCATAACGGTTATGTTCCGGCCCACTTTGGCAGCCACTGAGTCAGTCCATCTTGTCTAGGGCTTTCCTTTTTTTGGCTGTTCATCTACTTTACTGAGCATGATGTCCTTCTCCAGGGATCAGTCTCTCCTGACAACATGTCCAAACTACATGAAGGGAAGTCTTGTTATCTTCATTTCTATGGAACATCTGCCTACACCACTTCCAAGACAGACCTGTTTATTCTTTTGACGGTTCATGGTACTTTCAACATTCTCTACCAGTACCCAAACTCAAATGCATCTATTTCTCTTAGGTCTTTTGAGTCAATGTCCAACTTTCACATGCATATGAGGTGATTGAAAATACCATGCTTTGGATAAGGCATACCGAGTCTTCAAAGTATCATCCTTGCTCTGCAATATGTCAAAAGGTTTTATTTACCTCATTTACCCACTGTAGTGCATCATTCGATTATTTTTTTGACTGCTGACTCATGAGCATTGATTGCAGATCCAAGCAAGATGAAACCCTTGACAACGTCCATCTTTTCTCCTTTGTCATGATGTTATCTATGGGTCCAGCTGTGAGGATGTGGGTTTTCTTTACCTTGAGTTCGAATGCATATTGAAAGACAACCTGATCTTCATCACCAAGAGTGTCACTTTCATCTGCATATCACAAGCTGTTAATAAACGCTCTTCTGATCCTGATGCCCCATTCTTTTCATTATAGTGAAGCTTCTCTGATTTGTTTGCTCAGAATACAGGTTGAATAAGCATCGTGAGAGGATCTGATCCTGACACACACTTTTCTTTATTTTAAACCATGCAGTATTCCCTTGTTTTGTTTGCACAGCTGCCTCTAGAGCCATGTATAGGCTCTGAATAAGCACAATTAAGTCTTCTGGAATTCTCATTCTTATTAAGGCCTTTTCTTTGTTGTGCTCCACAGAGTCAAATGCCTTAGCATAGTAGATAAAACACAAATAAACACATTTCTGGTATTCCCTGCTTTCAGCCAAGATCCATCTGACATCGGCAATGATATATATCCCTTGGTCCACATCCTGTTTTGAATCCAGCCTGAAACTGCCATAGCTTCCTGTTAATGCACTACTGAAACTGTTTTTGAATGATCTTCAGAAAAATTTTACTGGCATGTGTTTTTAATGATATTGTTGGACAATTTCTGCAAGATGTTGGGTCACCTTTCTTTGGAATGGGTTTCTTCTAGTCAGTTGGCCAGGTAACTTCCTTCCAAATTTCTTGCCATAGATAAGGGAGTGCTAGTTGGAGCATTTTAATTGGTATTCTGTCAATTCCTGAAGCTTTGTTTTTGGTTAATGCTTCACAAAGCTTGGACTTCTTCCTTCGGTATCACTGGTTCTTGATCATATACTTTTGAAATGGTGCGACGTAGGCTAATTCTTTTTGGTACAATGACTGTATTCGTTCCATCTTCTTTTGATGCTTCCTGCATTGTTTAATATTTCGCCCATAGACTCTGTCAGTCTTCGAACTCCGGGCTTGACTGTTTTCTCCGGTTCTTTCAGCTTAGGAGATGCTGTCCATCTTCTTCCTTTTTGGTTGTCTGACTCTGGGTATTTGCACATTTCCTTTTAATTCTTTACTTGGTGTCTTCAAACTGCCCTGGGGAATTTTCTGCTCATCCCTTTGTGTCACCATTTCATTCAAATGTGCAAGTTACTCTATGATTAAGAGTAAGTGTCAGAGACTCTTCTGATCCCAGTCACTTCAAAGTCCAAGGACGCCTCTTCTGTTATTTTAGTCTTTTGTTTTGCAGGCTGTTTTTTCAGGTGCGAAATATGTTTGCAAGGAAATCAGGAGTTTATGAGTCTGTGTAGCATGTTGGAATGGCCTCAGCTGGGAGGGATGTGTTCTCTGGGTAGGGTTAGAGAAGACACAATAGCTCCGTTCAGCAGAACTATGGATTTAGGAAGTGAAGTCAGCATCACTTAGATTAATTATAATACTTTGAATTTTAAGAACTTAAATATCGATCACATCTCGTAAGTACTGTTATTTCACTACTGTACATAATCTTAATCAGACAAACATTTTTTCCTATTTCATTGATTAGAACATGAACAAAAAGAAATGTAATCCAGTGTTACAAATATATTTGCTCAAGACTATGGAACAAGAAATGGTATGCTCCTTGAAACAATTCTCAAGAAACCCTTATCTTGTGAATATTCGTTCTTCGGAAAAAAAACCTGCAATCTACCTCTATTTTTGTTGTTAATTTGTAGCAACCAGGTAACTCATTGTATCTTAGGAAATGTATGTGCTAATGACCATGTGTGAAACTAAGGACCTCATAACTTTCTATGTTTATGAGAATTCATAGAAGTTTCAAAATTTCACAATCATGCTAGTAATTAGTTATTATTGAAAAAGTCCTGGTGGCATGGTAGTTGAGCTCCTCACTGCTAACCCAATGGTCAGCAGTTCAGACCCAACAGTAGTCTGCTTCTGTAAGGATTACAGTCTTGGAAATCCCATGGCCACTTCTGCTCTGTTCAATAGGTTCCCTATAAGGCAAAATTGGCTCAAAAATAGCATATTTAGTGTAGTAATAATAATAATACAATACAATAATACACTACTACAATATGAGATCACAAAATTTCAATCCACGAGATTTAATATTCTAGTCAAAGAGAATTAAGTTTTGGTAGATTGTGTACAACTTTTTAAATTGTTATTAATTTATCTTTAGTATATTGAATCAAGAATTAAATGGGGAATTTCAAGTCACCACAATCATACTTGGATATATATTTAGAATAAAACAAAATAAAATGACAATACTTAAATAATCATTCACTTCTGTAGTTGGCAATGGATTGGATAATTTGGGGGTGGTTAATCATAGATCCACAACTGGACATAGAAGACAAATGTATAACAAATGGTTATCACATCGACATCATTAGACACATACACCTCAATGGGAGTCCAGAGGGATTTATATTTTGAGAAGACAGACTTTACAATTGAACTAGTTGATTTCTCATTGCTTAATGAGGCAAAGGACCCCGTGTCCTGCTTCTAAGCTAAACTCATCAATCAGTAGGGATAGGTGGGTTTTATTATTATGGGGACAGTAGTTGCTACCCCGATGATAGCTTTTCTCTCACATGTTGAACTGGAGAATTCTCTTGTTGGTCTTGCCAAACTCACGTGCTCCTTGTCAGATAAGAAGGACTGACAGCTGGAGGACATCACTCAGGATAATCTTTCTCTATTTAAACATATGTGGTCATGATGCTGTTCTTTGTCTTTTATCCAGCTTTATGAAGTTCAGTGTTTCATTAGGCTTATGTTGCTGTTGCTGGTTGGTGCAGTGGAGTTCATGCTGAGTCATAGCAAATTCACACACAGCAGAGCAGACCACGGCCTGGTCCTATGCAATCCTCGGCAGCAGCGCTCTGTTGGAGCCTGCTGCTTCAACCACTGTGCCGAGGCATCTCTTTGAGGGTCTTGCTCTTATTTGCCCATCCTCTATTTTCCCAAGCGTGAGGTCCTTCTCCAGGGGCTGGTACTTCCTGAGCATATGGTCAAAGTATGCGAGCTGTGAGATGAAGTCTTGCTATCCTGTTTTTGGAGGGAAAGCTTGGCTGCATTTCTTATATCTGTTCTTTTCTCTGGCACTAGTTACTTATCTTTAGAGCACAGGAAACTTTATTGTACTTTTAGCATGTGAATATTAAGTGGCAGTGAAACCACTCAGTTAACGAAAATTAGAAGCATAAGTACAATGAAGGGATATTTGGTGTCTATGTTGAATGCAAGGGAAATAGACAGGAACAAACTATTTCTCCAGCCTCTAATGCTCCAATGTCATACAATTTGTACTCCTATGTTCAACAGATAGTATTTCATTCATTCGTTAATATATATCAATTATTTCTACCTTAATTTAATCAATATTCATTGCCTTAAGTAACAATGCATGATCAGATGGCTACTAATACCTGCAAAATGCTTTCAGTCAAAATCATGGAAGTCGGCATAATGAAGCCTTACCGCCTTGCCACCCAACGTAAGTTAGCACGAAGAACCCAGGGGAAGGAGAGACGTGATACATCAGTATGATTTTCATAAGTCAACGGTATAGGAATTTGAGGTGAATTCTAGAACAGAAGATAATAAATACCAACTATAAGCTACAACTGACGTGGCCCCAACTATCCCCTCATTGAACTTGCACTTCTGATGTTTGTTAACTAACTGGTTTCACTTCCACTTAATAGCCACATGGTAAAAATATAACCAAGTCCCAGTGCTCTGAAGAAAAGCCTGTGGTATCAGAGAATGGAGAGGGTCTCAGAAGCACAGCCAGGAGGGCCCTCCAAAACCAGATCGCAAGACTTCATCTCATGGCTCACGTCTGTTGGACATGTCCTCAGGAAGGACCAGCCCCTGGAGAAGGACGAGGTGCTTGGAAAAATAGAGGGTAGGCCAAAAAAGCGGAAGACCCTCAAAGAGATGCATTGGCACAGTGAGAGTAACCGCTGGCTCAAACCTCTCAATGTCTCTGAGAAGGACACAGGGCCAGGCCGGTGCACTGGGAAATCAACTGGGACCAGATATAGTGTATGTGGGAAAGGTCAGTCATCAGGAATGGCTGCGATAGGGGAAACTGGAAAATATAGTAAGAGCTGACATTGCAGTCAGCAGTATATGAAAGACTTAGGAACACAAACTTCATTGGATAAGTAATTGGGAGCCAGTTAGTGTTTTTAAGGAAAGGAACATTCTGGTAAGAATTACATTATAACTCTATTACTGTGAAGCAGTGTGTGTGGGTGTGTGGGCGGGTATATGTGTATGTAGAAACCAGAGTGAGTTGAGTAACCACAAGGGAACAAAATTAAATTGGACCAATGCCTTACATCTTAAAAAATTGTGGGTGGATTATAGGCATGCACATGAGAGAAATTAATAAAGCATTAGTAGATAAAAGATAAAATATCTTTATGATTTCAGCATGGGATTTCTGAAATAAGACACACAAAATCTTTAGCCAAGAAGAAAAATAGTGATACATGTGTTACTATTAAAATTCAGCTGTAGTTTCAATCACTGAAAATGTGACAGCACCAAATGTTGATAAAGAATAATGACAGGAATTTTATATACAGTTGGTGGTTGGTAAATTGGTATGATTATTTTGGAGCAATTTGATATTATTCAATAATTCTGAGACACATATACCACTAGAAGTTTAGAGGGATTTCTGCATATGTACCGTAGAACAGATTCCTAAGAACAGCCATGGGAGTTTTCTTTGTGGCAGAACTAAAAGGGCAACAATCTACATGTCCATTACAGGAGAAAGGACCCATGCCTTCTGACATATTCATATTATTGACTTCTATGCAGAACCAATCACAGTGATCTACATATAACCCCCTCCCAGGGGGAGGGACAACAGAAAAGTGGGTGATAGGAGACAGCAGTCTGTGTAAGACAAGAAAAAAAATTTTAAATAAATTATCAAGGGTTCATGAGGGAGGGTGGGGGAGGGGAAAAGTAGCTGATATCGAGGGCTCAATTAGAAAGAAAATCTTTTGAAAACGATGATGGCAACATATGTACAAAGGTGCTGGACACAGTGGATGTATGTGTGGATTGTGATAAGAGATATAAGAGCCCCCAATAAAATGATTAAAAAATAAATTAAAAAAACAAATGTTAAATCCACATGTAAACGTTTGGAAAGGGTAAAATTGCAAATTTTAGATTTTTATGTTGCTAATCTATTTTAGAAACAAAGATTTTGCTCCTTACTCTTGTCATTGGTAGTTGTTGTCAAGTTGATTTCAACTCCTGGCAACCGCGGATGTGCAAGTACAACAGCCCCATTGGATTTTCCTGGCTGTGACCTTCACAGGCAGATTCTTTGTCTGTCCTTCAAACTACTGGATGGATTTGAACCACCAAACACTCGGTACTTGAGCACTTAACTCTTTGGACCCCCTGGAATCCTTTGTTTCTTAAAGCTGTAATCAAACAAATAGGAAAATATTTCATATCAGTAACTCGAAGAAATATATAGAAAGTCACTCAATTAAAGATGCCACTTAATGAGAGAAAAAAATGCTTGAAGGAAACCAGTTAGTTGACTATTGCTATCGTTTGGGGGAAGAATAAGGCAAAACAAAATAAACCCATTGTTGTCAAGTTGATTCTGATGCCTTGTGCCTCCAGGTGAAATTGAGTACGTCTGCAGCATGGGTTTTTCTTGGGTAGATGCTTTATGGAAGAGGTCACCAGGACTTTCTTCCGTGGTTCTACTGGATGGGTTTGAACTGCCAACCTTTCGTCAGCAGCCAAGTTGATTCCACCACTCAGGGACCACTGGCGAGAGTGGTAGTTGTGTGTAATTGGGTCAAGGGTGTGAAACAACGATAAATACATTGTCATGAAGGGGAGGCTCACTCATCGGACCCCTGGAGGAAAGAGTAGAGGTTCTTCATAGAACTTCTCCTGCAGAATGACTGATAGGCTGAAACCACCAAACTTCCCAGCTGAGCCTTTAACTGTGCCACTGGGTTTGGGATTTAGGCAACTCCTATTAAAAAGTAGAGGGTAGGATATTCAATAAATTTCTCATGGTGGGTCACATGGGACAAAGTTATAAAACATGGTGGATGGGCCTCTTGCCTCATAGAACTTCAAAGGTGTCATGGAAAGACCATGACCTTGGAGCCTGGAAAACCTGTGGCATTGAGTACATTTGGATGATTATCAAAAGAATTCAAAATTTCAACCTGGAAGTTGCTAAGTTTTCTTGGATTGGTGAGAAGAAGAACTCTATGCCATCAATGAATGCCAGGTTCAAGTGGAGGTCCCCTAGGAGCTGAGCTCTTTCCTAAGCAACAAGGGTGCTCCCCACTTCTGAACTTGAGAATTGTGGTCCTGACACATGCACATCCACAGCTTTGAGGAATAAGAATCCTCAAGATGCTTCATTCGTAAGTGTCCAGTCAGAGCTTCTGAAGGTGAGTGGCTCTCTGGTTAGCTGACATTTTAGAATTCTTGCTTCACCACACTCTGATCTTGATTGTTTCTGTTTTGTACATTTCCAAGGTTAGGGATTAATGCTGCAAAGTGTTGGATCAAGTGTAATGGGGAGCAGAGTCACATTCTTCTCCCAGGATATCCACCAACAAGCCAAGAGTTCTTGGCCCCAAATTTGAACACCTTGGCTCAGCTATCAAAGCAGCATCGAAAACCTCGTACTATTCAGTGGAATGAGCATTTGTTCGTTTAAATGACTTTATGTTACTCCAGTCTTTCTCTTGTGGTCAGTGCAAGGTGAGATGGAAAACTGGAAGGAATCCCAAAAAGCTGGTCATCAGAGGCAGCCAAAGGGGATAGATAATTAGACAAAGTCATACTGAGCACTGTATTCTTAGAACGGATCGAGTATAAATCATCTGCAGCTGTGGACAACTTCTAAGAGTTAAACAATGGGCAAAAGTTTTACTTTTGACCCAAGCTGTCTGGATCGGCTCTTGGCATCAGCTGCAGGGCCAGCTTTCCCTGTTCTTCTGACTTCCACAGGCCTGCTCCACATTTTTAAACCACTAAGAAACTTGACACTTTTGAGGTCTTAATTTTTCAGACTAAAGCTCAACTCTTTACGAAGGTGTTTGTTATTCACTGAGATGTACTATCTCTTACTGAATGATTTAAGTAATCACACTATTAATTATATGTTTATTTGGACAGTGAGCTCTGGAAACAATTTGTCTGGCTCAAGGAAGGAAGCACTGTTCATCTTGGGAAATCGCCAGAGTTTTCTGCCTAGCTCTGAACAGACAAAGTACAAAGACTCCCACAGTCCCTGAGAGAGCGAACTGAGCCACACTCCCAGAGATCGCCAGAGTTCAAAAGATAAAATTCCTGGAAGAATATAAAGAAGATGAAAATTAAGAAAAGGGGGAGGAAGAAGAGAAGGGGGTAGAGCAGGGGAGAGAGGAGACGGAAAACTAGCAGGAAAGGAATAGAGAGAGAGGCGAAGAAAGACGTCTGGGAAAAAGAGCTACCAAGTTTTCCTTTTGGCCCATGGATTATGAAATGCCGAATCTCAAAGAAAAGCTACAGCCAGTGAAGAAAATAATTGAGTCATCAGCATGCTCTCAAAAATGTTTCATTCGCGATAAGAACTTCTTCCAAAGTAATTTAATATATTTTCATTCTGGGAAATAAGCTCTTCAAAGTAAGAAAGTAAAAGGGGGAAAATTAACAAATAAAAGGCGAAGGCAAGGGGTTCAGATTCAGTTTCTCACTCCATTGTTAAACCTAGCTATTGTTGTCAGTGTTGGATCACGCTGGCAGCTGTGCGTCATTTTCACTCTTGTTACAAGAAGGAAAGTGAGCACAATGCTAGTAACAGCTGGAGAAGAGCCAGGGGAAACTGGAGGCCGTTTAGACATGTCAGATGTAGCTAAGACATGAGTGTGTTTCTTACATGGTCAAGAGCAGATGAGACGTATCCATAAAAATCTTTTAAACACATACACACAAACAATAATGCGTCTTACAGATAACTTCTGTATGTTAAAGTCTACAATACTATTTTTATTTAAATGTCGCCTTTGGAGCTTTTTTAAAATAATAAAAAAATGTTAAAAAAGAAAC